>NW_026652283.1:59431000-59590175 GCF_009828535.3 Hylobates moloch
AGTTGGATTCCTAGGTATTTTATTCTCTTTGAAGCAATTGTGAATGGGAGTTCACTCATGATTTGGCTCTCTGTTTGTCTGTGATTGGTGTACAAGAATGCTTGTGATTTTTGTACACTGATTTTGTATCCTGAGACTTTGCTGAAGTTGCTAATCAGCTTAAGGAGATTTTGGGCTGAGACAATGGGGTTTTCTAGATATACAATCATGTCATCTGCAAACAGGGACAATTTGACTTCCTCTTTTCCTAACTGAATGCCCTTTATTTCCTTCTCCTGCCTGATTGCCCTGGCCAGAACTTCCAGCACTATGTTGAATAGGAGTGGTGAGAGAGGGCATCCCTGTCTTGTGCCAGTTTTCAAAGGGAATGCTTCCAGTTTTTGCCCATTCAGTATGATATTGGCTGTGGGTTTGTCATAGATAGCTCTTATTATTTTGAGATACGTCCCAACAATACCTAATTTATTGAGAGTTTTTAGCATGAAGGGTTGTTGAATTTTGTCAAAGGCCTTTTCTGCATCTATTGAGATAATCATATGGTTTTTGTCTTTGGTTCTGTTTATATGCTGGATTACATTTATTGATTTGCGTATGTTGAACCAGCCTTGCATCCCAGGGATGAAGCCCACTTGATCATGGTGGATAAGCTTTTTGATGTGCTGCTGGATTCGGTTTGCCAGTATTTTATTGAGGATTTTTGCATCAATGTTCATCAAGGATATTGGTCTGAAATTCTCTTTTTTGGTTATGTCTCTGCCAGGCTTTGGTATCAGGATGAGGCTGACCTCATGAAATGTGTTAGGGAGGATTCCCTCTTTTTCTATCGATTGGAATAGTTTCAGAAGGAATGGTACCAGTTCCTCCTTGTACCTCTGGTAGAATTCGGCTGTGAATCCATCAGGCCCTGGACTCTTTTTGGTTGGTAAGCTATTGATTATTGCCACAATTTCAGAGCCTGTTATTGGTCTATTCAGAGCTTCAACTTCTTCCTGGTTTAGTCTTGGGAGGGTGTATTTGTCGAGGAATTTATCCATTTCTTCTAGATTTTCTAGTTTATTTGCATAGAGGTGTTTGTAGTATTCTCTGATGGTAGATTGTATTTCTGTGGGATCAGTGGTGATATCCCCTTTTTCATTTTTTAGTGCATCTATTTGATTCTTCTCTCTTTTCTTCTTTATTAGTCTTGCTAGCAGTCTATCAATTTTGTTGATCTTTTCAAAAACACCAGCTCCTGGATTCATTACTATTTTGAAGGGTTTTTTGTGTCTCTATTTCCTTCAGTTCTGCTCTGATTTTAGTTATTTCTAGCCTTCTGCTAGCTTTTTAATGTGTTTGCTCTTGCTTTTCTAGTTCTTTTAATTGTGATGTTAGGGTGTCAATTTTGGATCTTTCCTGCTTTCTCTTGTGGGCATTCAGTGCTATCAATTTCCCTCTACACACTGCTTTAAACGTGTCCCAGAGATTCTGGTATGTTGTGTCTTTGTTCTCGTTGGTTTCAAAGAACATCTTTATTTCTGCCTTCATTTCATTATGTACACAATAGTCATTCAGGAGCAGGTTGTTCAGTTTCCATGTAGTTGAGTGGTTTTGAGTGAGTTTCTTAATCCTGAGTTCTAGTTTGATTGCACTGTGGTCTGAGAGACAGTTTGTTATAATTTCTGTTCTTTTACATTTGCTGAGGAGAGCTTTACTTCCAACTATGTGGTCAATTTTGGAATAGGTGTGGTGTGGTGCTGAAAAAAATGTATATTGTGTTGATTTGGGGTGGAGAGTTCTGAAGATGTCTATTAGGTCCACTTTATGCAGAGCTGAGTTCAATTCCTGGATATCCTTGTTAACTTTCTGTCTCGTTGATCTGTCTAATGTTGACAGTGGAGTGTTAAAATCTCCCATTATTATTGTGTGGGAGTTTAAGTCCCTTTGTAGGTCACTCAGGACTTGCTTTATGAATCTGGGTGCTCCTGTGTTGGGTGCATATATATTTAGGATAGTTAGCTCTTCTTGTTGAATTGATCCCTTTGCCTTCTTTGTCTCTTTTTATCTTTGTTGGTTTAAAGTCTGTTTTATCAGAGACTAGAATTGCAACCCCTGCCTTTTTTTGTTTTCCATTTGCTTGATAGATCTTCCTCCATCCCTTTATTTTGAGTCTATGTGTGTCTCTGCACATGAGATGGGTTTCCTGAATACAGCACACTGATGGGTCTTGACTCCTTATCCAGTTTGCCAGTCTGTGTCTTTTAATTGGAGCATTTAGCCCATTTACATTTAAAGTTAATATTGTTATGTGTGAATCTGATCCTGTCATTATGATCTAGTTGATTATTTTGGTCGTTAGTTGATGCAGTTTCTTCCTAGCCTCGATGGTCTTTACAATTTGGCATGTTTTTGCCGTGGCTGGTACCGGTTGTTCCTTTCCATGTTTAGTGCTTCCTTCAGGAGCTCTTTTAGGGCAGGCCTGGTGGTGACAAAATCACTCAGCATTTGCTTGTCTGTAAAGTATTTTATTTCTCCTTCACTTATGAAGCTTAGTTTGGCTGGATATGAAATTCTGGGTTGAAAATTCTTTTCTTTAAGAATGTTGAATATTGGCCCCCACTCTCTTCTGGCTTGTAGAGTTTCTGCCGAGAGATCAGCTGTTAGTCTGATGGGCTTCCCTTTGTGGGTAACCTGACCTTTTTCTCTGGCTGCCCTTAACATTTTTTCCTTCATTTCAACTTTGGTGAATCTGACAATTATGTGTCTTGGAGTTGCTCTTCTCGAGGAGTATCTTTGTGGCGTTCTCTGTATTTCCTGAATCTGAATGTTGGCCTGCCTTGCTAGATTGGGGAAGTTCTCCTGGAGAATATCTTGCAGAGTGTTTTCCAACTTGGTTCCATTCTCCCCATCATTTTCAGGTACACCAATCAGACGTAGGTTTGGTCTTTTCACATAGTCCCAAATTTCTTGGAGGCTTTGTTCATTTCTTTGTATTCTTTTTTCTCTAAACTTCCCTTCTCGCTTCATTTCATTCCTTTCATCTTCCATCAGCGATACCCTTTCTTCCAGTTGATCGCATCTGGTACTGAGGCTTCTGCAATCTTCGCGTAGTTCTCGAAACTTGGCTTTCAGCTCCATCAGCTCCTTTAAGCCCTTCTCTCCATTGGTTATTCTAGTTATCCATTCTTCTAATTTTTTTTCAAAGTTTTTAACTTTTTTGCTATTGTTTTGAATTTCCTCCCGTAGCTCAGAGTAGTTTGATCGTCTGAAGCCTTCTTCTCTGAACTCGTCAAAGTCATTGTCCATCCAGCTTTGTTCCGTTGCTGTTGAGGAACTGCATTCCTTTGGAGGAGGAGAGGTGCTCTGCTTTTTAGAGTTTCCAGGTTTTCTGCTCTGTTTTTTCCCCATCTTTGTGGTTTTATCTACTTTTGGTCTTTGATGATGGTGATGTACAGATGGGTTTTTGGTGTGGATGTCCTTTCTGTTTGTTAGTTTTCCTTCTACCAGACAGGACCCTCAGCTGCAGGTCTGTTGGAGTTTACTAGAGGTCCACTCCAGACCCTGTTTGGCTGGGTGTCAGCAGCGGTGGCTGCACAACAGCAGCTTTTCGTGAGACCACAAGTTCAGCTGTCTGATAGTTCCTCTGGAAGTTTTGTCTCAGAGGAGTACCCGGCCGAGTGAGGTGTCAGTCTGTCCCTACTGCGGGGGTGCCTCCCAGTTAGGCTGCTCAGGGGTGAGGGACCCACTTTAGGAGGCAGTCTATCCGTTCTCAGATCTCCAGCTGTGTGCTGGGAGAACCACTACTCTCTTTAAAGCTGTCAGTCAGACAGGGACATTTAAGTCTGTGGAGGTTCCTGCTGACTTTTTGTTTGTCTGTGCCCTGCCCCTAGAGGTGGAGCCTACAGAGGCAGGCAGGCCTCCTTGAGCTGTGGTGGGCTCCACCCAGTTCGAGCTTCCTGGCTGCTTTGTTTACCTAAGCAAGCCTGGGCAATGGCGGGCGCCCCTCCCCCAGCCTGGCTGCCGCCTTGCAGCTTGATCTCAGACTGCTGTGCTAGCAATCAGCGAGACTCCGTGGGCATAGGACCCTCCGAGCCAGGTGCGGGACACAAACTCCTGCTGTGCTGTTTTCCAGGCCCATTGGAAAAGCACAGTATTAGGGTGGGACTGACCCGATATTCCAGGTGCCGTCTGTTACCCCTTTCTTTGACTAGGAAAGGGAACTCCCTGACCCCTTGCGCTTCCCGAGTGAGGCAATGCCTCGCCCTGCTTCAGCTGCGCACAGTGCACTGCACCAATTGTCCTGCACTCACTGTTTGGCACTCCCTAGTGAGATGAAACCGGTACCTCAAACAAATGCAGAAATCACCCGTCTTCTGTGTCACTCAGGCTAGGAGCTGTAGACTGGAGCTGTTCCTATTCGGCCATCTTGGCTCCACCCCCGTGATCTGTCATTCTTAAGTTAGATGTTACCTGCAGGTTTTTCATAGGTACGTTTTATCAGGTTAAGAAAGCTCCCGTGTATTCCTAGCTTGCTCAGAGTTTTTTTTGGTTTTTTGGTTTTTTGGTCTTTTTAAATCAAGAATGAATGCTGAATTGGGTCAAATGCTTTTTCTGCACCTATTGAAATGATTATACGGTTTTTCTTCTTTAGCCTATTGATATAAGTGAATAACACTGATTTATTTTCAAATGTCAAAGCAGCCTTGCATTCCCAAAATACGTCCCACATAGTCATGCAACATTATTCTTTTTTAAATTTATATATTGTTGGATTTGATATGCCAGGACTTGTTGAGGCTTTTTTAGTCTATATTCATGAGGGACACTGGTCTGCAATTTTCTTTTTTGTAATATTTTCATCTGGTTTTGATATCATGGTAAGCAAATGACATAAATTAGCTGGAAAGCATTGCCTTCACTTATATATTCTGGAAAGTTTATGTAAAATTTATGTATATTTTCTTTCCTTCCTTCTTTTCCTTCCTTCCTTCTTTCCTTTCCTTCCTTCCTTTCCTTCCTTCTCTTTCATTTTCTTTCTTTCTTTCTCTTTCTTTCTTTCTTCCTTTCTTTCCTTCCCTTTCCTTCTTTCTTTCTTTATCTCTCTCTCTCTTTCCTTCCTTCTCTTTCTTTCTCTATCTCTCTCTCTCTCTCTTTCCTTCCTTCTCTTTCTTTCTCTATCTCTCTCTCTCTCTCTCTCTCTTTCCTTCCTTCTCTTTCTTTCTCTCTCTCTCTCTCTCTCCTTCCTTCCTTCTTTCCTTTTCTTTAATTTACTTTACTTTACTTTCTGACAGTCTTGCTCTGTCACTGGCTGGAGTGCAGTGGTGCAATCTGAGCTCACTGCAACCTCTGCCTCCTAGGCTCAGGCAATTCTTCTGCCCCAGCCTCCCAAGTAGCTGAGATTACAGGTGTACACCACCATGCCTGGCTAATTTTTTTGGTATTTTTAGTAGAGACGGGGTTTCATTATGTTGGCTAGGCTGGTCTCAAACTCATGACCTCAAGTGATCGGCTCACCTCAGCCTCCTGAAGTGCTGGGATTATAGGCATGAGCCACTGTGCCCAGTCTTATTATTTTTTTCTTAAATATTTGGTAGAATTTGCCAGTTTGGCCTCACATTTTCTCTATTGAAAACTTTTAAGCTATGAATTCAATTTTGTCAGCTAATATAGGACTATTCAGGTTATTTATTTCAAGTAAGCTTTGGCAATTTATGACTTTCAAGTGTTTGTTGATTTCACCTAAGCTTCTAAATTTATAGACAATGAGTTGCTTGTAATATTCTTTTATATCCTTGTAATGTCTGTAGTGATTTGTAATGACGTAGCCTCTTTGATTCTTGTATCTGTGTTTTCTCTCTCCCTTGTTTTTCTTGATCAGTCTAGTTAGATGGTTATCTTTATCAAATATATTAATCTTTATAAAAATCAGCTGCAGTTTGACTGATTTTCTGTAGCGTTCTTCTCAATTCCATTTATTTCTGTTCTTATTTCCTTGCTTCTGCTTGCTTTGGGTTTTTCTCTTTTTTCCTAGTATCTAAAGATAGAAGCTTAGATCACTGACAGACTAGTTTTCTAGTATAATATGCCATGAATTTTAAATCTATTTGAAATAAGAACATGCAATGGCAAAAAAGAAAAGCATAATATTTTTTCTATATTAAATTTTGTTTATAGTTTTAGAATATTAACTGCCATGTAGAAAATGTAATGAATAAATAATTTAAAATCAAAAGAAACTTGACTGACAAAAATCCAATGTCTGTCTCTACTTCCCTCCCCAAACATTCTCACCTTGCCATTTCTCCCAATAAGCATGTGGACTTTTAACTAAATTTCATCTAAGAATCAAGAAAGTGAGATGTTTGTACATACTCTCTTAAATGAAAGAGTCCAGACTGTTACTGTAAATTCCTCAAGAATGGTGACATAATCCCAAACCATAAAAAGACAATAAAAATTAAGGTATTTTCTCAATCTAAGGGCTAGGAAAAAGAAAAACAAAACACGCAAAAAAACTTTGCAAACATTATTCCATTTCTGAAAGACAAAGCATGCATACATGAGCAAGTTTATAAAAGCTTCACTGGAAAAATGGAACCCAAAAATGTTAAATAACTTGTACAAGCTACCTATCAAGTTAGCACTACAACTGGAAGTCTAATTCAGTTCTGAGTTTAAGCATAATGTATTTTTCCCACTAAATTATATTCCCCTTCCATAGATCTTATCAAGTTGAAATTATTTTGCCTTTGGGAGTAAATTACAGACAAGAAGAAACATCTTATCCAAAGAAAATTAGTTTCTACAATACCTATATATATAGATATCTAAGAGCTGTTTTGCCGATTAATTTCAATTGGAGTATAAGGTATTAGTTTTAGGTGTTGTGTATTTTGCTATACTAGAAAGAATGTGTTGGGCCCGTAAAAAGTAAGCACCCAATTCTCAGTAATGAGAGATCCAGTAAGAAGGGAGCCCTTGTTTTATGAAGTGGCCACAATGGAAGACTATGCCCCTGTTCTTCACCAGAGAAACAGGGAAAAATAAATTCTGGCCAGAGAGTAGAGTTGCCACAGGAGACACATTGCTTATTTCTATGGTGCATGGAGGTCCATGTAAATTCCTAAGCCTTCCCCCAGCAAATAACTTGAAGTGGGAAAGGAAGAAACCATGTAACAGTAGAAGCCAAGCTGTGGTATCAATGCATATGCTACCATTATATCCAATGCTATCAATCACATCCATATGGTTGGACCATAAAAGTTCATTTCAGACCAAAAATGAAGAAGATTAGGACAAGTTGTTGGTGCTGGTTTTTTTTTTTCTTATCAGTGCTCCTAATAAATAAATCTCTATCTAAAAATGTTGGGTATTAGGAAAGCCTAATTCAATTGGCCCAGATAAATGGGTAAATGAGAATTAGGCCCAGCTTTTACCCTTTTGTAGTCATTTACCCACTGCTATCAGCTACAAGTCCACCCTTCTGTATTCCGCTCAAAGATGTAAGGGCTGAGAATCTGCAGACTACATATCCCAAACTCCCTTGCCCACTGGCTTCCAGGTTAGGTTCTGCCCATGAGTAATAGTCATGTACAGTTGGAAGGCAGAAGAATGGAAGAAGGAATTCCATTGCCAGCACCAGCTATACCGTTAACTCCTGAAAAATACTAATACTAGCCAGGCTAACAAGTACCAGCACCAATGATGTGGTCCTCCCCACCCGCTCCAAGATCTGGGTATCTCTTCAGACGTGTGGAACTAAACAGTTGTCCCCTGCCCTGACAGTTCTTTCTAAACACTAGCTGCTATGAGGATCCTCATAATTCTAAGCAACCAGGATGCAGCCCTCTTCAGAGATCCCTGCATCAGCTCCTCAGACCTCCTCTGAGTTCCTAGACTCTGGTAACAATACTTCTTTCATTTTATTTCTCCAGTCCTATAGGCCATAGCTGTTTCCTACTACTTAGGTTACTCCAATCATAATGTCTCCTTTCTGCTCTCTCAACCTTCTAACATATTGTAAGCCAATTATCTGCATTAAAATGCTTCTGTTTAAAAAGTTTAGCATGTTTCCTGTTTCCCAGCCTGGTCTGAGACTGAAAAAGTCATCTGCCTCTAACTAGAACATACTCTCCCATCTCACTTCCTGCCGCCCTCCATCCCCCATTGAAGCTGTCCCAACTCAGCACCATCTAAAAAGAGAACTGTTCATCTTAAAGTAAAGGAAGAGAGTAACCCTAAATAAAACAGATAAAAACATATGAGATAGATTTAGGTGGAAAGTGCTTGCAAATGAGTAAATTATATCCTGGATATAGTGTGGGGTAAAATTGTGTAAGATTTTTGAAATGGACAAAATGATTACTGAACATCATTTCAATAGAATGGCTGGAACATCCGGGAATTGGGTGACAACATAGAAGTGTGTGCCTTTGTCTTTGACTAGGCTAGTTTACAACTCTCAACATATATAACATAATGGCAATGCAAAGTTTACTGTCCATAGCTATGCAAATGACTCCCATTCATGGCAGTGCAAATGAATTGCCAGGTAAAGAAAATAAATCTCTAAATCAAATCCTTATTTTGATTGGCTCTAATACCTTATTGGTGCTCCATGTGAAAACCTAAAAGCTGTTGAAATAAAAAAAAAAAACAACACTTTAAGTCTTGAGAGAGATTGACTGTTATCTGAGTCACATATGGTTACAACTTCTGTTCTTGGATTATACATTAAATCACATTTTTCTTGTTTTGTACAATAACTAGAGAGAATTAAATGATGTCAAGGACCAAAACCTCCTGCCTTCTTCATTAATGACCCTTGTTATAGATTAACATCCCTTTTGTCATTCTGCTTCACTTAGACCAAATAACAGAAAACCTATGATTATTGTACCCTCTATAAAAAAAGTTAAAAAAAATTTTTAACATCCCCCCGCCAAAAAAAGCACTGCCTATAACCAACAAAACTGCTGCAACTATGCACCAGCCCTGTATGAATAATGTCATAATCCTGCTAAAAACTCCTGTGCCTCTGCCTATATAAATGAAATCTTAACTTCCCTACTTTGGACCACTGACTGCATTCCTTTAGAGGTGGTGTTTCTGGGTGGTCCATGCTCATATTTTGCTATTGAATAAATTACCTTTAAATTAGATTCTGACCCTTTTGATTATTTTATGTTGACATTCATTAATGAGTTAAATAAATTCTCTGAAATGTGTTCATTTTATGTGATATGTATAAGGATAAATAAAATGAAATTTTCTTTGCTTAAAAAGGAGAAGCAGCTGGCCATTCAGGGTTTATCTCCTTAAAAACAGTAACAGGCCCAATACTTTGGTCCAAATTTGATAAACGTAATCTCCAGATTTTACAATGAAAAATCATCAGTATTCCAACAGTTGGAACTGTAAATACATATTTCCTAAATTACAACTAAGGAAACTCTCAGGATGCATACAGACTATCATAAAGAACATCCACTTTTCTCTTGAAAAGAGAAAAGCGGTTTAAATTATTCTTTCTTCTACTGAACTGTGAAATTCTGCCCAGACTTTGTAGTCTCCCCTGGACTACCCACATGCATGTAATCTGATATGCATATTCAACAATAAATTGAATTTCTATGTCTATACTAATATGGGGAAGTATTTTGTTGGCAGGATTTTTTTCATTACACCAACATACATTTAAAAATGTATTTATCATAAATATAAAAAGTACTTACTATAATATAAACAGAGTACTTTTTTTGTAATTCCACATAAAATACGCCAAAATTTAAAGTAATAGTTTTAGTCAGAAAGAATGAAACAAGCTTTGTCAGTTAACAATCAGTGTAAAATAAGAAATTCTAAACTATACAGCCCGTTTTAGTGGTAATAGACTTGGTTTTAAAAAAATGTAACCCTTTAACAGTAGACATTTAAATGCATTGGCAATATAGCATGAAATTGACTGTGCTAAATGGTGTGAAATAATAAGACAAATAATAAGGTCTGAGTGAAATAATAAGACAAAGACGTCTTCTAAAAGCAAGTTAAATAAAACCATACTTGGGGGGAAAACCTAGCCAAACATAAAGAGTATCTATAAATTATATTTTAATTTTTAAGTTTTTAAACAACATTAAGATATTAAGATAGATTTTAGTATTAATCCTTTAAAACCTATTTTAACATACAGATTTTAATACAACAAATTAAAATCAACTATGTAAATACAGAATTTTCAGTATGAAAAATAAAATTTTACCATTTTCCTAGCAATTCTCCCCAAGAATATAGGATCTTCTCAGGACAATCCTTAGACACATCACCTGTTCCACTTGAGAGTTCATTATCACTCTCTGCAGAAGAAACACAAAAACCAACAAACATTATTTTACATATTACAGTAGATACTTTATATATCGTACAACAAGAAACATGACTCCGTGTCTAATAAAACCAGCTTCTCTTCATATTATTACATGCATTGCAAAAATAACAGTAAGAACTTCATTAACTTATCTTCAATGCCTAGATATTTTAAAAGAACAAACTTCTATGAAAATCTCATATACAGTTTACATAACATGAAATGGAAAATACCTATAAATAAATAGCTGTATCCAAAGAGCAATGTTTAAAGGCTAATGGTAGCACAACTGGAAATTCCTATATGGTGTTCTACTCACCAGATATTCTCAAATTTTATTAATGGGACCAACAAACATAAAAATTAAGGGTCCAACATATATACCTAAATGTAACACTGAGAAACATATATATTATGATATAAACACACAAACAACCAGAAATGTAAAAAAAAAAAAAAAAAAAAAAAAAGGTTAGGTTTCTTAACATGTATTCATAAAAAAAAAAGATATTTTTAACTAAAGGAAAATTGAAACTGGCCTTTTTATATGGCAATTTTACAAAACACCTCAAAATGTAAAATAATAGTTTAAGAAAGAATATGGGTTGATTTACAGTTTACAATCGGTGGTGAAAACGACCAATACTAAACTCTATAAACCTTTTAAGCAGTAGCAGAGGCAGTAGAGAAAGTAAAGAAAGAACAATAGACATAATTTACCTATTATAAAATAGTCTTTGACACAGTACTACATAAGAAAAGGCTGGAGAAGTACTATCAGAATAAAATAAGATAGCTGAAAATCTATCCGGCAGATAACAAGTACCAAAGTTTTATCAACACTGTGACAGTATAATAGGGATTGGCATTTAGTGGCTCCCACAGGGATCTGTATTACTTAGCATACCACAAAATCCAATGATCCAAGTATATGCAACATCAGAAAACATTAACGTAATAAGTAATGGTTTATTTGGCCAGGTTAAAACATTAGGTCATAGCCATACAAAAAAGATTTGATGACATATTTAGTAAAATATAACCAAAATACGTCCACATACAGAGACAAATGTTTCATCATCTTTAAAGCAATACTAGGTAAATAAGAATTATAAGGGACATTTAATGCAAAAAGTGAACATTATTCTGGTAATTAAAATGAAGGCAAAGAGAGTACACACTAGCATGACTGTTCTAGAAATACCTCACATAAGCAACTGTATGAAGCTTGTAATAAGTTCATCATGAAAATAACAGATATTTTAAAAGTTAAAGCAAATGAAATATTACTACTATAGAAGTAATGTAAATAGAAACAACTGAATGATATAAATAGAAACAACTAAAGCTTTAGTGTTACAATACCCTGAGGAACTATCCCATGTAAACAACTATCTTTTATAACATTTATGATTTTTTATTTAAACTGAGGCACTTTCTATAGTGAAAGGGGACTATTAAAAATTATTTTCAGTCAAGTGCAGTGGCTCAGGCCTGTAATCCCAGCACTTTGGGAGGCCAAGGAGGGCTTGGGCTCAGGAGTTTGAGACCAGCCTGGGCAACATGGTAAAACCCTGTTTCTATCAAAATTACAAAAAGTTAGCTGGGCATGGTGGTGTACTCCTATACTCCCAGCTACTCAGGAGGCTGAGATGGGAGGATCACTTGAGCCTGGGTGGCCACAGTTGCAGTGAGCCAAGATTGTGCCACTGCACTCCAGCCTGAGTGACAGAGTGAGACCTCATCTCAAAAAAAAAAAAAAAATTATTCTGGAAGACAGGTTAAACTCAGACTATGTCACGCAAACAAGGACTGACAGTTGGCCCACTTATAAACTGGTACCAAGTATAGGTACTTATAAATTGGTATTCAATTAAGCAGGATCCAAGATCATCCCATCTAATACTCTACTCTGATCCATAGTAACTAATAATATGCCAAGGTTTCAGGCTATTTGATGATGTTGTACATGCCAAATTAGAGACCAAAATCTAGGAACACAATGAAAACAAAAAAGAGAAAAGGAAACAAACATTCCTGGATATTATAAATCTTGATCATAATAAAAATTAGACAATAATACTGACGACAAAATCTTTCAAATTCGTAATACTCTTGTTGGGAAAGGAATTCCTAAGCATAAGAACAAAATCAAGATACCATTAAAAAGATTTAAAAATCTGACTATAATTTAAAAAAATCTATGACTGTATAGAGTATGCATATTTTTTAAAAGCAAAAAAAATTTCCAACATTTGACAAATGGCTATTTTCACTAATATATCACAATCTTACTAATCAATAGAATAAAGAAAAATCCAACAGAAAACTGAGCTAAGGATATCAACACAGTACAGGTCAAAATATGTTAAAACATGACTAAAATAAAAATGTTATAGAAAACCCCATTTCATGAATCTTTTAAATGCAAATTAAAACAATGAAACATATCTGCCAATTACATTGACAGAGAGTATAAAAATTGATAATACTTAGTTTTCCTAAAAGCATAAGGAAACAGGCAAGAAGGCTGATGTTTAAATAAGAACAATCTTTTTGAATTTATTAAGATGCTAAGTTAATATATCATTTGATCAAATTTATTCTCCAGAAACACATACTCGAAAGACATATTTGTAACAGGATTTTTAGTGTATCACTGCTTGTAATAGTAAGAAACTGAACTATCAGCAATCCATCAATATGTTTTACTAACTAAATTATGGTATATTCAAGAGTATTCCAGAGAACACTATCAAGTAATTTAAAGGAATGGGATAAATTGGTCTATGCTGGCAACCACGGGTGGGAGGACAAGGATACTGCCCGGTAGTCTGCTTGTGTGCGTGCATGAGAGGTGGAAGGCCTCCAACTCTGGCCTTCCGCACTGACTGTTCTAGCACCACATTTCCAGCCATGAACCAGTTTGGTATCCAGTTGGTAGAAGCCACAGTGACCTTGTCACAGCTGCTGAAAGCCCGCGGCAACAAACACCTTGACAAAATTGTTATGTCTTTGGATGTTGAAAGAAATGAAAAAAGCAGAATTTTCCAAAACTAAACAGAAGACTCCAGCAATTTAGGATGAGAATACAATGGGTACTCCAACAGAATTCCGGTTTTGGTAAACCAGTCTAAGCTGCAGAGGAAGAGTAATGCCTGGAAAGAGACATCCTCATGGATAATCATTGGCCTTGCAGTTAGAAAATCATCTGGAGTTGGAAAAGGAATTAGTCCTATGAATTGTCCACATCTAAGTGACAAGAATACAGAACACTATTTTCCAGTGTTAAAAAGAAAGGCAAGATTTCTGAAACAAAATGAAGTGCATAGAAAACCAGCTGCAGTTCTCAAGAGACCTAACCAGCTAAACAGAAAAAATAACATTATGTCCAATTTTACCAGGAGAGGAAATAAATTAAGCCATCAGAAAGACACTTCACAGGTAACTTTTCTTTTCGGAAGAGGCCTGAAGAAGGTTCAGGCCCAGTTGAACACGGAACAACTGCTAGATGATGTAGTAACAAAGAGAACTAGTCAGCACCAGACTTCTATCACAAACACAGGAATTTGACTGTATCTATTGATAACTCTGGAACAGTACCATGCCCAGCAACTGAGGAACCATGATTAATTCATATTGCTATACCTTCATTCTTTAAAACACGGCAGCAAGAGAATGTAAAGAAAGTTCCAACGGGTGTTCCCCTACAATTTGACATAAATAGTATTAGAAAACAGATAGAGATGGCTTTGAATGAGCAGTTTGGGATCCTGAGAAAACAAAGAGCCACTCTCACATATAACAAAGGAGGAAGTCACTTTTTAACTGTGGAATAAATCCCACGTTACAGGGACTATTGTGTGACGACTGTGTTTGAAAAGCTGAATTGCTTGAAGCGTTCTTCACAGAAATTTAGAAACTTTACTTCAAAATATTTATAAGGCTAAGTAACACTTATTTTTCAAGGTTTAAAAAAAAGGATAAAATAATGCCCTGAAAGAATAACAGGGAGTATACGTATCTGTTCTTAGACTTCACAAATGGCTCAGGCAGAACCATTATCTGTTTGACTTCTTTAGCTCCTTGAGCAGAAGAAAATGGCAGAAAGATATTGCTAGTGCTAAACATTTTTTTTTCCTCTGGAGATGGAGTCTGGCTCTGTCGCCCAGGCTGGAGTGCAGTGGCACCATCTCAGCTCACTGCAACCTTCACCTTTTGGGTTCAAGTGATTCTCCTGTCTCAGCCTCCAAAGTAGCTGGGACTTCAGGGGCTCGCCACCAAACCCGGCTAATTTTTTTTTAGATTTTTAGTAGAGATGAGGTTTCACCATTTTGGCCAGGTGGGTCTCAAACTCCTGACCTCAAGTGATCTGTCCACCTCAGCCTCCCAAAGTGCTGGGATTACAAGCGTGAGCCACCACGCCCAGCCTAGTGCTGAACTTTTAACAAGAAATGTGGTTGCAGGAATTAGTCTCAGTTTAAAATGTTAGTGTTTAAAGGCTGTAAATGCATATTTACAAAGTTGTCCGATAGGGCCTTGGAGGAGAAGGTCCAATGTAAAAATCTGAAAATTTGGTTAGTAAAAGAAAGCATAAGAGGAAGTAGTAACTTGAAGGACAAATAACTGAGACGAAAAACTCAAGACTCAGGTCCTAGGTATACTGTTTGGATTTAATGTAGTCTTGAGTCTAGTGTCCACAAATAATTCTTCAAATGATGTTTAGAAGAATTATAATTATTAAAATGAATTCAGTACCCTGGATATTTTGATAGTAAAATTAATAGCCATAAAGTGCTAGACTTCTTACTTGAGAAGTTAAATTTTATAAGCTTTAGAGCTTGCTAAATTAAATAATTTATAGCTCCAAAGACAAAAATATACTGACATTTGTCACCAAAAAAAAAAAATCAAAATTTATAATAGAGTTACATTGTAACCTTGTTGTTTACCTTTCACTCTGATTTCTTGTATGGTATAAATTAAAGTTCAGAAGGCAGAGTAAGATGACAGAATAGAAGCCTACACCAATCACACCCCCACACTCCCTGGAACACCAAATTTTAACAACCATCTGCACACAGAAAAACACTGCCATAAGAACCAAACATCAGGTGAGCAATCACAGCGCATGGTTTTAACTTTGTATTACCAAAAGAGGCATTGAGGAAGGATGGCGAGACAGTCCTGAGTTGCTGATACCACCCCACCCACATCCCTCAGCAGCCACCGTGTGGTGCAGAAAGGCAATTTGTGCACTTTGGGGATAAAGAACACAGCAACTGGGGGACTTCACATTGAATTCACTGCTGCCCTGTCACAGCGGAGGACAGAGCCATCCTAGGTTCAGCTAGCTCCCACACACAGAGGGAGCATTTGGACCAGCCCTAGCCAGCAGGGCAAAACCCATCGCAAACACCCATCGCAGCAGATGGAACTTGAGTTGCTCAGCAAGCCTCAACACTGTGGGCTGAAATGCTCTGGGATCCTAGGTAAACTTGAAAGCCATCTAGAATGCAAAGACTGCAATTCCTAGGCAACTCCTAGCACGAGGCTTGACTTAGAGCTAGTGAAATAGGGTGGCATGTGACCCAGAGAGACACCAGCTGGCACGGCTAAGGGAGTGCTTGCGTCACCACTCCCCCAACCCCAGGCAGTGAAGCTCCCAGCAAGAAAGTGTCTCCTTCTTTCTGCTTAAGGAGAGGACATCAAAGAGTAAAGAGGACTCTGTCTTGCATCTTGGACACCAGGTCACTCACAACAGACTAAGGTAATGGGCAGAGTCATGAGGCCTCAATTCCAGGCCCCAGCTCCTGGACAACATTTCTAGACACACCCTGGGCCAAAAAGGATCCCACTGCCTTGAGGGAAGAACCCAGTCCTGGAAGGATTTATCACATCTGCTAACTAAAGAACCCTTGGACCCTGAACAACCACCACTGATACCCACGGAGTACACCATTGATCTTGGGCTCTGAGACATGCTGGTTTCAGGGGTGACTCAGCACAATGCAAAATAAATAAAATTGGAGATAAAAAAGAGACATTACAATGGATACTGCAGAAATTCAAAGGATCATTTGTGGCTACTATGAGCAACCATGTGCCAATAAATGGAAAAATCAAGAAGAAATTAATAAATTCCTAGACATATACAACCTACCAACATTGAACCGTGAAGAAATCCAAAAGCTGAACAGAATAATAAGAAGTAACAAGATCGAAGTCGTAATAAAGCCTCTAAGTAAAGAATAACTTGAGACTTGATGGCTTCACTGCTGAACTCTATCAAATATTTAAAGAACTAATACCAATCCTACCCAAACTATTCTGAAAAACAGAGGAAGAGGGAATACTTCCAAACTTACTCTAGGAGGCCAGTATTACCCTGATACCAAAACCAAAGACATATCAAAAAAGGGAAACTGTAGGCCAATATCAGTGATGTACACTGATCCAAAAATTGGCAACAAAATACAAGCAAACATGAATTCAACAATACATTAAAAGGATCATTCGTCATGACCAAATAGGATTTATCCCTGGGATGTAAGAATGGTTCGACATATGCAAATAAATCAATGTGATCCATCATATCAACAGAATGAAGTACAAAAACCATATGAGCATTTCAATTAATGCTGAAAAAGCACTCAATAAACTTCATCATTCCTTCATAATAAAAACCCTCAAAAAAATGGGGATAGAAGAAACATACCTCAATATAACAAAAGCCAAATATGAGAGACCCACAGCTAGTATCATACTGAATGGGGAAAAACTGAAAGTCTTTCTTCTAAGATCTAGAACAAGACAAGGATGCCCACTGTCACCACTGTTATCCAGCAAAGTACTGAAAGTTCTAGCTAAAGCAGTCATACAAGAGAAAGAAATAAAGGACATTCAACGTAGGAATACAGCTAACTAGGGAAGTGAAAGATCACTACAAGGAGAACTACAAACCACTGCTCAAAGAAATCAGAGATGACAAAAACAAATGAAAAACATTCCATGCTCATACACAGGAAGAAGCAATATTGTGAAAATGGCCAAACTGCCCAGTGCAATTTACATATTCAATGCTACTTCTATTAAACTACCATTGACATTCTTCAAAGAACTAGAAAAAACTATTTTAAAATTCATATGGAACCCCAGAAAAGCTTGAATAGCCAAGGCAATCCTAAGCAAAAAGAAACAAAGCTGGAGACATCATGCTACATTACTTCAAACTATACTACAGGGCTACGGTAACCAAGACAGCATGGCACTGATATAAGAACAGACACAAAGACCAATGGACCAGAACAGAGAACCCAGCAATAAGATCGCACATCTACAACTATCTGCAACAAATCTGACAAAGCAAGCAATGGGGAAATGATTCCCTATTCAATAAATGGCACTGGGATAACTGGCTAGCCATATGCAGAAGATTAAAACTGGACCCCTTCCTTACACCATGCACAAAAATCAACTCAAGATAGATTATTGACTTAAATGTAAAACCCGAAACTATAAAAACCCTTAAAGACAACCTCAGCAATACCATTCGAAACATCAGCACAAAGATTTCATGATGAAGATGCCAAAAGCAACTGCAACAACAGCAACAATTGATAAATGGTATCTAATTAAACTGAAGATCTTCTGGCACAGCAAAAACAACAGTAACAACAAAACACTATCAACAGAGTAAACAGACAACCTACAGAATGGGAGAACATTTTTGCAATTTATGCATCTGACAAAAGTCTAATATCCAGCATCTATAAGTAACTTAAACAAATTTACAAGAGAAAAACAACCCCATTAAAAAGTGGGCAAAGGACATGAACAAACGTCTCTCAAAAAAAGACATACATGGGGCCAAGAATCAATGAAAAAACCTCAACAACACTGATCATTAGAGAAATACAAATCAAAACCACAATGAGATACCATTTCACACCAGTCAGAATGGCTATTAATAAAAAGTCAAAAATAACACATGCTGGCGAGGTTGTGGAGAAAAAGAAATGCTTATACACTGTTGGTGGAAGTGTAAGTTAGTTCTGCCTTTGTGGAAGACAGTGTGGTGATTCCTCAAAGACCTAAAGACAGAAATACCATTTGACCCAGCAATCCCATTACTGGGTATACCCAAAGAAATATAAATTGTTCTATTATAAAGACACATGCACATGTATATTCATTGCAAAACTATTCACAATAGCAAAGACATGAAATCAACCTAAATGCCCATCAATGATAGACTGGATAAAGAAAATGTGGCACATATACACAATGGAATAATATGTAGCCATAAAAAAAATGAGATCATGTCCTTTGCAGGGACATGGATGGAGATGGAGACCATCATCCTTAGCAAACTAATGCAGGAACAAAAAACTGAATAGTGCGTGTTCTCACTTACAAGTGGGAGCTGAATGGTGAGAACACATGGGCACATAGAGGGGAACAATACACACTAGGGCCTATCGGATGGCTGAGGGTGAGAGGAGGCAGAGGATCAGGAAAAGTAATTAATGGGTACTAGACTTAATACCTGGATGATTAAATAATCTGTAAAACAAACCCCCATGACACACATTTACCTATGTAACAATCTGCACATGTACCACAGAACTTAAAATAAAAGCATTTTTTAAAAAAGTAAAAATAAAGGACATTCATACTGCAAAGGAAGAAGTCACATTAAACTTGCTTGCAGATGATACGATCTTATATTTGGAAAAAACTGAAGTCTCCACTAAAAAAACCACTAGAACTGATAAATTCAATAAAGTTTCAGGATATAAAATAAACATACAAAAATCAGTAGCATTTCTATATGCAAACAGTGAACAATTTAAAAATGAAATCAAAAAAGTAATCCCATTTATAATGGCTACAAATAAAATACATACAAATTAACTTAACCAAAGAAGTGAAAGATCCAATAATAAAAACTATAAAATGCTGATGAAAAAACTGAAGAGGATGCCAAAAAATACAAATATATTTCATGTTCATGGACTGGAAGAATCAATATCCTTTAAATGTCCAGACTACCCAAAGCAATCTACAGATTCAATGTAATCCCTACCAAAATACCAATGACATTCTTCACAGAAATAGAAAAAAATCCTAAAATTTATATGAAATCACAGTAGACTCAGAATAGTCAAAGCTATTCTCAGCAAAAAAAAAAAACAAAAAAAACAAAACTGAAGCAATCACATTACTGACTTCAAATTATACCACAGAGCTACAGTAACCAAAACAGCATGGGACTTGCATGAAAAAAGACATAGAGACCAATGGAACAGAAGACTGAACACAGAAACTAAGTCCACGCATCTACAGTGAACTCTCTTTTGACAAAGATGCCAAGAACATACATTCGAGAAAGGATAGTCTCTTCAATAAATGGTGCCAGGAAAACTGAATATCCATAGGCAGAGGGATGAAACTAGGCCCCTAACTCTTACCATATACAAAAACCAAATCAAAATGGATTAAAGACTTAAATCTAAGACCTAAACCTAGGAAGCTACTACAAGAAAACATTGGGGAAACTCTCGAGAACATCAGTCTGAGCAAAAACTTATTGAGTAATATCCCACAAGCACAGGCAACCAAAGCAAACATGAACAAATGAGATCATATCAAGTTAAAAAGCTTCTGCACAGCAAAGGATACAATCAACAAAGTGAAGAGACAACCCACAGAATGGGAGAAAATATTTGCAAACTACCCAACTGACAATGGATTAATAGCCAGAATACATAAGGAGCTAAAACAACTCCATAGAAAAGAATATAAAAATCCAATTTAAAAATGGACAAAAGATTTTAATAGAAGTTTCTCAAAAGACATACAGATGGCAAAGAGGCATATGAGAAGGTGCTCAATGTCATTGATCATCAGGAAAATGCAAATCAAAACTACAATGAGCTATCATCTCACCCCAGTTAAAATAGCTTATATCCAAAAGTCATGCAACAGCAAATACTGGTGAGGATGTATAGAAAAGGGAATTTTTGTACACTGTTGGTGGGAATGTAAATTAGTATAGCCACTATGGAGAACAGTTTGGAGTTTCCTCAAAAAAACAAAAATAGAGCTACTATATGGATCCAGCAATCCCACTGCTGGGTATACACCCACAAGAAAGGAAATGAGTATATTAAAGAGATATCTGCACTCCCATGTTTATTGCAGCACTACTCACAACAGCCAACATTTGGAAGCAACCTAAGCTGCTTTATCCATTCATCAACAGATGAATGGATAAAGAAAATGTGGCACATATACACAATGGAATACTATTCAGCCACAGAAAAGAATGAGAGTCTGTCATTTGCAACAACATGATTGGAACTGGAGGTCATTTTGTTAAGTGAATAAGCCAGGAACAGAAAGACAAACATCAAATGTACTCACTTATCTGGAGGAGCTAAAAATTAAAACAACTGAACTCAGGGAGATAGAGAATAGAAGGATGGTTACCAAAAGATGGGAAAGGTAGTAGGGGGACAGGGTGGAGGTAGGGATAGTTAATGGGTTAAAAAAACAAAGTTAGAAATAATGAATAGAGGCCAGGCATCGTGGCTCACCTGTAATCCTAGGACTCTGGAAGGGCAAGGCAGGCGCATCACCTGAGGTCAGAAGTTTGAGACCAGCCTGGCCAACATGGTGAAACCCCGTGTCTACTCAAAATACAAAAATCAGCCGGATTTGGTGGCGCATGTCTGTAGTCCCAGCTACTCTGGAAGCTGAGGCATAAGAATTGCTTGAATCTAGGAGGGGGAGGTTGCTGTGAGCCAAGATCACACCACTACACTCCAGCCTGGGCAACAGAGCGAGACTCTATTCCCCCCCCAAAAAAAAGGAGGCCAGGCGCTGTGGCTCACGCCTGTAATCCCAGCACTTTGGGAGGCTGAGGTGGGTGGATCACCTGAGGTCAGGAGTTCAAGAACAGCCTGACCAACATGGAGAAACCCTATCTCTACTAAAAATACAAAATTACCTGGGTGTGGTGGTGCATGCCTGTAATCCCAGCTACTCAAGAGGCTGAGGCAGGAGAATCGCTTAAACCTGGGAGGCGGAGGTTGCAGTGAGCCAAGATCAAGATCTCACCACTGCACTCCAGCCTGGGCAACAAGAATGAAACTCTGTCTCAAAAAAAAAAAAGAAATAATGAATAAAATTAGTAGTTAATAATACAATAGGGAGACTATAATCAATAATAATTGTACATTTTAAAATAACTAAAAGAGTATACTAGGATTGTTTTAACACAAAGGATGTTTCAGATGATAGATACACAATTTTCTATGATGTCATTATTATGCAATGCATGGCTGTACCAAAATAGCTCATGTATCATATAACTATATACAGCTACTATATATCCACAAATTTTTTTTTTTTTTTTGAGATGGAGTCTCGCTCTGTCGCCCAGGCTGGAGTGCAGTGGCGCCATCTCGGCTCACTGCAAGCTCCGCCTCCCAGGTTCATGCCATTCTCCTGCCTCAGCCTCCCGAGTAGCTGGGACTACAGGCACTCACCACCACACCCAGCTAATTTTTTGTATTTTTTAGTAGAGATGGCGTTTCACCGTGTTAGCTAGGATGGTCTCGATCTCCTGACCTTGTGATCCGCCTGCCTTGGCCTCCCAAAGTGCTGGGATTACAGGCGTGAGCCACCGCGCCCGGCCAAAATTTAAAAAATAAATAAAATGAATAAAAAAGGTAAATATCAAGTCCAATATTAAAAGAGGAGATGAAAACTAGAAAAAGTAGTTAATTAATTAAAAATCAAGAATTTATGGGGAGAAAAGAGTTCCTCCCTCCACTTCTGATGGGATGGGAGGAGTTAGTCTGTTGTGCCAAGATACTGCTAAAAGTCCTCAGATGTTGTATACTGTAAATTACGGTATAATGCCAAATGCACCAAAATACCCCAGCTACAAGTTATATGTTTGGTCATTTTGAAGCTTGGCATATTAGTTTACTATAATGTTAAAAACATCTAAGTAAGCGTTAGTTTCTCTAGAGCATATTATTAGGGTTGACTTTTCCTGCAAAACAAAACAAAACATTATCATTCTTATTTTCATAAATAATGTAACTTTTATGACTATACAGATCTTTTTAAAAAAACTGTAAGAAATTATGCCAAACTATTAATAGCAATTATGTTTCAGTACCTCCAACAGTATCTTATCACATAGCAAGCACTAAATAGTTAGAGAATACTTCTTTTATTTCTGAGTTTTATATTTCTGAAATATCCTAATCTCTTATAAGTATGCATAATGATAAAAAGCATGGCAAAAAAAATTTTAACTTTTGAACAATCCCTATTGCTATATGAAACAAAAACCTATTATTATAAACCCCAACGATAAGCCATAAAATCTCACTGTTAACAACAATTATTGTCTTCCTGGCAATCTCCCAAATTATTTTCCACTACAAAAGGATATTAGAACTATAAAAACCTAGATTAGCAGACGAGAACCACAGGAAAATAAAAGATAATAAGCACAATTTGAAGTAAAACCAGATCCCCGATGAACAAGTAAGGGAGAGGCAACAGCAAATCAGGGGCCAAACAGTTGGATGGAAAAACAGTACTTGGCCAAAGAGGCTGGGAACCCCAGGCTCTTATGAAATGTCTTCCTTTTTTATCTATATTCCACTGACTGTTCTAAATTTTAAAGGCATTAACCCATTTAATCCTCTAAAAACCTAATGAGGTAGTCACTATTAGTTTGCCCATTTTAAAAATTAGAAAATTGAGGCAGAGAGACGTTAAGTAACTTGCCCAAGGTTACCATGCTAATAAATGATAAAAGGTTAGAATTCAACCTGTGTTTGAATCCAGAGTCAAATACTACCTTCCCTTATAATTTTTCCCATCATGTTTTGTAAAGGAGGCTGTATCTGGCATTCAGCAGATACCAGTCTGTGTGCCAAGTGCCAATATCCAGTAAATGTTGGGCACTCATGCCAAAAATAGAAAAGCTAGGCACATTAAAAGAACATGCCCAAGAAACAGTAAATTGGGGGCAAGATTTAATTGAGAGACTTCAAGGGGTAAAATTCCCCTTGATGCCCAGAAAGAACAAAAATGAAATGAATATCCCAGTGACATCAAGCGTATGACCCAGATCTATCTTCCTCTCTGAAGAAACCAATAATCATGAGTATTTTAAACACTTGGCAGCCTGCCAGAGAGGAAGAAAGGCGCTGAAGAAAAGTAAATTAAATTTCGTACTGTAGTAGATAAGACAAGTTTCTAGATAGGATGAATAAACTAAAAAGGAAATAAGAATGAAAAAGACACTGGAGACCAAAGTGCAGTAAAAGACACACCGAGAAAGCCCGCAAGTAGAACATGACAAAGAAGAAAACAGAAGGAACAATGCAACCGTGCAGATATGTAAACGGGTAATTGAAGGTTTTGAAAAAGCAACTGTATCCCATTATACATAGAAAAAAATAGGGAGGACAAATAATAGAAAGAAGCTTAGCTGAATCCTACTTTTCCATCATAATTCAGGTTAGGGGTTACCCTTTTCTGGCTGGGTTAAATACTGCCCCCTCTAGGCCCATATCATCATAGCACTTAGCATGTCATATTATAATTATAATTTTCCTCTACATTTTCTCCCATCATACTATGAGTTTCGTGATAGTAATGGCCACTTTTATTTCTGTATTTTCAATGCTAGATTAGTACTTGGCCATAAGAGTATTCAAAATTTCCTGAATGAGTGAAGGGAGAGGACAAAGGAAAACCCATTAAAACCAGGAAAAATACATGCCTTGGAAATAAATGAACTTTAGTATATAAGCATTTGTGTGCAGACATGGGTAAAAGGCAACTAGCTTCATTCAGTCTGTTAAAGTATACCCCTATCCAACAGACAAAATGGACTCCCTGTGGCTAACTGATATGCTCAAAATTAAGACAGCACAGGCGGCCATGCTGGGTGAAGGAGCAGTCATGTACTCTGTGTTCTCAGAAAGATGTGAAAGTGTCACAGGCCCTCCCTTTCTATAATCAAGCCAAACCAGTTCCTGATGTCTGTGCCAAGATAAATAAACCAAAAACCCTACACCACCCGCCAGCCATTTGAAAGAAACATCTGACAGAGACCTCTGGTTTAGAGCTTGGAAACCAACCAATCAGGACTCACCTGCCCCAGCCAATTAGGGCTCAGCTGTAGCAACGGCTCAGAACTCCACTGTGCCAACTATTCGGAACTACATGAATTTAAATCTTTCATTTGCATAAATGGACCTGATTGAGAATTTGGGAAGCATATTTTTCTATAAAATCCAAACCTTCTCTTTGTTCTCTGAAATGCATTCGTCATTTTACACTGAAGCCTATGTTTCCCTGGTTTGCAAACTGTTCACTGGAAAAAAAAAAAAAGTCCCTTTTCCTCGAATTCCTTTTTAGAGAATTTTGTTCACGAGTCACTCATAACGCATAGGTCCCAAAGCCAAACGGCCTAGATTTGAAGCCCAGTTCCAACATTTATTAGTTGTGATACCGGTCAAGGTATTTAACCTCTCTGTGCTTCAGCTGTCTGTATCTAACACGGGGACGATAACAGTACTTATATTAGAGAGTAGCTGTAAGAAATAAGCAAGTTACTATATGTGAAACATGTTACTAGGGTGCCTGGCAAAGGGCAAGAGCTCTATAAATGTTAGCTATCATAAGCCATTATCATTTAACAAACATGAATGCCTACTGGCACAGGTTTGAGGAATACATGAACCAAAAGTGGAGACATTAAATGTATGCTTTTCTTTACCCAACGCAGGAAATATAGAAAGATGAGAGACAGGTTAATATAGCTAAAGAGAATTGCAGAGTCAATTTAAGCCTTATGCTCCCTTTATCAACCACCATTTCCTGGAAAACTGGCCAGTCCTTCCTTTTTGCTCCTATGTAGACTTCTACTATAATACATATAAAACTATATGAAAACATGTTTGGTTTTATTTACTCGTGTGTTTAATATGTACAACATTCATGTTTACATGTCTTTTCTCTTTCCTAGAATCCAGGCTCTTTGAGTGCTGAGACTATATCTTATTTGTCTTTACATAGTAGCATCTAGTATATGACACTCGAATGTGAAATAAATAAAAGAATTTTTTTGTTAGTGCTTTATTTTTGGAATATGTTCACACGCTTAGGGTGAGGAAAAACAATAGAGAGACAAAGACAAAGAATTGTGTACATTCCTTAAAAATATGAAAGTGCCCAGATTTGGGGATGTGACTGATCAAGAGGGCGCTTTATCTTTTGACTGGGACTTTGGGAAAGTATGAAGATGTTAAGAAAGGAAGTTAAGAACATTCTTAACTAGCAGTCCCAACTTCCTCTATAAATTTTAACATTAGAAGAGATCTCTGAGAGACTACGCTTAACTTAGGGAGCAGAATTTGGTGAAGTCTCCTTTAATATGCATAGCTTCAACTCCCTTTCATGAACATTTTCCTCATCTATTGCAGTTTACTGTTATCCTTCAAAAAGCAGTACTGCACAGAGTATACAAGATGTCATCGGACCCATACAGTAGGACTATCACTTTCTTCAATCTAAACATGTGCTGAATGGAAATAATAGTCTTAATTACATAGTGTTGTCAAAATTAAATGAAAATATATATGAAGTACTAAACATAGTAACTGACACACAGTAGTACCAAGTGTTAGCTATCATTCTTTGAATTACTATTATTGTTATTGAGTCTTCTGTTTTATGCCTATCACTTCAAAGGTAACTAAAAACACATTCCCAGTTTGTTTTATCTCTTATTATCCACTGATTTTTAACATGCAGAGATCAGTAGCTAATTGTGCAACACCAAAATAAGATACAATAGATGTAAATTTTTAGATCAAACAAAATAAATATGTATGATACTTCAATCAAAATAATTTCAGGGCTGTTTCTCTCAACTTTGGTCACTCCCTGCTTTGAAAAAAAATTGTGTTTCTATTAGCAATGCTTTTCATCCTAATAATAAAAGGAAATTTTCAGAATCAGTATTAATTGACATTATAAAAGAAGTATCTATACACACAATTCTTTTTTGTTTTCAAATAAAGTTAAAAATAAATCACAAAATTGGGGCAAAAATACACAAAATCTAATTTTTTTTCTTTTTTTAACCAGAGAATTACTTTAAAAGCTACCAAGTAAAACACAAATAAAATGTTGTGATTGAGGGTCTTCAGAGATTTTTCTCTTAATTTTACTGTTTTTAGTAAACAAATCCTTGCTTAAAATAATATAGGCAACAATAGGTTCTATAAACTTTCCTCTAACCACACTAGAAGAAAAAAACCCAAAACCTTATTAATCATGCAAACCTTTAGGAAGAAGCACAGATCTGAAAAGGTAATAATGATACTTGTCTAACTAGAATAATATAAAAGTGATCTATTTTCATTACCTCCATGTAAATTAGGTCATTTTGGACTGTGAAAGACTAAAACCACATGTGTATGACCTTAAATGCAACATAATCTCTCGTTTCTCAAATGACAGTATCAGAATACTATACTTGTTCTACAGAAAAGCTGACATACAAATGTAAACCATTAAAGCTAACACAAATCATCTTTAATTTCTTAAATATTATAACATTTCCCACTGTCAAAAGCAGGGTGATTTATTATAGAGAGAAGATTCAAGGTAGAAAAGACCACAACTCAAATGATTTCTTGCCCAACTTAAGCATCATCACTGTCATTCTGAATCTAATAACAAGTTTTTAATTAAAAAATCCCTGCAGTTGCTAAGCATAAGTGATTAATAAAAACATATCATTAATCATTGAAACCCGTCAAAAATACTCGAGACCTAGGGCAGTCAAATATCTTATCTGAAGAACAGTTAACAATATTAAGGAAAATGCTTCCTTAATCATAAGGGTAGCATATGGCTATCATTCAATAATTGAGGAATGTCTATTTGAATTTATTATCTATGACTCTTTTTTTAAAGTAAATTGAGAAGTGGCAAAGGAGAGAAGCACTTTGCAGATGATAGGAAAGAACATACATAAATAGCTACATAAAGAATTAGTTTTAAACATATTATTCAAAGAACGGCTTTTTATAAGGCAGCCAATCGATTAGTATAAAAAAATTAAGCAAGTGTTGGAGGTAACTAGAAGCAAAGCTTCCTTTGAGCTGGAGCTGCAAGGTAAAAATTAATTAATTAATAAAATTAATAAAAATTAAATTGAATTAAAAAAAGAATCAAAGTGGTGGAAGAGAAGAAAGAACCCATCAAGATAGCTCAAACGTAACTAATGGATGAAAAAGAAGCTTGTTAACATCTGTTAGATGTTAGAGCCCATCTCTAACTGGGCAGATCACTGTCTTCAATCAAGCATGGAATTCTAAAAGGGAAAATACAATGCAATAATAAAAGAGAAATGCCCACAATACTAGCCAAAACAGCAACATGAAATCAGATGGTCAAGAAAGTAACAGTGAGACCACGTTCATGTCTGCATTCAGATTTTTGTATAATCCCCTCCTAAAGTCTATTTGTACTCCTGAAAAGAACCAAACTGAGTTACTGAGCAAATTCGAATACCAGACATGGTAAAGACAGAGTAGCTATCAAAGAAAGAGGCACTGGAGTGAGGAAAAAAGACAGTCTTGAATTGCCTACACCATCACTCCCTCATCCCTGGATAGTGCCTGTGTGTTGCAGAGACAGAATCCGTGTACTTGGGGGAGACAGAGCACAGTGATTGTGAAACTTTGCACTGGAACTCACTGCTGCCCTATTACAGCAGAAAGTAACACAGGACAAAATTCAGCCCATGCCAAAGGAGGCAGCATTTAGACCAGCCCTAGCAAGAGGGAATCCCGGCAGTCAGTGAGTTCCAGGTAGACCCACCACCACGGGCTAAAGCACTCTGGGGTCCTAAATAAACTTGAAAAGCAGTCTAGGCCACAAGGACTGTAATCCCTGGGGAAGTCCTGGTGCTGTGCTGGGCTTGGAGCAAGGAGACATGAGGTGCAAGTGACCTAGACAGACACTAGGTAGGGCGGCCAAGAGAGTGCTTATGTCACCATTCCTGTAACTCTAGGCAGCGCAGCTTGCAGCTTTGGTGGATACTCCTTCCAATTTGAGGAAATCAGAGGGGAGAGTAAAGAGGACTTTGTCCTGGAACTTAAATACCAGCTGAGCAATAGTAAAATAAAGCACCAAGCAGAGTCCTGAAGCCCCCATTCCAGGCCCTTGCTCTCAGATAACATTTCATGACACACTCTAGGTCAAAAGGGAAAAGGGAATCCACTCTTGGTAGTATTCATCACCTGCTGAATGAAGAGCACTTGGGCCTAAAATAAACATCAGCAGTAGCCAGGCAATAGAGCCACAGGCCATGGATGAGACCCTGTACTACACTGGCTTCAGGTCTGATAAACAACAGTCCCAAAGGTGGTGGCCACCAGAAATGGTTGTGTCACCCCTCCCCAAACACCAGGTAGCTCAGCACACAGAGACAGACTCTCTTTGGAGAAGAGTAAAGAAAGAGAACAAGAGTCTCTGCCTGCTAATACAGAGAATTTTCCTGGATCTTACCGAAGACCACCAAAGAGGTACCTCTAAAATTCCACAAGAATCATTACATGGCTTGGGGTGCCCTCTAATGCAGGTATACCTGCAGTGACCAAAGACTTAACTTACAACACTCAATTCCTACTGAATACATGGAAAGCCTTCCCAGGAAGAACTGGTACAAATAAATCCAAACTCGAAGACTGCAATAAATACCTAACCCTTCAATGCTCAGACACCCAACAAACATCCACAAGCATTAAGATCATCCAGGGGCCGGGCGCGGTGGCTCACGCTTGTAATCCCAGCACTTTGGGAGGCCGAGGCGGGTGGATCACGAGGTCAGGAGATCGAGACCACGGTGAAACCCGTCTCTACTAAAAATACAAAAAATTAGCCGGGCGTGGTGGCAGGCGCCTGTAGTCCCAGCTACTCGGAGAGGCTGAGGCAGGAGAATGGCATGAACCCAGGAGGTGGAGCTTGCAGTGAGCCGAGATCGCGCCACTGCACTCCAGCCTGGGTGACGGAGCAAGACTCCGTCTCAAAAAAAAAAAGATCATCCAGGAAATCATCAACTCCCAAATGAACTAAATGAAGCACTAGTGATCAATTCAAAAGTAACAGAGATATGTGACCTTTCAAACAGAGAATTCAAAATAGCTGCTCTGAGAAAGTTCAAAGAAATTCAAGATAACAAAGAGAAAGAATTCAGAATCATATCACATAAATTTAACGAAGAGACTGAAATAATTTTTTTTAAATCAAGCAAAAATTCTGGAGCTGAAAAATTCAACTGACATACTGAAGAATGAATCATAGTCTTTCAACACCAGAATTGATCGAGCAGAAGAAAGAATTAGTCACCTTGAAGACAGGCTATTTGAAAACACACAATTAGAAGAGATAAAAGAAAAAAAGAATAAAAAAGAATGCACCTAACTACAAGGTCTAGAAAATAGCTTCAAAAGGGCAATTTAAGAGCAATTATCCTTAAAGAGGAGGCAGAGAGAGAGAGAGAGATCAGTTGCAGAATGTGTATTCAAAAGGATAATAACAGAGTACTTCCCAGCCAGGCGTGGTGGCTCATGCCTGTAATCTCAGCACTTTGGGAGGCTGAGGCGGGCGGATCAGGAGGTCAGGAGATTGAGACCATCCCAGCTAACACAGTGAAACCCTGTCTCTACTAAAAATACAAAAACAAAAAAATTAGCCAGGTGTGGTGGCAGGTGCCTATAGTCCCAGCTACCCAGGAGGCTGAGGCAAGAGAATGGCATGAACCCGGGAGGCGGAGCTTGCAGTGAGCCGAGATGGCACCACTGCACTCCAGCCTGAGCCACAGAGCAAGACTCCATCTCAAAAAAAAAAAAAAAAAAAAAAACACACACACACACACACAGAGAACTTCCCAAACGTAGAGAAAGATATAAATATTCAAGTATAAAAAGGTTATAGAACACCAAGCAGATTTAACACAAAGACGACAAACTTAAGGTTGTCTAACACCCAAAGGTCAAGACACCCAAAGGTCAAGGTTGTATAACACCCAGAGGTCAATCTAACACCCAGAGGTCACGAATAAAGAAAGGATCCTAAATGTAGCAGGAATAAAGAATCAATTAACATACAATGGAGCTGCAATATGTCTGGCAGCAGACTTCTCAGTGGAAACCTTACAGGACAGGAGAGAGTGCCATGACATTTTAAAGTGCTGAAGGAAAAAAAAAATCTTAGGATAGTATATTCAGTGAAAATAGCCTTCCAACATGAAGCAGAAATAAAGTCTTGCACAAATCAACAAAAACTGAGAGACTATCAACACCAGACCTGTCCAACAAGAAATGCTAAAGGGAGTTCTTCAATCTGAAGGAAAAGGACATTAATGAACAATAAGAAATTAGCTGAGGATACAAAACTCACTAGTAATAGTAAGTACACAAACACAGAAAATGATAATACTATAATTGTGCTTTGTAAACTAGTAAACTACTCATATTTTGGGTAGAAAGATGAACCTGTTAAAAATAACTACAACTTTTCAAGAGTTAGACAAGATAATAAGATATAAATAGAAACAACAAAAAGTTTAAAAGTGGGGCAAATGAAGGTAAAGTGTAGATTTTTTATTAGTTTTCTTTTTGCTTGCTTGTTACTAGGTTGGTGCAAAAGTAATCACAGTTTTTGCTATTGAAAGTAATGGCAAAAACTGCGATTACTTTTGCACCAACCTAATAGTATGTTTGTTGTTGCAATCAGTGTTAAGCTGTCATCAGTTTAAAACAGTGAATTATAAGATATTATTTACAAGCTTCAGGGTAACTCAAGTCAAAAAACAAACAAAAGATCACAAAAAATAAAAAGCAAAAACTCAGAGCACACCACCAAAAAAAATAACCTTCACAGAAAGGAAGATAGGAAGAAAGAGAATACCACAAAACAACAAGAAAACAAATAACAAAATGTCAGGAGTAAGTCCTCATTTATCAATAATAATACAGAATGTAAATGGACTAAACTCTCCAATAAAAACACACAGAGTGGCTAAACGGATTTAAAAAATAAGACTCAACCATCTGCTGCCTACAAGAAACAAACGTCACCTGTAAAGACACAAAACAGACTGAAAATAAAGGGATAGAAAAGATATTCCATGCAAATGGAAGCCACAAAGAACAGGAGAAGCTATAATTAGACAAAACAGATTTCAAGAGAAAAACTGTATGGCTCATGCCTGTAATCCTGGCACTTTGGGAGGCCGAGGCAGGCAGATCATGAGGTCAGGAGATCGAGACCATCCTGGCTAACACGGTGAAACCCCATCTCCACTAAAAAATACAAAAAAATTAGCCAGGCGTGGAGGCAGGCGCCTGTAGTCCCAGCTACTCAGGAGGCAGAGGCAGGAGAATGGCATGAACCCGGGAGGTGGAGTTTGCAGTGAGCCAAGATCGCACCACTGCACTCCAGTCTGGGTGATAGAGCGAGACTCTGTCTCAAAGAAAAAAAAAAAACACACACACACAAAGAGGGGCCACTATGTAATGATAAAGGGGTCAATTCAGCAACAGAATATAATGATTGTAAATATATATGCACCCAGCATTGGAGCACCCAGATATATAAAGCAAATATTAGAACTAAAGAAAGAGATCAGCCCCAATGCAATAGCTAGAGACTTCAACACTTCACTTTCAGCAATGAACAGATCATCCACCCAGAAAGTAAACAAAGAAACATGGAACTTAATCTGCACCACAGTCCAAATAGACCTAACAGACATTTGTAGAACATTTGATCCAGTGGCTACAGAACATGCATTCTTCTCCTCAGCTCATGGATCATTCACAAGGATAGGTCATCAGTTAGGCCAAAAAAAAAGTATTAAATTTATTTTAAAAATTGAAATTATATCAACTGTCTTCTCTACCCACAACTAAGTAAAACTAAAAATCAATAACAAGAGGAACTTTGAGAACTATACAAACACATGGAAATTAGACAACATGCTCCTGAAATGACCAGTGAGTCAATGAAGAAATTAAGAAGGGAATTTTAAAATTTCTTGAAACAAATGAAAATGAAAACAGAACATACTAAAACCTATGGGATACAGCAAATGCAGTACTAAAAGGAAAGTTTATAGCTATAAGCACCTACATCAAAAAAGTAGAAAAACATCAAACAACCTAACAATGCAACTTAAAGAACTAGAAAAGCAAGAGCAAATCAAACCTAAAATTAGCAGAGAAAAAAGAAATAATAAATATCACACCAGAAATAAATGAAAAAAATACAAAAGATCAACAAAATAACAAGTTATTTTTAAAAGATAAACAAAATTGATAGAACTTTATCCAGACTAAGAAAAAAAAAGAGAAGCCCCAAATAAATGAAATCAGAGATAAAAAGAAGACATTACAACCAATACTGCAGATATTTGAAGGATTATTAGAGACTTCTATGAGCAGCTACGTGCCAATACATTGTAAAACTTAGAATAAATGGATAAATTCCCAGACACAGTCAACTTACCAAGATAGAACCATGAAGAAATCCAAAACCTGAATAGACCAATAAGAAGTAATGAGATCAAAGTCGTAATAAAAAGTCTCTCAGCAAAGAAAAGTCCAGGATCTGATGGCTTCATCACTGAACTTTACCCAACATTTAAAGAAGAATTAATATCAATCCTATTGGAACTATTCCAAAAAAAGGAGGGGAAAGGAATACTTCCAAACTCGTTCTACAAGGCCAGTATTGCCCTGATGCCAAAACCAAAAATACATTTAAAAAAGAAAATTATAGGCCAATATCCCTGTTGAACAATTATGCAAAAATCCTCAACAAAATGCTAGGCAAACCAAACCCAGCAACACATTAAAAAGATCATTCATCATGACCAATTGGGATTTATCCTCGAGATACAAGTATGATTCAACATACACAAATCAATCAATCTGATACATTATCAACAGAATGAAGGAATGATACATTATCAACAGAAGACCATATGAGCATTTCAACTGATGCTTAAAAAATTTTGATAAACTTCAAAATCCCTTCATGATAAAACCCCTCAAAAAAAAAAACTGGATACAGAAGCAACATATCTCAACACAATAAAATCCATATACAAAAGACCCACAGCTAGTATCATTGTGAATGAGTGAAAACTGAAAGTCTTTCCTCTAAGATAATGGAACACAATAAGGATGCCCAACTTCACCACAGTTAATCGACATACTACTGAAAGTCCTAGCCAGAGCAATTAGACAAAAGAAAGGTATAAAGGGCATTCAAATTGAAAAGGAAGAAGCCAATTATCCTTCTTTGGAGATGATATGATCTTATATTTGGAAAAACTAAAGACTCTACCAAAAAAACTATTCAAACTGATAAATTCAGTAAAATGCAGAATGCAAAAATCAACATAAAAAATCGGTAGCATTTCTATAAGTCAAGAGCAAACAATCTAAAAAATAATTAAATACCTATGAATTAACTTAACCAAACAAGAGAAAGACCTCTATAATGAAAACTATAAAATACTGATGAAAGAAATCAAAGAGGACACCAAAAAATAAAAATATATTCCATGTTCACACACTGGAAGAATCAATATTGTTAAAATGTCCATATTACCCAAAGCACTCTACAGATTCAACGTAATCCCTTTCAAAATACCAATGACATACTTCACAGAAATAGAAAAAACAATCCTAAAATTTATATGGAATCACGAAAGACTCAGACTAGCCATGGCCATCCTAAGCAAAAAGAACAAAACTGGAAGAATCACATTACCTGACTTCAAATTATACTAAAGAGCTATAGTAACCAAAACAGCATGGGGTTGGCATTAAATAAAAGACATGTAGACCAGTGGAACAGAAGAGAGGACACAGAAATAAATCCATACGTCTATAGTGAACTCTTTTTTGACAAAGGTGCCAAGAACATACATTGAAGAAAGGACAGTCTCTTCAATAAGTGGTGCTGGGAAAATTGAATATCCATATGCAGAGGGATGAAACTAAGCGCCTCTCACCATATACAAAAATCAAATCAAAATGGATTAAAGATTTAAATCTAAGACCAAAACCTATGAAGCTACTACTACAAGAAAACATTGGGGAAACTCTCGAGGACATTGGTCTGGGCAACAATTTATTGAGTAATACCCCCAGAAGCACAGGCAACCAAGGCAAAAATGGACAAAAGGGATCACATCAAGTTAAAAAGCTTCTGGTAAGTGGATAATTCACAAAGTGTTTCATACATATTTTCCTTATTATTAATAACTAGAAAGTGGAATTAATTCCATTGTGAATCAGTCACTCAGCCTGTTTCCACAGTGGCCAGTGCACTCACAAGGTATTACAGGGATTCTGTTTCAGAAAAAGGGAAGCAGTAGATGACTCTATCTCTTCTAATTCAAAGATTCACTGAAAATATGCAGCTGTATCACTATCACCATGATGTGTGAATGATCACACCAAGGTAATCACTAAATCATTTTTTTAGTCTGAATCCTAATCACTAAATAGGCAGCAAAAGAGGGTAAAATGGCTATGCAAGCACTCCTAGACACAAGGTCCCTAAAGAAGTGGGCTTTGTGTAGCTGCAGACCTTCTACAACTACTTATGAGAATGAAAGTCCAAAGACCAGAAAGTACTTCCTCACACTATGGAGAACAGATGTAAAATGCTGACAGTAATCCCAGGCATGTATAAATGCTCAATAAAAGCTGACTCCTATTGTTGTTATTATCCTTACAGAGAGCATTCTCCAGAGATCACCACGAAAATAAGTTTCAAGTACTATATGCTTTTAGACACCCTATATACCTTAACATTCTTGACAAACTATAAGGTCTCCAGCTCTCACTAGAGATCATCCTCAAGAACATTTATATTTCTTAGGTCAGTTGAAACATGATTAAGATGTCTTACTCTAATGGCACTACATTTTTATTTGATTTATTGCCACCACACCAAGTAAAGCTGGTGTCAGTCAGGGATGAAACAGGCCTAAATGGCCAGCAGCCACAGTGCTGGCAGAGAAGACACTCAATAAACATCTAAGAGAAAGGAAGAGACTTCTAGGGGAAAGCACAAATCCCCTCCCCTCAAACAGGATGGATTATTTCTGGTTTTCCTAGCAGTTTTGATCTGTAAATCTATAATGTGCTGAGAGCCCAAAACAATATAGACTGCTTAACAGATAAAAATCCAAAAGGAGTACCCACTCCTTTTGAAGGGAAAGAAGGAATGATTTTTCATGGCTCTTCCCCTACTTTTCTGACTTTCCTTCAGACTAATATGCAGGCAGACTAATAAACCAAATCAGATTTTTAAAATTTGACTATAGGTATTGTCAAATTAAATCTCTGACAGAAAGAGCAGTTCTTAATGAGGTTTTACAGCATATAGGCTACCTAAAAAATCAAATGTATTAGCCTGATAAACATATAAAACTTGCTAAGCCTCACTTGTAATCAGGGAAATGTAAACAAAATGAGATATTTATTGTGAACCAGAGTGGTAAACCAGTGTCCAAGCTGGGTGTGGTGGCAATGCCTGTAGTGTCAGCTTTGAAAGGCTGAGGCACTGTTGTGGGTTGGGGGGAGGGGGGAGGGACAGCATTAGGAGATATACCTAATGCTAAATGACGAGTTAATGGGTGCAGCAAACCAACACGGCACATGGATACATATGTAACAAACCTGCACATTGTGCACATGTACCCTAAAACCTAAAGTATAATAATAAAATAAAATAAAAATAAAAATAAATAAAAAAAAGAAATCAAAGATTTTCACCCAATTCCCAATTATTCTATGAATTACATTAAGTAGAAAAAAGGGATTTTAATGGACAGGAAAAATTCCATTTCAGTTCAAACTTCAGGGATTTTAAATAAAACATCTGTGCAAAACATGTACTCTGAACAATGTCAATAAAATACATGAGTAAGCGGTCAAGTTTTCATCCAAGTTGTTAAATTGAACTTCCCTCCTACTTATAACATTCTCTCCTATCCAATTCCATCCTATTCTACAACATTTACAGAAATGTTGATAAAGAAATCATACAACCAACATGGTGCCAATGTCTCTAAGATAAATTATAAATTAATTTTAATCTTCATCTTTCAAGCAACATTTTGTAACATGAAGCATGGCAAAGAAGCATCATATTAGTTGGCATTCAGAATTTGGAGAGTTGAGAAGTGAGGCACTTATCACACTGACGTTAGAAAAATGATGGACAGTTGTATACACATTATCATCACATGGAAATAACATGAATTAAGAAAGAACTATCTATCCATCTGACAACAATCTCATATCCAGAGTCTACCAGGAACTTAAAGAAATTTACAAGAAGAAAACCCCACTAAAAAGTGGCAAAGGACATGAACAGACACTTCTCAAAAGAAGACATTCATGCAGCCAATTAACATGAAAAAAAATCAACATCACTGATCATTAAAGGAATGCAAATCAAAACCACAATGAGATACCATCTCACGCCACTCAGAATGGTGATTATTTAAAAGTCAAGAACAACAGATGCTGGCAAGGTCGTGAAGAAAAAGAGACGCTTTTACGCTGTTGAGAAATTATTTCAACCATTGTGGAAGACAATGTGGCAATTCCTGAAAGATCTAGAAGAAGAAATACCATGTGACTCAGCAATCCCATTACTGGGTATATACCCAAAGGAATATAAATCATTCTATCGTAAAGATACATGCACTGTATGTTCATTGTACCACTATTCACAACTAGCAAAGACATGGAATCAACCCAAATGCCCATCAAGATAGACTAAATAAATAAAATGTGGTATATATACACCATGGAATACTATGCAGCCATAAAAAGGAATGAGATCATGTCCTTTGTGGGAACATGGATGGAGCTGGAAGCCATTATCCTCAGCAAAGTAATGCAGGAACAGAAAAGCAAACACTGCATATTCTCATAAGTGGAAGCTGAACGATGAGAATACATGGACACATGGCAGGGAACAACACACACTGGGGCCTGTCTGGGGAGTGGGGAAGGGGGAGCATCAGGAAGAATAGCTAATGGATGCTGGGCTTCATATTCAGGTAATAGACTGATCTTTTCAGCAAATCATGTGCACATGTACCCCAGAACTTAAAAGTTGAAGAAAAAAAGAAAAGGAAGAACTAAGGATAACATTCCATGGGGTACTGGCTAATTCAGAACTAATTTCTTAACTTCCCAAAGGAAGAGTTTTAAACAAATTTGAAAGAAATAAAGAGAAACATGTTCACTTAATTCTTGGCAATGTCTCTTTACATTAATAATGTTTCATATCATGTAAATAGTATATCTACAAAGTACTAAGTGAACTAAATTTTACATTAGTGTGCAAACACCAAAAGAAAAGAGAAAAAGAGGTCACCAAGAAAAACTAAACCTAAAAAATTTAATAACCAAATAGAAGCATTTAAAAATAAACCTTATTAACTCTTCTAAAAGCATACAACACAAAAAGTCATAGTCACCACTCATATTTACTATAAAGTTGAAACTTAAGCTTCATACAATATTTTTACATTCAAGGGTGCGGTGGCTCACACCTGTAATCCCAGCACTTTGGGAGGCTGAGGTGGGTGGATCACTTGAGGTCAAGAGTATGAGATCAGCATAGTCAACATAGCAAAACCCCATCTCTACTAAAAATACAAAAATTAGCCAGGCATGGTGGTGCACGTCTGTAATCCCAACTACTCGGGAGGCTGAGGCAGGAGAATCAATTGAATCTGGGAGGCAGAGGTTGCAGTGAGCTGAGATCACACCACTGCACTCCAGCCTGGGCAATAGAGTGAGACTTGGTCTCAAAAAAAAAATAATTAGATAAAATTGCCTTCAAAGAGTATTAACAACACTGAAGACTAATCCTTCCTCAACTAACTTACAAGCAATATAAAAATATTCTTATGATCTTAAGATGTACTTTATTAGACTGTCCACTTATGATAGCCTGAATTACACATTTGAGACTTGCCATAATACCCAACTGTACAGTTATAGCCTTGAATACTGACAACATGTTTAGGCTCACTTAAATGACCAAATGAGAAAACTGGGTGCCTGCCATCACACCTGTATAATGAAATACTAGCTTCACCACGCTTTTCTTTTTCTCTTGCTACTTCACAAATTTCCTTTCATACAGATTTTCTGTTAAGAACAAAGTCAATCTATGAAATTTGAGTTTTTGCGCTAAGACTGTTTCAAAATGCAAAAAACCTTTAATTTTTTAAAGATAGTTTCTACCAGAAATACACTAAGACTTCATTATAACATACTATCCATGTAAAAAGTTTTATAAGAACTGTTTATTTTGAAGCACTAATCCAAAGAAAATTTATTATATAATAAAATGTACCAAAGTAACATTATATGTACACAAGAAAAGTATAGTCATACAGCACATTTCACAGACTTTCAGGAATTACATAAAACATACTTAAATCTATTCGCAAACATGCTGTGACTACTGGGGTCAGCCAGCTTTCCTATAAAGAACCAAATAGTAAATATTCTCAGCTCTGTAGCACACTTTTCTTCTTTTTTTATTACAACCTTTTAAAAGTACAAAAACCATTCTTAGCTCAGGAGTCCTAATTTGACAACCCGAGGCTCCTTTCAGAGTACCAATTCATATTTTATTTGCTTCAAAAATGTTAAATATGAAAGAATTTTAAGTGTCCAATATTACACTTCTCCAAAGGAACAATTTCATTAAAAATGAGAGTATATTTATAGCAATAAATAAATATTATTAATTATAATAAAATACCAAACTATATACCTTACAATTTAATATAATAGAAATCACTTCCCAAATACACTAAATAGGTTAAAATCAGATTTCAATCCACCAAATTCAAGAATAGTACCACTTAAAAAAAAAAAACACTACATTTCAGTAAATTTTCCACCAGTTAAAAACAGGATAATAAACTCTCCAGTGACAAAAACATTGCTACAGGAGTTGATTAAAATATGTTCTTTGTCAAACTGAAAGGTCAATTTCTCCTTAAAACTGCATGAGGATTTTTACTGGTAAAAGACATACAACCCAGACACCTGAAAATTTAAGATACTTTCGTTGAATGCTGTCGATTGTCACTCTTAAGAAGCTGTTGTATTTTTAAAATACATAATGATTATATATGATTGAGGCTAGAATAAGATTAAACCTTAACAGACTATAATCATAAATTTAACATTGCTATTTTGTATTTCAGAGCTTTAAACCAAATACAAATCACAGGGGAGAAAATTCACATTAAATGCTTGAGTCCAGTTGATATGAGACCCTATCATACTCAAGCACGGTTAAATTGTTTTTTGAAATACCACTGGTTATCTGTAGAGAAAAAGGTCAAGAGTCCAAATAATACTCTTAATTAGTCCCACAGCACTTAGGATCCAAGCCACGCATTTGGCACGTGCTATATTTGAGTCAAATGCAACTCAAACTGCAATGTTTCACAGTAGTCCTTAACTTCTGTAATGATTTAAATTGTTTATTCCTATTTAAAATATAAGCAATCTTAAAGGAACTTTTTGTCATCTCAGAATCAAACATAGTGTTAAAAATATAGCAGGTACACAAATATTTTTTAAATGAATAAAATTAATTAATACACAAATATAGCCTCTTCCAGGGCAAGCTAACCCAGAACTGAGTCCTTGAATATGGCAATTAAAGAGAGGTCTGACTCAGATACCTTTTCATGTCAATAATTTTCTTAAAATCAGTCATTTTCTATTTCTAGGGCCAGTACCCTAGTTCAGGCTTTTATCCCCTCAAATGAGACTTACATATCATAGGTTCTTCTCTGTTAACTACATTTTACAAAGCTTACTTCCAGCTTAATCTTCCTCACGAAAATCTTTGCTCATGCTATGTCCTAGCTCAAATCCCTCCAGTGATTTTCCATTGCTTTACACAATTAAAGTCCCTAATGTGCTATGTTTCTGTGGAGGCTCTTCATGGCCTGCTTTCAGTCTGCCTCTCCAACCTCAAACACTGCCTCATAACCATACTTCATATTCTGCTTGCACCTGTAATTCTTGTTTTCACAAATGTCAAAATGTTATCCTTTCTACTTTCTACTCTTCCCTGAGATTTTCTGCTGACCTTGAATATGCAAGCTACTATGGGTTCTAAAGCCGCAAGGAAATGAATTCTGCCAAAATCATGTGAGCTTTGAAGAGCACCCCAAGCCTCAAAGAGACTACAGCCCTAAATAAAACTGATTACAGCCATCTGAACTCTGAACGGAGGACTCAACTAAGACATGTCCAGACTCCTGACCCATGGAAACTGTGAGCTAGTAAATGTGTGATGATTTAAGACGCTAAATTTTTTTTGGTAACCTGTTATGCAGCAATAGAAAACAAATACAAATACACCACTTTTTCTCAAATACTCTTCCTTATCAGATATATTTTTAATCATTTTAATTTGTCAGAATACATAATGTAAAAATGCAATAATAAAACCATACTTTAAAGTCCTTCCTCCTCCATTGTTTCTCTCTCTCTCTCTCTCACACACACACACACACACACACACACACACACACACACACACACATACACATTTATAAACACTGAAATTATCTGACTAGTAAAGAAACAGCATCTATCATGCCAAGATTATTTCATGGAAACATATTTCCCCATCTATAAAATGGATATAATAATTGTACCTACCATATAGGATTGATAAGAGGATTAAATGAGCTAATATAGGTAGGCAATTTAAACTCTTGTTTCTCAAAGCATGGTGTAACCAGGAGCAGTGGTATCCGGACATTTTTTAGAAAAGCAGACCAGGCCCTACCCCTGACCTATAAAATAAGGCTTCATTTTAACAAGATCTCCAGGTAATGCATGTGCACATTTAAAGTTTAAAAAGCATTTCTTTAACCAGTGCCTGCCACACATAAGCACTATATGATTATCTTTTCTTTAAAAGTTCATTTCTTTTCTATATCCTCTAGTTCCTTTTCATCCAAATATAAACAATTTTCAGCCAGGGATGGTGGCTCACACCTGCAATCCCAGCACATTGGAAAGCCAAGGCAGGAGGACCACTTGAGCCCAGGAGTTCCAGACCAGCTTGGGCAACACAGGAAGATCTCGACTGTACAAAAAATTTAAAAATTAGCCTGGGGTAGTGGCACATGCCTGTGGTCCTAGCTACTCAGGAGGCTGAAGCAGGAGGTTTAATGAGAGGTTCGCTTGAGCCCAGGAGTTCAAAGCTACAGTGAGCCATGATCACACCATTGCATTCCAGCCTAGGCAAAAGAGTAAGACCCTGTCTCAAAAAAGAATCTTCATTTGCAAACTTGTTTCTATAGTAAAAGCTATGACAACTCAGGGGGGAAATTTTTTTAAGATAGCATTTTAGCCAATACAAACATAAAAACAACAACAAAAAATGCAGATTTTACTAAACCTAAAAGGTACAACAAAGTGTTAAGCTTACCTCATGTTACCATGAACCTGGACACTTAAAATTACTTTGGTATATGTCTTCTAAGCAATAGAAATAGAATTATTTTGTCATCTCCCAGAATCAAGCATAGTGCTAAAAATACAGCAGGTACACAAATATTTGTTACATGAATCAAATTAATACACAAATATGCCCTCTTCCAGGTCACACTAACCCAGAACTGAGCCTTTAGGATAGCACAATGTATTAGCCATTTGTTCTCTTCAAATAGTTTCTTCCTGTAGTTTACTATCCATGTTACAAGTAACTAAATGCAAGTATGAGATCAACAAACAGAAAGCCAGTTTAAAATTCGGATGAAGCAAAACCAAGCATCCCTCTAACTTCAACAGAGGCAATCCAGAACATGTGGGAGTATATACAGGTGACAAAGTAATTTTAAAATAATCCTTATAAAGCAGTATTGGTGGACTTAACTTTCTGCTAAGATTATTGGCATTCAAATTAATACCCTTTAACACACTTCATTTTTTGAACAGCATTTGAAACATAGGCAAAGATACCTTAATTCATTTTACTTTAGATCTCTCCCAGAAAATTAAAAGCAACTTTAAATCTGTATCCCTTTTTAGTTAAATTACAGGCTAAGGCAAGACAATTTAGAATGACTTGAACTTCCACTTTTGCTTTGACAGGCAAATTGTTGAAAATAATTAAATAAAAGAATACTCTAATTCCCCACAGCAGGAAAGCATTTTTATGCCACCTCCAGCTCTAACTTTTGATGTTTGCGTTGACAAAATGTCAATTACAGAACTAATAATAAAGTGTATTGAAAATGTATGAAACACCTGATCTATAAAAGAAGAGAAACTATTACTTCCTACTCTGTAATTTTCGTAGCTTTTTTTTACATAGGTGATGGCTAATACATATTTCAAAAGACAAGGTGACATCTCAAATAGTGAAAAACTGTTAAGAACAGAAGTGAAAAAATTTTAAGAGAAAAACAAAAATTCAATGACTTGCTCCTGTTTGGACCATATATAATAATAATTAATTAAAAATTTAATTTATGTTTTTCATGTTTTCAAGTGCAATTCCAGAAATGTTATCTCTGCTTTTCTAGTCTTTCTCATTATTCAATAATTTTAAGGTATTTTAAAAGAAAAACATTCATTCACATTACTATCCATTTAATGCTATTCATTCATTCATTTATTATTATTCACACTATTTACTGAGCTGGCAAGATTTCACTGAGAAGATAGCATTCACAGAAAGACTGGAAAAAGAGGAGGGAAAGAACCATGTGCCTATTTGGTGGAAAAAAAAGAGCTCCAGGTAGAGAGGGAAGAGCAAGTGCAATAGCCCAGAGGCAGCAGTTCATCTGGTTTGTTTGTTTGGAAGAACAGCAAAATGACAAGTGTGTAATTTATGAGGCTGAGAGTGGTAGAAAATTAGGTCAGAAAAGTAAAACTCAAACAGCAAGATTATGTATGGTTTTGTGAATCATGGTAAACAGAACTTTAGCTAAGTAAAATGAGAAGCCACCAAAGGATTTTCAGAAGAGGAATAATGTCATCTGACACATTTCAAAAGGATGACTATGGCTGGTGTGTGGAACACAGACTGCAGGGGAGGGAACAAGGGTGGAAGGCAAGAAGACCAGTTTGAGGTATCACAATAATCCAGTACAGAAAAGATAGGGTCAGACACAGGTTGGATTATAAATTCCTATACTTGGAGTCTAAGAGCCGCCACTTACTGACAAGAAAAGACTGTAGATTTTGTGGGAGAATCGGGTGTCAGTCATTTCCTGGAGCACAGATTCTCTTCATACAACAGAAAAGAAAGAAGCAAAACTATTAGGGACAGAATTCTGGAAACATGTCTGCACTGTACATGTGCAAGGTTTCAACATGGACATATGACCAGTTAGGCAGGCCCTCTCCGGTTTCTCCTGAGTGTGTGCAGAGCCTTGCACATATAGAGAGCCTTCCAGATGACCAGTGATAATTGTAAGATCTCCACTAATTCCTCAGATCTCCGTGTTAAAAATCCTGGCCAATCTGTAGCTTTCGCCAACCAGGATTATAATCTCATGCTACTTGCAACACTGAGCTTCCCATTCTTTTGCTACAAAAATCACTACTGTTTCTAACAATACTGTGGAAACATAGGGTTGTTCCATGCTCTGCTCCAAATCAAGTGAGCCTTCCCTAACATCAACAGCAAAGTTACTGGTTTCCACAGGTTGCCCTACCCTAATAAAAACTACCATGATAGCAAATCAGTGGTGAAAATGAGCATAGTGGGAGCAGCCTCAGGGGCTAAAACATGATAGACATAAGGTTCAGTAGTTTTTCGTGAATAATTGCTTCTCAATCTGTTGTATAATTTTAGTTGCTTTCCAAAGTCCTGAAATGGCTGTTTTTGACAGTTTAATCCACTTTAATCATCACTTTAGAATAAGTGGACTTGCTGAGTTCTTCACTCAGCCACTCTGCATTAAATGCATTTTTATTTTACTTATTTTTGTTGACATGTAATAATTACACACATTTACGGAGTACAACGTGATGTTTTGATGCATGTATACATTGTGTAATGATCATATTATGGTAATCAGCATATGATCACCTTAAACGTTTATCATTTCTTTGTTGGGAAAGCATTCAAAATCCTCTGTTGTAGCTATTTGAAATATCCGATGCATTACAGTTAGCTACAGTCACCCCACTGTAAAACGGAGTAGCAGAATTTATTCCTCTTACCTAACTGTAACACTGTACCCACTGACCAGCCTCTCCCCATCTACCCTCTCCTCATTCTCCCCAACCTCTGGTAACCACTATTGTACTCACAACTTCTAGGAGATCAATTTTTTGGATTCCACATATGAGTGAGATCATGCAGTATTTGTGTCTCTCTGCCTGGCTTATTACACTTTGCATAATGCCCTCCAGGCTCATCCATATTGTCCCAAATAACAGAATTTCATCCTTTTTATGACTGAATAGTATTTTATTGTATATGTTTAACACATTTATTTTCTTTATCCATTCATCCACTGATGGACATTTAGGTGGACTCCGTATCTTGGCTATCATAAATAAACATGGAAGTCCAGCTGTCTCTTTGACATACTGATTTCATTTCCTTTGGATAAATACTCCAGTAGTGGGACTGCTGGATCAGTTTTTTTTTTTTTTTTTAACTTTTATAATTTTCTGAGGAACCTCCACACTGTTTTCCACAATAGCTGTACTAACTTACCTTCTCACCAATAGTGTATAAGAGTTCCTGTTTCTCAGCTGGGCGCGGTGGCTCATGCCTGTAATCCCAACACTTTGGAAGGCCGAGGAGGGTGAATCACTTGAGGTCAGGAGTACAAGACCAGCCTGGCCAAAATGGGAAAACCTCATCTCTACTAAAAGTACAAAAATTAGCCAGGCGTGGTGGTGCACATCTGTAATCACAGCTACTCGGGAGGCTGAGGCAGGGGAATCGCTTAAACCCAGAGGCAGAGGTTGCAGTCAGCCAAGATCATGCTGCTGCACTCCAGCCTGGGCAACAGAGTGAGACTCCGTCTCAAAAAATAAATAAATAAATAAATAAATAAATAAATAAATAAATAAATAAATATTTAGATAAAATTGCCTTCAAAGAGTATAAACAACACTGAAGACCAATCCTTCCTCAACTAACTTATAAGCAATATAAAAAATATTCTTATGATCTTAAGATGTACTTTATTAGATTATCCACTTATGACAGCCTGAATTACACATTTGGGACTTGCCAAAATACCCAACTGTATAGTTATAGCCTTGAATACTGACAATTTGTTTAGGCTCACTTAAATAACCAAATGAGAAAACTGGGTGCCAGCTGTCACACCTATATAATGAAATACTAACTTTACCATGCTTTTCTTTTTCTCTTGCTACTTCACAAATTTCCTTTCAAACAGATTTTCTACTAAGAACAAAATCAATCTATGAAATTTGAGTTTTTGGCACCACTGCACTCCAGCCTGGGAGACAGAGCAAGACTCCATCATTCTCAGCAAACTATCACAAGGACAAAAAAACAAACACCGCATGTTCTCACTCATAGGAGGGAATTGAACAATGAGAACACATGGACACAGGAAGGGGAACATCACACACCAGAGACTGTTGTGGGGTGGGGGAGGGGGGAGGGATAGCATTAGGAGATATACCTAATGCTAAATGACAAGTTAATGGGTGCAGCACACCAACATGGCACATGTATACATATGTAACAAACCTGCACATTGTGCACATGTACCCTAAAACTTAAAGTATAATAATAAAAGAAACAAAAGAAAAGAAAAAAAGAGATTTCCTCTTTCTCCACATCCTCACTAACATTTTTTTTTGTGTTTTTGACAATAGACATTTTAATCACAGTAAGGCAATACCTCATTATGGTTTTGATTTGCATTTCCCTGACAGTGATGTTGAGCGTTTTATCATAAACCTGTTGACTATTTGTATGTCATCTTTGGAGAAATATCTATTCAGATCTTTTGCCCATTTTTAAATCAGATTATTTGGGGGTTTTTTGCTACTGAATGCACAATGTGCAAATATTTTCTCAATATCATAGGCTGTCTCTTCATTGTTGATTTTTTCCTTGCTGTGCAGGAGCTTTTTAGTTTGATGTAGATCCATTTATGTTTGCTTTTGCTGCTCTTATTTTTGAGGTCTTGTCTAAAAAAAATCTTGGCCCAGACCAATCACATATAGTGTTTCTCCTATGTTTTCTTCTAGCAATTTCATAGTTTCAAGTCTCACATTTAAGTATTTAATCCTTTTGAATTGACTTATATGTATATAGAGAGAGGGGCCTAGTTTCATTCTTTTACATGTAGCTATCAGTTTTCCCAGTTCCATTTACTGAAAAAACTGTTCTTTCCCCATTGTGTCTTCTTGGCAGCTTTCATAAATATCAGTTGGCTGTAAATGCATGAATTTATTTCTGGACTCTCTATTTTGTTCCATAGATCTATGTGTCTGTTTTTTATGCCAATGCCATACTGTTTTGGCTAATATACCTTTGTAGTAGATTTTGAATCAGGTAGCATGATGTCTCCAGCTTTGTTCTTTTTGCTCAAGATTGCTTGGCCTACTCAGGGTCTTTTGTGGCTCCATATGAATTTAATTTTTTTTTCTATTTCTGTGAAGAATGTCATTGGAATTTTGATAGAAACTGCACTGAATCTGTAGATTGCTTTGGGTAGTATAGACATTTTAAAAATATTAATTCTTACCATCCATGAACATGATATATCTTTCAATTCATTTATATTGTCTTCAATTTCTTTCATCAATGTTTTATAATTTTCAGTGAAGAGATCTTTCACTTCCTTAAATTTATTCTTAGGTAGGTGTTTGTTTGTTTGTTTGTTTAAAGACAGAGTCTCACTCTGTCATTCAGGGTGGAGTGCAGTGGCACAATAGCAATTCACTCCAGTGCCAAACTCCTGGGCCCAAGCAATCCTCCTCCCTCAGTCTCCTGAGTAGCCGGGACTACAGGTGGGTGCCACTGTGCCCTATTAATTTTTTTATTTTTATTTTGGTAGAGACAAGGTCTCCCTATGTTGCCCAGCCTGGTCTCAAACTCTTGCCTTCAAGAGATCCTCCTGCCTCAGCCTCCCAAAGTGTTGGAATTACAGGCATGAGCCACTGCATCTGACTTGTAAATAGGATTTCTTTCTTGATTTTTCAAATAGTTTCCTATTGGTGTATAGAAATGCTACTGATTTTTGTATGTTGCTTTTTGTATTCTGCAACTTTACTGGATTTGTTTATTAGTTCTAAGAGTTTTTGGTGGAGCCTTTAGGGTTTTCTATATAGATAATCATATTGTCTGCAAACAGGGACAAATTGATTTCTTCCTTGTTAATTTGGGTGCCTTTTCTTTCTTTCTCTTGCTTAACTGCTCTGGCTAGAATTTCCAGGACTATATTGAATAGTAGTGGCAAAAGTAAGCATCCACATCTTGTTCCAGAAACTGGAGAAAAAGTTTTCAACTTTTTTTTTTTTTGCAGGAGACCAAAGCTTTGTTATTATTCAAATCAGTCTTTTTTTAAAAAAAAAATTATTATTATGAAATTTTCCTTGTTTAATACGACGTTAGCTATGGTTTTATCATATTTAGCCTTGTTTATGTTGAGGTATACTCCTTCTGAACATAATTTGCTGGAAGCTTTATCACAAAAAGATGAAGTCTGTCACATGCTCTCTCTGTGTCAATTGAAATGACCACAGTTTTATCCTTCAATCTGTTAATGTGATGTATCACATTTACAGATTTGCCTATGTTAAACCATCTTTACATTCCTGGGTTGAATCCTTCTAGATAATGGTGAATTACCTTTTTAACGGGCTTTTGAATCCTTATTGCTAGTATTTTATTTTTTTTTACAACTATACTCAGCAGGAAAACTGGCCTGTAGTTTTCTCTTTTGCTGTGTCTTTGCTTGGTTTTCAAATCAAGACAACGCTGGTCTCATAAAATGGGTTTGAAAGAGTTCCTTCATTTTCAGTTTCTTAGAATATTTTGTGAATAATTTGTATTAGTTCTTCTTCAAATGTTTTGTAGAATTCAGCAGTGAAACCATCAGGTCCTTGAACTTTCTTTGATGGGAGGCTTTATTACTGCTTCAATCTTGCTACTCAACATCAGTCTATTCAGATTTTCTATTTCTTCTTGACTCAAGCTTGGTAGGTTGTATGCATTCAAAAATTCATCCATTTCTTCTAGGTTATCCAACTTGTTGGCACGTAATTGTTCATAGCAGTTTCTTATGATCCACTGCATCTCTAGGTTATCAGTTGTAATGATTCCTTTTTCATTTCTAATTTTATTTAGTCTTTTATTTTCTTAGTCTGCATAAAGGTGTGTCAATTTTATCTTTTCAAAATTAAACTTTTGTTTCCTGTGGGTTTTTTTTTTGTATTTTAAAGTCTTTATTTCATTTATATTTGCTCTGATCCTTATTATTTCTTTCCTTCTCTCAATTTTGTTTTCCTAGTTCCTTGAGATGCGTTCTTCTTTTCCTAGTTCCTTGAGGTGGATAGTTAGGTTGTTTATTTGAGATCTTTCTTCTTTTTTAATGATGGCATTTATTACTGTAGACTTCCCTCTAAGGACTGCTTTTGCTCTTTTGGTATATTGCATTTCCATTATCATTTGTCTTAAGAAACTTTTATTTATTTATTTAGAGATGGAGTCTTGCTCTGTCACCCAGGCTGGAGTGCAGTGGCACAATCTCGGCTTACTGCAACTTCCGCCTCCTCAGTTCAAGTGATTCTCCTGCCTCAGCCTCCCAAGTAGCTGGGACTACAGGTGCTTGCCACTACACCCAGCTAATTTTTATACTTATAGTACAGACAGGATTTCACCATGTTGGCCAGGCTGGTCTTGAACTCCTGACCTCAAATGATTCACCTGCCTTGGCCTCCCAAAGTGCTAGGATTACAGGCATGAGCCACCGTGCCTGGCCAAGAAATTTTTAAAATTCCCTTTTAATTTCTTCATTGGCTCATTGGTTGTTCAGGAGTATATTGTTTAATTTCTATGCATCTGTACAGTTTCTAAACTTCCTCCTGTTGTTGATTTCAACTTTTATTCTATTACAGTCAGAAAAAACACTTGACATAATTTCACTTTTTTTGAATTTGTTAAGCCTTATTTTGTAGCCTAAGATATGATCTATTCTGGAGAATGTTTCATATGCAGTTGAGAAGAATGTGAATTCTGAAGCTGTTGGACAGAATGTTCTGTAAATGTCTGTTAGGTCCATTGGGTATACAGTACAGTTTAAATCCAGTTTTTCTATGTTAATTTTCTATCTGGATGATCTGTGCATTGTTGAAAGTGACGTGAAATTCCCTACTATTACTGTATTCCAATATATTCCATTAGATCTATTAATGTTTGCTTTATATATTTAAGTGCTCTGATGTTGGGTGTATATATATATATATAGATTTACAACTGTTATATCCTTTTGCTTTACTGTCCCCTTTAACATTACATAATGGCCTTGTTTGCCTCTTTTTCTAATTTTTTACTTGTATTCCATTTATCAGATAGAAATACAGGAATTTCTGCTTTCTTTTGGTTTATGTTTGCATGGAATACCTTTTCCCGTCCATCATTTTCAGTCTACACATGTTCTTAAAGGTGAAGTGAGTCTCTTGTGGGCAGCATATAGTTAGGTCTTATTTTTCTATCCATTAGCCACTCTGTGTCTTTTCAAAGAAGAATTTAATCAATTTACACTCAAGTTAATTATTAATAGGTAAAGACTTGATGCTGCCATATTATCAACTTGTTTTCTGCTTGTTTTGCAGAACCTTTGTTCCTTTCTTCTTACTGTCTTCCTTTCCAGGTAGGAGGTTTTCTCTATCAGTATGTTTTGATTTCTTACTTTTTATTTTTATTGTATCTATTACAGGTTTTGCTTTGTAGTTACCATGAGACTTACAAAAAACATCTTACAGTTATATTATTTTAAGCTGACAATTTTGTTCAAAAAAAGAAAACACTAACTCCATTGCTCTCCCATACTTCATGTTTTGATATCATAATTTACATCTTTTTATATTGCTTATACCTTAGCAAATTATTGTAGTTGCTATTATTTTTGTTTTGTCTTTTAACCCTTCCTAACAACGAAGGTTAAACCATAAGTGGTTTATGTCCCACAATCACTGCATTAGAGTATGCTGAATTTGCCTGGACACTTACTTTTTCCTGTGGGTTTTATATCTTCAGATTTTTTCATGTTACCCAGTAGCATCCTTTTCTCTCAGTTTGACAAACCCTCTTTACCTTTTTTTGCAAGGCAGATCTGGTTACAGGGAATTCCCTCAGCTTTTGTTTGAGAATGCCTTCAGATTTCCTTCATTTAAAAAAAATTAGCTTTACTGTGTACAGTATTCTTGGTGGACAGGTTTCTTGTTTGATTGTTTCCCCTCAGCACTTCGAACATATCATTCCACTCATTCTCACCTGTCAGGTTTCTGCTGAGAAGCCTGCTTCCAGGAGTATGGGAATTCCCTTATTTGTTATTTGCTTTTCTCTTTCTGCTTTCAATGTCCACTCTTTGGCAGTTTGTTTCTAATAAGTCTTATAGTTGTTTTATTTGGGTTAAACCTGATTGGTAAATCTAGTCTTCTTATACCTGGATATTTGTATATTTCTCCAGTTTTCAAAAATTTTCTTTTATTGCTTCTTTGAAAAAGCTTTCTATACCCTTTCCCTACTCCAGTCCCTCTCAAACATCAATGATACACAGATTTGCTCTTCTGATGGTGCCCCATAAATTTTCTTCATACCTTCTAATTCCACTTTTCATTTTTCTCCTCCAACTATATAGTTTTGAAAAGCCTGTCTTCGAGCTGATTGTTCGTCTGCTTGATGAATTCTACTGGTGATGCCCTCTGTTGCATTTTTCATTTTGTTTATTATATCATTCAACTCCAGGATTTCTATTTGATTTTTTATATGATTCCCAATTTCTCTGTTGGATTTATCTGATAAACTTCTGAATTGTTTCTCTGTTTTCTAGAAGATCACTGAGTTTTACTCAAAGAACTATTTTGAATTCTTTATCCACAGATCATTCATCTACATGTTTTAGGATCAGTTGTTAGGACCCTGCTTTGTCCTTTTGGTGAGGCCATTTTTCCTAGTATATTCCTATTATTTGTGGACATGCATCTCTGTCTACTCATTGACAAATCAGATATTTATTCTAGTCTTTGTAGTCTAGGTTTGTTTGTGATCAGTCTATTTTAGTGGGCTTGTTTAGGAATCTGAGTTGACTGCTGTATTCTATTTCAGCGCTAGAAGGCACCCTAAGCCCAGGTTAGACACGAGTCTCACAATGGCTCTGTCACTGATGCAAAGGATGGACCCATGGAAGGTCCACGAAGGGCCCCTAGGCCATGTGGGAGAGCCAGTCAGGCACTCAAGTGCAGAGGATCTGTGGAATGTGCTTCTTGCAGCATGATGCCCATAAAAGGCCTCTTTAGTGCAGTTCCTATGGCAGGTATGACGAGCCACTTCCAAGTTCCACACACCAGCTGCTGCTAGTCCCACATCTTCTGTTTGTTCCTAGCTGGCCTCAGATGATTGATCCCCATCAGGACTTGTGTTGCTCCCATTGGGCCAGTGCAGAAGTGAGTCTCCTGTGAAAGGACCTGGGATTGTGGGGAAGCCAAATGTGCAGCTGCAACTCATTTTTTCCAGTATAGAAACCATGAGTCCAGGAGAAACTTCCACATGTGGTACTGTAATGCCTTGTAGAAAGAGGCATCTTAGTCACAGAGAACCAATACTCTTATCTTCCAACTACAGTTTATTCATCTTTGCAGTTCATGGGGGCTTTACAGCCTTGGTTGCATGTTCAGGTTCCCTTAGCTTTTGTGGTACTTTCATATGTGGATAGTTGTGCAAAATGATGTTTCTGTGGGGGTACTATCAGTGGAGAGAGAAACTCTGCCACCTTGCTCCACCCACAATGCATTTTAAATATAATTTGCCAAAATAACCTACTAAAAAGGTCATAAAAAATATTTTGAAAGATGTCTGAGAAACTGCCACGATGCTAAAATTACTTTCTTTCCCCCACTATTAACATGCCTTTGTTGAAAAAACTCTAAGCAAAGTAAACAGCATTTGCTAAGACACAGAAGCACGTCAGGAAACTGTACGGTTAAGTGCAGGATGGATGAACTTCTCTCTATTTTTAGTTATTCTTTTCTAACCACAAAGAAGCTCAAGTCTTTTACACCCTAAAATTGTCCTCTCTTGGCCAGAAATAATTCAGTATTCTCAATCTAATCTCTTTCCTCTTCTTATATTTCTTAAGAGTTACTCAAACACTGTTCTCTCCTTCCTTATCTTTAGTCAATCCTCAATGCACTACAATGAGGCTTCTTTCCCAGTTTTATTAAAATCACCCTTGTAGAGGTTCTATAATCCCCCCAAACTAGCCAACTCCAAAGAACAGATTTTGGTCTTTATCTTATTAAACCTCCTTGTTTATTTGACAACACTGAAGATCACTTCTTCTTTGACAATCTCCATCCCTTATTCTATCCCTGTCTTGGCTCTCATATTGTCATCATTTTTCTGCAGATCCTTTAGCTAGGGCTTTCTCTTCCTGGACCTACCCCTTAAATGTTAGTGATGTCCTAACATCTACTTTTAACCCACCTCTCCCACATTTTCCTCAAAGGTAATTTCAGCCATTCTCATTGCTTCATACTGATGACTCTCAAGACTTTATCTCCAGTTGTAAAGTTTTTCTCACAGTTTAAGACTATTTCTAATAACTGAAAAATAGTTCCACTTCAGTGTTCCACAGTGAACTCAAACTCATCAATATTTAAAACTGAATACATTTTCCTCCCACCTCCAAACCCACACTTCCTCCCCCTGTGTTTCCTATCTCATTTGCTGGCACCAAGATCATCCAGTTACCTAAACCAAAAATTGCAATATAACCTTTGATTCTATCTCCTCCCTTTTCTTCTGCCATCTATAGTATCCAATTCATTTATAAGCCTCACTAATTTTATCTCCAGAATATCTCTAATCTATCTCTTCTGCGCCCCTCATTTCTTATATTTTGAGGTAGTCATTTCAGTGCAACTGTTTCAAGACAACTGTCAAAATGGCCATGAGAAAAAATGAATATTGATTTGATTTAGCTCTTTGCTAAGACTAAAAAAAAAATGACTTTCCAATGATTCACCTACATGATTTTAAGATCCTAGCAGTTGATGTTTCTGGATAATTTGCAGGTTAATAACATGCCAAAACTGTGGGGTCATTTGGCTTGCCATTTACTTCTAAGTTTATCAGTTTACTAGTAATGTTGTTTTTCATAAGTAAACAACTCTTCCATTATAGAGTATATCCACACAACTTTCAGATTTCTTCACCACTAAAGTAATTATCACTGGATCATAAATACCTTTTCAAGTCTTTAATAACATTGAGTAATTTATCATACAAAATGCATGGTGAATAAACTAAAGGTGTATTTGTTGTCTAAAAGACATTTTGAAGAGAATATTTTGGTTTCCAGTTGTAGATTTTTCTAAAACTTGTCCTTTAAAGAAGTATATGTGGCTTCTGGATGACATAATTTAAAATAATCTATACCTAGAGTTCATTGATAACATATTAGTTTATTTGCATGCTTGAAACCACTTTGCAAAAATGCTTCCAAGTATGATGAAAGCTCTCTAAACAACAGTGGAAGATACGGTTTCATGTTCTATTTTCATATTATATTCAATTATATCTTTCTATCACAAGTCTGCAATTTCAGACAGATTCAGAATATTAAGAATATATAAGATCTAGAACGTCTCATCTGGAAAGGGAACATTAAAAATACTATCTTTTAAGCAATTAAGAGTGTAGTTATATAGATTCAGTAATTTAAAGGAGAGTATCTTTATTTTATCATGAAAAATCATGGGCTTTCAGGTGAGATTTACATAGATTTGAATTCTGTTTATTATCCCTATGATCTCAAATGATTTACTTAAATTTTTTAAATCTTCTTCCTTATATATAATATGCAGATGATAATAGTTATTTCTCAGGGCTAAAATGAGTAAAATATAAATCTAGGTATATTAAATATCTAATATATATGCCACAAAACAGATTCTTAAACCATATCAGTTATCTTTCTTCAAACACAGTAGGACAGAAGTGAAAACTGTTTTTCACTAAATTAGAGCAAAAGGCCAAATGATGTGATATTAAAGTGTATATATATTCTTATTGAGTAGCACCTGTCATATTACTAATTTTATTCTCTCTCAATTCTAGTTCCATGTATTTTTCATTTCTAAAGAAAATGGCATTTTTGTATGACATTACCTGAAATCTTGTTTTCAAGTAACTTTCTGGTAGATGCTTCTCATACCTATTTATTCTTCTCCTTGAGCACACAGCTTAATTACATTCCCCAACTGCCCCTGTGGTTCTTGCTTAGCAGAAAATAATATGCACAGCTTCTAGATCTGCCCCCAAAATCTCCTGCATGTGATCTCTTCTCTTTACCCATTCATGTCAGCTGAGATAGAGATGACCCCATCACTGTTCTTGGAAGTCTTCTATAGAATACAGTAGAATCACACAATGTAAATAAGGGCTTAACTCTGTGACCTACAGAATACTGTGTAAGTAATACTGTATGACTCTAAGGCTAGGAAATACAAGGCACTGAAACTTTCACCTTGGTCTCCTGGGTTGCTCTCTCTGGCAAAAGCTAGACATTATATCATAAAGACAAACAAGCAGCCTCTCCGAAGAAACTTACATGAAGAGAAACTGATGTTACTTTCCAACAACCTGCATCATTTTGACTGCTATATGAGTGAGCCTTTTTGGAGATTCTTGCCCCACCCAGTCAAGTGTTCAGGTGACTACATGCCCAGACAGTATCTGATTCTTCATGAGAAACTCTTAGCCAGAATTGCCCAGACAAGCCACTCCTTAATTCCTAACCTGCAGAAACCATAAATGTTTTCTGTTTTTTAAGCCAAAAAACAGGAACTTTAACCTCTACCTGCAATTATACATAAAAACAAATAGATAACAGACCTATATGTAAAATTTAAACTATAAAACATCTAAAGGAGCAAAGGAAAAAAATCTTTGTGACATTGAGTTAGGCAAGGATTTATTAGAACACAAAAGATATAAATCATAAAGGAAAAAAATTGCCAAATTAGACTTCATGAAATTAAACTTTTACTCTTCAAAAGACATTTTTCAGAAAATGAAAACAAATTACAGAATGAAAGAAATATGTGCAAAACGTATCTGACTTAAAAATTTGTCTAATATATATACAGAACTCTAACAAATCAGTAAGACAACTAACAGAATTTACAAATGAGCGACATATTCAAATAGACACTTGACCAAGAAGATATACAAATGGTAAATAATCACATGAAAAGATACACAAAAACATTAGTCATTAGGGAAATGCAAATTGATACCGCAATATACCACAACACACACACACCAGAATAGCTAAATTTTTTTTAACTAGTCAGGCCAAATGCTAACAAGGGTATAGAGCAACTGATTCATCTATTGCTGGTAGGGATGGAAAAGTAGCTTGGCAATTTCGACCCAGCGAACCTATTCGTAGGTATTTTTCCAAGTGAAATGGAAGCATATACTTGCCAAAAAAATTGTAATCAAATTGATTATTCATTATCGGAGGAACTACCCCCAATATTTCAACGTAGGTTCTTTTCTATTTCCCTAAGTGTCGGCCGGTCTGAGAAGTAAAGGGAAAGAGTACAAAAGAGAGATATTTTAAAGCTGGGTGTCTGGGGGAGACATCACATGTCGGCAGGTTCCGTGATGCCCCCCGAGCCACAAAACCAGCAAGTTTTTATTAGCAATTTTCAAAGGGGAGGGAGTGTACGAATAGGGTGTGGGTCACAGAGATCACATGCTTCAAGGGGAACAAAATATCACAAGGCAAATGGGGGCAGAGCGAGATCACAGGACCAGGGCAAAATTAAAATTGCTAATGAAGTTTCATGTGCCACTGGGCACACACTGTCATTGATAACATCTTATCAGGAGACAGGGTTTGAAGGCAGACAACCAGTCTGACTAAAATTTACTAGGCAGGAATTTCCTCATCCTCATAGGCCTGGGAGCACTACCGGAGACCGGGGCTCATTTTATCCCTTATCTACAACCATATAATTCAGACATTCCTAGAGCAGCCATTTTAGAGACCTCCCCCTAGGAACACATTCTCTTTCTCAGGGCTGTTCCTTGCTGAGAAAAAGAATTCAGTGATATTTCTCCTATTCACTTTTGTAAGAAGAGAAATATGGCTCTGTTCCACCTGGCTCCCAGGCAGTCAGACCTAGTGGTTATCTCCCTTGTTCCCTGAACATCGCTGTTATCCTGTTCTTTTTTCAAGGTGAACAGATTTCATGTTGTTTAAACACACATGCTTTACAGTTTGTGCAGTTAACGCAATCATCACAGGGTCCTGAGGCAACATACACCCTCAGCTTACGAAGATGACGGGATTAAGAGATTAAAGTAAAGACAGGCATAGGAAATCCCAAGAGTATTGATTGGGGAAGTGAAAAATGTCCATGAAGTCTTCACAATTTATGTTCAGAGATTGCAGTAAAGACAGGCGTAAGAAATTATAAAAGTATTAATTTGGGGAACTAATATATGTCCATGAAATCTTCACAATTTATTTTCTTCTGCCATGGCTTCAGCCAGTCCCTCCATTCAGGGTCTCTGACTTCCCACAACAATTCATGATAGCCAGTAGCTAGAAACAACCCAAACATCCATTAACTCATGACTAAACAAACTGCAGCATATCTATACAACAGATTGCTACTCAGCAATAAAAAAGAACCTACTGCTAACACAATGTAGATAAATCTAAAAGGCATTATGCTACGTAAAGAAGCCAGATACAAAAGACTATGTACTAAGTGATTCCATTTATATGAAATTGAAGAAAAGGTAAAACTATAATGACAGAAAATAGATCACTGGTTGCAGGAACCACAAGTGAGGGGAAAGGATGAGTTATAAAGGGCATAAGAGAAAGTTTCTGGGGTGATGAAAATGTTTCATATAATAATTCTGGTGGTGATTATACGGATGTGTAACACTTTTCAAACTTGGTGAACTACCACTCAAAATACGTTCTTTCTACTGTATATAATTTATGCCTTCATACTGTTTATTTTCGATGGTTCTGTATCAAAACCCACATCAAAATTTTTAGACAAAAATCAGTCAAATGTCCTGTTTTTGAAGAGTGAGCAAGCTGAAGGCAGGGACTTCAACTGGTGGTTCATATATTAAAGATGCAAAAACACAGTGATCCAAGATTTTTATTTAGGGAACAGATGAAGCAAAACGGCAAGGCATGAGAAAGAAAAGAGTGCCAACTAAATAACCACAGAGGAACATTCAAAAATCAATTAATTACTGTATCACATCAACAGCTAAAGAAGAAAAATCCTAAGATTGTATCAATAAAAGTAAGTAACAAAATCCAATACTTATTCATGATAAAAACTCCCAGCAGACTAAGAATAGAAAAGAACTTCCTCACCTTGATAAAGAACACCTATGATGACCTACAACTAATATCTTAATGTTAATAGTAAGAAACTAGATGCTTTTTTTTGAGACGGAGTCTCGCTCTGTTGCCCAGGCTGGAGTGCAGTGGCACAATCTCGGCTCACTGCAAGCTCCACCTCCCGGGCTCACGCCATTCTCCCGCCTCAGCCTCTCCGAGTAGCTGGGACTACAGGCGCCCGCCACCACGCCCAGCTAATTTTTTTTTTTTTGTATTTTTAGTAGAGATGGGGTTTCACCATGGTCTCGATCTCCTGACCTCGTGATCTGCCCGCCTCGGCCTCCCAAAGTGCTAGGATTACAAGCGTGAGCCACCGCGCCCGGCCGAAACTAGATGCTTTTTTGCTATGATCAGGAAGAGAACAAGAATGTCCCCTCTCACCATTCCTATTAAGCATTGTACAGGAAGTCCTAGTAAATGCAGTAAGACACTTAGAAAATAAAATGAAAGCTATGCAGATTGAGAAGGAAGAAATAAAACTGTCTTTATTTTCAGGTGACATAATGACGTATGCAGAAATTTCCAAAGATTTGATAAAACAAACAAAAGCTTCTTAGAATTAATAACCAAGAATAGTAAGGTTACCTGTATACAAAGTCAACATACAACAAGTCAACTGCTTTTCTACATACCACAAATAAGCCATTGAAATTTTAAATTTAAAACTCAGTATCATTCATATTAATAACAAGAAGTACTTAAAATTAATCCAATAAAATATGTACATGATCTATGAGGAAAATTATAAAACTGATGGTAAAAAAATCAAAGAATATCATGTCACCAGACCTGTCTTACAAGAAATGCTAAAGAGTTCTTCAACCTGAAAGAAAAGAATGTTAATTAGTAAGAAAAACATTTGAAAGTATAAAACATACTGATCTGAAAGTATAAAAGTTACTGAAAAAAGTAAGTACAAATATGCAAATATGTAAAATATACAAAATATGCAAATACTGTAATGGCAGTATGTAAATCACTTACATCTTCAGTATGAAGGTTAAAAGACAAAACTATTAAAAACAATAATAGCTATAATAATTTTTAAAAGAATACACAGGCTAAAAAGATATAAACTGTAGTATCAAAATTGTAAATATGGGAGAAGGAGATGAAGTGTAAAGCTTTTTTTAATGCAGTTAGTTAAGCTGTTGTCAGGTTAAAATAGCCTTTATAAGATGTTTTTCATAAGCCTCATGACAATGCAAAAGTATAGCAAATACATAAAAGATAAAAAGTAAGGAAACAAAGTGTGCCATTACAAAATATTATTAATCACAAAGGAAGATTAAAAGAGAGTAAGACAGGAACAAAAAGTCTACAAAAAAAAAGAAAGAAAGAAAACAATCACCAAATGGCAGTAGAAAGTCTTTATCTAAAGATAAAGATAAATATCTTGAATATAAATGGACTGAGTATTTCAATCAAAAGACATATTGAGTATTTCAATCAAAAGACATTTCTGAATGGAAGAAAAACAAAACAAAACAAAAACACAACACCCCAATTATAGCTCCCTACAAGAGACTCACTTTGCATGTAAGGAGAAAAGTTTACCTGAAACTTACCTGAGATTCACTTTACCTAAAAATGTAGCGAAGAGAAAAGTTATCCCATGCAAATAAAAACCAAAGCAGAGCAGGAGTAGCTATTTTTATATCAGACAACACAGACTTTAAGTTCAAAAGTGTAAAAAGAGACATGGGGAGAGGTAGGTGGAGGAAGACAGGGAATAGAAAGCTTCACCAATTGTCCCCTGTGGAAGAACATCAATTTAACAACTATCTACACAGAAAAAGAAAACCTTTGTAAGAAGCAAAAATCAAGCTAACACTCATAGTCCTGGTTTTAACTTCTTATTGCTGAAAGAGGCACTGAAGAGACAGAAAAAGAAAAAACAGTCCTGAACTGCCAATACCACTCCTCTATAACCCCTGGCATCAGTGACATGGTGGGGTAAGCATCTCTGGGCACAGTGGGAGGGAGAACACAGCAACTGTAGGGCATTGAACTTAGTGCTGTCCTGTTAGAGGAGACAGCAAAACCTAACCAAACTCTTGCTGATGCCCGCCCATGGAGGGAGCACTGAAACCAGCCCTGGCCAAAGGCAAATACCTGACCCCAGCGGTACAAACTGAGTTCCTGCAAACCTTGCCACCAAGGGCTACAGTGCTATGTACAAGTAAATGTGAAAGGCAGTCTAGACCATAAGGACTGCAACTCTTAGGCAGGTCATAATGATGAACCAGGCCTAGAGACAGTGGACTGGGGGGAAACATGACATACTGAGACATTAGCTGGGGCAGCCAAGGGAGTGCTAGTATCACCCCTCCCCTAATCCCAGTCTGCGTAGCTCATGGCTCCAAAAGACACCCTTCCTTCCACTGGAGGAGAGGAGAGGAAGAGTAGGGAAGACTTTGTCTTACATCTTGGATACCAGCTCTGCCAAAGCAAGATAGGGCACCATGAGAATCATGAGGTCCCCATTTCAGGCCGTAGCTCCCAGACAACATTTCTAGACACACCCTGAGCCAAAAGGGAACCCACTGCCTTGAAGGAAAAAACTCAATCCCAGCAGTGTTCATCACCTGCTATCTGAAGAGCCTTGGACATGAAATAACCAGCAGTGATACCCAGGTACTACATAAAGGGCCTTGGGTGAGCCTCTGAGACTTGCTGGCTTCAGGTGAAACTCAGCACATTACTAGCTGTAGTGGCTATGGGGCAAAACTCCTTCTGCTTGAGAAAAACAGAGGAAAAAGTAAAGGTGACTTTGTCTTGTACCTTAGGTTCTAGCATGGCCACGGGGAAGTAGAGCACTAAGTGGGCTCTTATAGTCCCTGATTCCAGAACTTGACTCTTGGACAGCACTTCTAAACCTACGCTGGCCAAATGGGGAGCCCACTGCCCTGAAGGCTGAGTCCCAGGCCAGGAAGCATTCACCACAAGCTGACTTCAGAGCCCTTGGACCTTAAAGGAACATTATGGTAGTCTGGCAGTACTCCTCGTAGCCTGGGTGGGTGGTGGTTATGGGGTGAGGTTCCTCTGCCTTTGGAAAGTGGAGAGAACAGTGGGAAGGACTGTGTCTTGTGGTTCGACTGCCAGCTCAGGGGCAGTATGACAGAACAACAGGTAGAATTCTAAGGTCCCTGACTCCTGGATGGCACCTCTGAACCTCCAACCCCAGGGTCTGAGGGACCTCCCCACCCTAAAGGGAAGGACACAGGCATGGCTGGCTTTGCCACCTGCTGATGGTAGAGCTCCAGAGACTGAATGAACATAGGCAGTAGCCAGGGAGTGGTGACAGCAGGCCTTGGGCAAGACCTAGTGCTGTGCTGGCTCCAAGTCTGACTCAGTGTAGTCATAGTTGTGGCAGCCACAGGGGTAACTGTGTCATTCAATCCCCAGATTTAGGTGGCTCAGGACAGAGAGAGAGAGACTATTTGTTTGGGAGAAAGTAAGAAAAGAGAACAAGAGTCTCTGAATGGTAATCCAGAGAATTCTCCCAGATCTTATCCAAGACCATCAAGGCAGTATCTCTATGAGTCTGCAAGAACCATAGCATTACTGGGCTTGAGGATCTCACCCCTAAAGTAGATACAGCTTAGATTAACACCCAAGTCTTTTCAAATATCTGAAAAGCATTCCCAAAAAGGACAGGTACTAATAAGCCCAGACAGTGAAAACTACAATAAATACCTAACTCTTTGATGCTCAGACACTGAAAAACATCTACTAGCATCAACACCACCCAGGAAAATATGACCTCACCAAATGAACTCAATAAGACACGAGGGACCATTCCTGAAGAAACAGAGATATGTGAAACTTCAGAAAGAGAATTTAAAATAACTGTGTTGAGAAAAATCAAAGAAATTCAAGATAACACAAAGAAGGAATTCACAAATCTATCATAGAAATATAAGAGAGATTGAAATAATATTTTAAAATTAAGCAGAAATGCTGGAGCTGAAAAATGCAATTGGAACTAAGGAACAGATCAGAGTCCTTTAATAGCAAAATTGATGAGGCAGAAGAAAGAATTAGTGAGCCTAAAGGCAGGTAATATGAAAATACAGTCAGAGAAGCCAAAAAGAAAAAGAATAAGAAACAATGAAGCATGCCTACAAGATCTTAAAAAAGCCTCAAAGGTGCAAATCTAAGCATTATTGGCCTTAAAGAGAAGGTAGAGAAAGAGATAGGGTAGAAGTTTATTGAAATGGATTCCCAAACCTAGAGAAAGATACCAATATTCAAGTACAAGAAGGTTATAGAACACCAAGCACACATTTAACCCAAAGAAGACTATGTCAAGGCATTTGATAATTAAACTCCCAAAGGCTAAAGATAAAGAAAAGATCCTACAGCCTGGGCAACATGGCAAAGCCACGTCTCAAAAAAAAAAAGGGGGGGGCAAGAAATGAAATCATAGCAACAGAGAAAATCATCTTCACTAAAGAAAGACAGGAAGGAAAGAAAGAAGACCAGAAAACAAATTACAAGATGGCAGAAGTACGTCCTCACTTAGAAATAATAACAATGAATGTAAATGGACTAAACTCTCCAATCAAAAGACACAGACTGGCTGAATGAATGAACACGCAAAACTCATTGATCTGTTGCCTACAAGAAACAAACTTCACCTACAAGGACACATATAGATGGAAAATAAAGAGACGGAAAAAGATATTCCATGCTAACTGAAACAAGAAAACAAACAAAAAAGAGCAGGAATAGCTATACTTATAGTGGAAAAATAGATTTCAAGACAGAAAACTCTGAGAGACAAAGAAAGTCGCCATATAATGATAAAGGGATCAATTCGGCAAAAAGATACAACAATTTTAAATATATCTGCCCTCAGCACTGGAACACCAAGATATACAAAGCAAATATTATTGGAGCTAAAGAGAAAGATAAACCCCAACACAATAATACCTGGAGACTTCAAACCCCCACTGTGAGCACTGGACAGACCTTCTAGACAAAAAATCAACAAAGAAACATCAGACTTAATCTGCACCATGGACCTAATGGACCTCATAGATATTTACAGAATATTTCATCCAATGGCTGCAGAATACATATTCTTTTCCTCAGAACACAGATGATTCTCAAGGACAGACCATATTTTAGGTCAGAAAATAAGTTTTAAAACATTCCCAAAAAACTGAAATAATATCAAGCATCTTCTCTGACCACAGTGGAATGAAACTAGAAATTGTTAAAAAGAGGAATTTTGGAAACTATACCAATACAGAGAAATTACACAATACGCTCCTGAATGACTAGTGGGTCGATGAAGACATTGAGAAGGAAATTGAAAAATGTCTTGAAATAAATGATTAAGGAAACACAACATACCGAAACCCAGCAAAAGCAGTACAAACAGAGAAGTTTATAGCTATAAATGTCTACATCAAAAAAAGGAAAAACTTCAAATAAACATTCTAATGATGCATCTTAAAAAATGAGAAAAGCAGAAGCAAACCAAACCCAAAATTAGTTGAAGGAAAGAGCTAATAAAGATCAGAGAACAAATAAATTGAAACTTTAAAAAATGAACAATCAATGAAACAAACCACTGGTTTCTTGAAAAGTTCAAAAAAATTGACAAACCTTTAGCCAGACTAAGAAAAAAAGCAAAAAGATACAGATAAATAAGATCAGAAAGGAAAACAGAGACATTATCACTGAGATGGCAGAAATTCAAAGGATCATTAGTGGTTACTATAAGCAACTATATGCCAATGAATTGGAAAATCTAGAAGAATGGAACACATTCCTAGACACATACAACCTACCAAGATTGAACCATGAAGAAATCCAAGACCTGAATAGACTAATAACAAGTACTGAGATTGAAGCAATAATAAGAAGTCTCCCACTAAAGAAAAGCCCAGGAACCGATGACTTCACTGTTGAATTCTATCAAATATTTAAAGAACTAATACCAACCCAAATCGAACTACTGCAAAACAGAGGATGAGGGAATTCTTCCAAATGTCCAGACTCGTTCTACAAGGCCAGTATTACCATGATACCAAAACCAGACAAACACATCAAAAAAAAGAAAACTGTAGGCCAATATCTCTGATAAATACTCATGCAAAAATCATCAACAAAATACTAGCAAACCGAATTCAACAATACTTTAGAAAGATCATTCATCATGACCAATTGAGATTTATCCCTGGGATGCAGGGATGGTTCAAATCAATCAATGTGACACATCGTATCAACAGAATAAAGGAAAAAAACTATGATCATTTGAATTGATACTGAAAAAGCATTTGATAAAATTCAACATCCCTTCATGATTAAAAACCCTCAAAAAAAGCTTGAGATAGAAGGAACATACCTCAACATAATAAAAGCTATATATGACAGACCAACAGCTAGTACCATACTGAATGGAGAAAAACTGAAAGCCTTTCCTCTAAGATCTGGAACACAACCAGGATGCCCACTGTCACCACTGTTATTCTATATAGCACCAGAAGTCCTAGCTAGAGCACTGTTACCAGTGTTAATCAACACAGTACTGCAAGTCCTAGCTAGAGCAATCAGACAGGACAAAGATATAAAGGGCATCCAAATTGGAAAGAAAGAAGTCAAATTATCCTTGTCTGCAGATGATATAATCTTATATTTGGAAAAACCTAAAGGCTCCACCACAAAACTATTAAAACTCATGAACAAATTCAGTAAAGTTGCAGGATACCAAATTACAATACAAAAATTGGTAGCATTTACATATGCCAATTGTCAACAATGTGGAAAAGAATTTTTAAAAATAATCCCATTTATGGCCGGGTGTGGTGGTGGCTCATGCCTGTAATCCTAGCACTTTGGGAGGTCGAAGCAGACAGATCACGAGGTTAGGAGATCGAGACCGCCCTGGCTAGCACGGTGAAACCCCGTCTCTACTAAAAATACAAAAAATTAGCCAGGTGTGGTGGCAGGCACCTGTAGTCCCAGCTACTTGGGGGGCTGAGGCAGTTGAAGAATCACAACTGACTTCAAATTATACTACAGAGCTATAGTAACCAAAACAGCATGGGACTGGCATAAAAAACAGACACATAGATCCATGGAACTGAAGAGAGAATCCAGAAATAAATCCATACGTCTACAGTGAAATCTTTTTTGACAAAGGTGCCAAAAACATACATTGGAGAAAGAACAGTCTCTTCAATAAATGGTTGTGGGAAAACTGAATATCCATATGCAGAGGGATAAAACTAGTCCCCTCTCACCATATACAAAAATCAAAACAAAATGGATTAAAGACTCAAGTATAAGACTTCAAACCATAAAACTACTATAAGAAACACTGGGGAAAATCTCCAGGACATTGGTCTAGGCAAAAATTTCATGGGTAATACCCCACAAACACAGGCACCCAAAGCAAACATGAACAAATGAGACCATATCAAGTTAGAAAGCTTCTGCACAGCAAAGGATACAATTAACAAAGTGAAGAGATAACTCACAGAATGGGAGAAAATATTTGTAAACTACCTATCTGACAAGGGATTAATAACCAGAAAATATAAGGGACAGCTCAAACAACTCTGTAGGAAAAAATCGAATAATCTGATTAAAACATGGGCAAAAGATTTGAATAGACATTTCTCAAGGAAAAAAAAGACATACAAATGGCAAACAGGCATATGAAAAGATGCTCAACATCTTTGATCATCAGGGAAATGCAAATCAAAACTACAATGAAACATCACCTCACCCCAGTTAAAATAGCTTACATCCAAAAGGTAGGCAATCACAAATGCTAGTGATGTAGAGATAAAAGAACCCTTGTACACTGTTGGTGGAAATGTAAATTAGTACAACCACTATGGAGAACAGTTTGGAGGTTCCTCAAAAAGCTAAAAATTAAGCTACCACATGATCCAGCAATCCCACTGCTGGGTATATTTCCAACAAGAAAGGAAATCAGTGTAGCAAAAAGATATGTGTACTCCTGTGTTTGTTGCAACACTATTTACAATCGCTAAAATTTGGAAGCAACCTAAGTGTCCATCAGCAGATAAATGGATAAAGAAAATGTGGTACTTATATGCAACGGAGTACTATTCAACCAAAAAAAGAATAAGATCCGGTCATTTGTCAGCTGGGCATGGTGGCCCATGCCTGTAATCCCAGCACTTTGAGAGGCCAAGGTGGGTGGATCACCTGAGGTCAGGAGTTTGAGACAAGCCTGGCCAACACGGCGAAACCCTATCTCTACTAAAATACAAAAAATTAGCCAGGCATGGTGCTGGACACCCGTAATTCCAGCTACTCAGAAGGCTGAGGCAAGAGAATCACTTGAACCCAAGAGGCAGAGGTTGCAGTGAGCTGAGATCGCACCACTGCACTCCAGCCTGGGCAACGAGAGTGAAACTCCATCTCAAAAAAATAAAAATAAAAGTAAAGATCCAGTCATTTGCAACAACATGGATTGAACTGGAGATCATTATGTGGAGTGAAATAAGCCAGGCACAGAAAGACAAACATTGTATGTTCTCACTTATTTGTGGGATCTCAAAATCAAAACAATTGAAGTCATGGACACAGAGAGTAGAAGGATGATGATATATATGGTTAGGCTTTGCATCCCCCACCCAAATCTCATCTTGAATTATAGTCCCCAGTTGTTGAGGGACAGACCTTGTAGAAGGTGACTGGATCATGGGGGCAGTTTCCCCCATACTATTCTCATGATAGTGAATGAATTCTCATGAGATCTGATGGTTTTATAAGGGGGCTCTTCCCTTTTCTCTCTCTCACACTCTCTCCTGCCGCCTTGTGAAGAAAGTACCTGCTTCCCCTTCTGCCATGATTGTAAATTTCCTGAGGCCTCCCCAGCCATCCAAAACTGTGAGTCAATTAAACCTCCTTTGTTTATAAATTACCCAATCTTGGGTAGTACCCTTACAGCAGTGTGAGAACAGACTAATACAGATGGTTACCAGAGGCTGGGAATAGTAGTGATGGGTTGGGAGGGGGAGGCAGGGATGGTTAATAGGCACAAAAAAAATTGAAAGAATGAGTAAGACCTAGTATTTGACAGCACAACAGGATGACTATAGTCAATAATAACTTAATTGTACAACTTAAAATAACTTAAAAAGTGTAACTGGATTGTGTGTAACTCAAAGGATAAATGCTTGAGAGCATAAATACTCCATTCTCCATGATGTGCTTATTTCACACTGCATTCTTTACCAAAACACCTCATGTACCCCATAAATATATACACCTACTATGTGTCCACAAAAATTAAAATTAAAAAAATTTAAAGAGACAAAGAAGGTGATTATACAATAAAAAGGTCAATTCAGCAAGAGACTATAATAATTGTAAATATATGCACTCAATATCAAAGTACCTATATATAAAGCAGATATTAATAGATCTGAAGAGACATTCTGCAATACAAAAAATAGTAAGAGATTTCAACAACCCACTTTCAGCAATGGACAGATCATCCAGACAGAATATCAATAAAGGAACATCAGACTTAAAGTACACTCTAGACTAAATAATATATAAGACATTCCATCTAACAACTGCACAATATACATTCTCCTCAACTGTGTATGAAACATTCTCTAGAACAGATCATATGTTAGGCCACAAAACAAGTCTTAACAAATTTAAGAAGACTGAAATCGTATCAAGTATCTTTTTCAACCACAATAGTATAAAACAACAAATTAATAACAGAAAAAAGTTTGGAAAATTCACAAATACATGGAAATTAAACAACATGCTCCTCAACACCAAGGAGACATTTCAACTGATACAACAGAAATACAAAGAATCATAAAATACTGTTATAGACCATTAAACAGTTAAACAACCTAGAAGACATGAATAATTCCTTGACACATACAACCTACCAAGATTGAATTATCAAGAAACAGAAAATCTGAACAAACCAATAATGAGTAATAACACTGAATCAATAATAAACAGTCACCCAACAAAAACAGAAAGCTCAGGACCTGATGGCTCCATTGCTGAATTCTACCAATGACTGAAAGATGAATTAATACCAACTGTTCTCAAACTTTTCCAAAAAATTCAAGAGAACAGAGTAATTCCAATCTCATTTTATGAGGCCAGCATTACACTAATACCAAAGCCAGACACAGACAAGGATACTACAAAAAATGAAAACTACAGGCCAATATTTCTGAAGAACACAGATGCAAAAAACCTCAACAGAACACTAGAATACCAAACACAACAGCACATTAAAAAGATTATTCATCATGATCAAGTGGGATTCATCCAGGAGATGCAAGAATGAGTTAACATATGCAAATCTGTAAATGTAATGCATCACATGAACAGAATGAAGGATAAAAATCATATGATAATTTCAACTAATACAGAAGAAGCATTTGACACAATTCAACATCCTTTCACATGAAAAACCCTCAACATATTAAGTATAGAAGGGATATACTTCGATAAAATAAGGCCATATATGTCAAACCCACAGCTAACATTATACTGAATGGGGAAAGGCTAAAAGCTTTTCCTGTAAGATTCAGAACAAGACAAGGATGCCTATTCTTGCTGCTTCTATTCAAAATAATAATGAGTCCTGGCCAAAGCAATTAGGCAAGAGAAAGAAATAAAAGGCATACAAATTGGAGAAGAAATCAAATTGTCCTGGTTTGCAGATGACATGATCTTATTTATAGCAAACCCTAAACACTCCATCGAAAAACTGTTAGAATACATAAATTCAGTAAAGTTGCAGGATACAAAAATCAGTAGCATTCCTACAGACTAACAGCAAACTATCTGAAAACTATTTTTTTAAACTCCATTTAAATCCCATTAGCTACAAAAAGATAAATACTTAGAAATAAATTTAACCCATGAGGTGAAAGATTTCTCCACTGAAAACTATAAGACATTGATGACAGAAATTTAAGAAGATACAAATAAATGAAGTGATATACTGTGTACATGGATTGGAAGAATTAATATGTTTAAATGTCTATACTACTCAAAGCAATCTACAGATCACAACGCAATCCCTAACAAAATTCCAATGACATTCTTCACAGTAATAGGAAAAAAAATCCTAAGATTCATACAGAGCCACAAAGGATCCCAAATAGGTGAAACAATCTAGAGCAAAAAGAACAAAGCTGGAAGCATTAAACTATCTGACTTCAAAATCTACTGCAATGCTAAAGTAACCAAAACAACATGAGATCAGCATAAAAATAGACATACAGACCAATGGGATAAAGAGAACAGAAATAATTCCATGTATTTAGAGCCAACTGATATTCAACAAAGGTGCCAAGAACATACAATGGGGAAAGAACAGTCTCTTCAAATAAATGGTTTTGGAAAAACCGGATATCCACAACAGGCAGAAGAATGAAATTAGAGATTAGACTTTTATCTCACACCACCATACATAAAAATAAACTAAAAATGGATTAAAGACCTAAATTTAACTACTAGAAGAAAACAAAGGGGAGCAGTTCCATGACACTGGTTTGGGCAATAATTTTTTGGATACAACCCCAAAAGTATAAGGAACAAAAGCAAAAATAGATAAATGGGATTACATTAAACTAAACAACATCTGCAAAACAAAGGAAACAATCAACAGTATGAAAGGGCAACCTACAGAATGGGAGAAAATATTTGCAAATCACATGTCTCATAACAGATATGCATATATGCATATGTGTGTATATATGTATAGATATGTATATTGCCTGTATATATATATATACATACATACATACACAAATACACATATATATGTGAATTTTGCACAACTCAATAGCAAAAAAAAAAAAAAAATTTAAGTGCACAGGGGACCTAAATAGACATTTCTCAAAAGAAGACATGCAAATGACTAACAGGTGTATGCAAAGGTACTCAACATCACTAATCATAAGGGAAATGGAAATCACAACCACAATGAGATATCATCTCATACCCGTTAAAACGGCTATTATCCGAAAGCAAAGTAAGCATTTCCAAGGATGTGGAGAAAAGGGAACCCTTGAACACTATTCGTAGAAATACAAATTGGTACAACCATTATGAAAAACAGTATAGTGGTTCCTCAAAAAATTAAAAATAGAACTACCATATAATCTAGCAATCCTACTACTGCATATATATCCAAAGGAAATGAAACCAGTATGTCAAAGAGACAGCTGCACTCCCATGTATACTGCAGCATTATTCACAATAGCCAAAATATGGAATCAACCAGTGTCCATTGAAAGATGAATGGATAAACAAAATGTGGTTTATCTAAACAATCAATTATTGTTCAGTCATCAAATGGAATGAAATACTGACACCTGCTATATCATGTATCAATGTAGATGAAACAATATGCTCAAAAAACACCGTGCTAAGTGAAAGAAGCCAGACACAAAAAGTCACTTTTTCTATCATTCCATTTATATGAATTATGCAAAATAGGTAAAGCCATAGAGATAGAAAGCAGATTAGTGGCTGCCACGGGGAAGGGAAAGGGGAGAACAGGGAGTGATTGCTTTATGGGTATAATATTTCCTCTTGGATGACAAAAATGTTTAAGAACTAGATAGAGGTGATGGTTGCCCAAAATTGTGAATGTACTAAAATGCCACTGAGTTGTACATGTTTAAATAGTTATTTTCATGTTATGTGAATTTTACCTTAGTTTTAAAAGTGAGTTGTTTTCATGTTTTAGTCAACTGGCTAACTTGACCGAATAATGTCATAGTTACAAGTACAAATCTTAAAGTCAGAGAGCCTGGACTCAGATCTCAGCTTTGTCACTTTGAGCTAAGCGAGCTTAGCAAGTGATTATGCTCTCTGTGTCTCAGTTTCTCATCCTTAAAACCAAGTTAATAAGAGTATTCATAGGATTGTAAGATGCAAATAAGTTAACATATTTGAAATACTTGGAATGTTCTTAGCATATAGTAAGCACTAAATAAATATTAGCTAAAAATAATTATTATGTTTATGGCAATCAAAGAAAAAAACAGTTTCATACAGAAGCAAGACTGAGAATTCTAAGATGCTTTTTCCAAAGATAATAAAAATTAAGAAATTCACTGTTAATAAACCATACCCTAGAAGCACATGATACAAGGTCTTAAGGTAAACATCTGTCATTTACCTCTAGTTTGTATAAAGAGTATTGAGCACAGAGCCATATGATGTGTGCTTTTTGTGAGGTCAGTTATCTCTCAGCAGCAACCACGTAGTAAATAGAGCAGATACCCCACTATTTCCAAAAAAGCAGTGGTAAGAGGTACAGCAAAAACAAAAAACAAGTAAGAATTGAATGATGTCAAATGAGAAATAGGACATGACATAACAATCATGAAAATTCTAAAATCACAGGAGATCATTTGAAACTTCTCATTAGATACTTCAAGAAGACATTTATGCAGCCAACAGACACACGAAAAAATGCTCATCATCACAGGCCATCAGAGAAATGCAAATCAAAACCACAATGAGATACCATCTCACAACAGTTAGAATGGCGATCATTAAAAAGTCAGGAAACAACAGGTGCTGGAGAGGATGTGAAGAAATAGAAACACTTTTACACTGTTAGTGGGACTGTAAACTAGTTCAACCATTGTGGAAGACGGTGTAGCGATTCCTCAAGGATCTAGAACTAGAAATACCATTTGACCCAGCCATCCCATTACTGGGTATATACCCAAAGGATTATAAATCATGCTGCTATAAAGACACATGCACACGTATGTTTATTGCGGCACTACTCAGAATAGCAAAGACTTGGAACCAACCCAAATGTCCATCAATGATAGACTGGATTAAGAAAATGTGGCACATATACACCATGGAATACTATGCAGCCATAAAAAAGGATGAGTTCATGTCCTTTGTAGGGACATGGACGAAGCTGGAAACCATCATTCTGAGCAAACTATCGCAAGGGCAAAAAACCAAACACTGCATGTTCTCACTCATAGGTGAGAATTGAACAATGAGAACACTTGGACACAGGAAGGGGAACATCACACACCGGGGCCTGTTATGGGGTGGGGGGAGAGGGGAGGGATAGCATTAGGAGAGATACCTAATATAAATGACGAGTTAATGGGTGCAGCACACCAACATGGCGCATGTATACATGTGTAACAAACCTGCACGTTGTGCACATGTACCCTAGAACTTAAAGTATTAAAATATATATATATATACATACATACATACATACAGGCAAAGAATAAAATAGAAAAAATAAAATAGAAAAAAAATTAAAGGCTATAATTACAACTAAAAAATTTTTAAAAATTAATTGAGGGCAGGTGCAGTGGCTCACACCTGTAATCCCAGCACTTTGGGAGGCTGAGGCGGGCAGATTACTTGAGGTCAGGAGTTCGAGACAAACCTGGCCAACATGGTGAAACCCCATCTCTACTAAAAATACAAAAAAAAGTAGCCAAGCATGGTGGCGCACACCTGTATCTGGCTACTCAGGAGGCTGAGGCAGGAGAATTGTTTGAACCCGGGAGGCAGAGGTTGCAGTGAGCCGAGATTTTCCACTGTACTCCAACCTGGGTGACAGGGGAGACTCCATCTCAAAAAAATAAAAAATAAAAATAATTGAAATAAAATAGAAAACAACAACAGCCAAGTGATGCTGTCAAATTTAAATAGTTGCAAAAGTGGCACTGGGGACTATGCAACTTAGGAACCAAATGAACCAAATTCTTTTCTGCATCTTGTAGAATCTGGCCTCAGGGTAACAGAAGTTAGGAATAACCACCACTTCTCCCCACAACACACACACCTCCTCTGAAGACTGTAAGTAAAGCAGCTATACATACAGAAGAAACTGATTAAGTCCAGCTTCTTACCCTCTTCTGCTTCATCATCCTGGGGTGACACTGGACCCCCTCCACTAGTAGGAGTGACTGGTTCCTCCTTGTCAGACTCTCGCTGTAGACTCACCACCTCATATATTGCATCTCCAGCATTGGTATGGCCTTTTCCCTCAGACTGAGAAAAATATAACAGTGTATTTAAGTATTAGAAATCTGAAGGAAACATTGATAGTATTTAAATAGTTCATTCAAAAGAGCTGCAAGGAAGAATAGCATGTCGTGTTTGATCTACAGCATGTCTGAGGTTCTGAAAACTTTTAAGGTGCATTGTCCTTCACAGGATATTCTAAATTTATGTTCCTCTAGTATTATTTTTAACTAATATGATGAAACCTACTAATTATTTTTGGAGAACTCAATTTCTTTTCATCAGAAAAACCTGAGACACCAGAGGTTCTAGGACAGACAGATAAGCAAGTGATGCTAGACTCTTTTTTTTTTTTTTGGAGTCGGGGTCTAGACTCTTAACTAACTACCTTACACAAAACTAAAGTATACAGCTCAAAGAATTTTTACAACTGTATACAGTTGGGGAACCACATGTGTACCAATATGCCTTCCTATATTATACCCATCCCTGATAGGTAGCCACAGATATAGTTGTTATATATTTTGTTAAAGATATATTTGTTATATGTATAAAAATATACATGTGGGTTACATATATCTATATGGATTTAATTTGTTAATCAAATTATAAATTATATATATTAGCAAATCAAATCATTTTATACATATACATAAAACAAATTCAAATAAATGTATATTCAAATATATTTCAAATCAAATATATATAAACCAAATTACAAATTTTATACATATACACATACAAAATACATCACAACCAATAGGATTTAGTTGGGGAATGCCAAGCTGGTTCAACATTGGAAAAATCAATCAGCATAATCCACTATATTAATAGACTAAAGAAGAAAACTTATGTTCATATCAATTAATGTCATCTCAAAATAAAGGGCATTTGAGAAAATTTAGCATTCATTCATGTTAAAAATGCTCAGTAAACAAGTAATACAAGCACGCTTCCTCAACCTGATAAAGAGTATCTAAGAAAAATCTACAAGTAACACTATGTTTAAAGGTAAAAGGCTGATTAATTTCCCCCTGAGATGGAGAAAGAAGGAAGAAAGTCCACTGTCACCACTCTCATTCAACATCCCATGAAGCCCTGTCCAATGCATTACAGTAAGAAAAAATATACAGATTGGAAATAAAACTGTTCTTATTTACAAACAATATAACTGTCTTTCTGAGAAGTTGACAAACGTTTTGTATAAACAACTCAACTCTGATGTTGTAGTACAAAATTGTACAATAGTGGTAAAATATTTCATCTGCACTTAGTTTCCTATACAAGCAGAATCTGAACTACTTTGATCTCATATAGAATCTAAATATTGCACCTAGAAACTGAGTTTCAAATAAGCATATTTTTATTAAAAAACACTACTTGTTCCCAATATGCACATATTTTAGATAACTAAAAAATCAATCTGTATTTGTAAAGAAAATTGTCTGGTTCATATCAGCGTTCATTACAGCTTAGCAACATGTAAATAGGAGCTCAATAAATGAGGGTTGGCTAAGCCACATCACAAAGATTCATCACATTTATGCAAATAAATTCTAAAACCTTTTTCAATATGGCATGCCATCATCAAATATTAAATACAAAGTACAATATGCTGATATCTCTATAAATTCTCTAAAGTTACAAGTCTCAACAGTGGCTATAAATGAGGAAACCAGACCTGAGGCTTTTTATATTTTAAACACTAATGCCTAATCCTTAGGGCAAGATTTAGGAATCTGGATTTTTTTTTTTAAGGTTCATAAGTTATTCTGATGCAAAGCTGAATTGAGAACTATTACCTACAAGACCTGTTATTTTCAACAAGAATGTCTATATAAAACACATAACAGAATCAAATAGTCTCACTAAGCTACAGATACATAAAATCACAAGAAAAAAATACATTTCCAAGCAGCTTCTATTTACCTCTGCAGAGGTGACAATAAAGAACACCAATGCTAATCAGAAGCACTAAGTTAAAAAAAAAAGAAAATGCCCCCAACAGATATTTTCTCACAATTTTATAAGTACTCCACAACCTTGTTAATTTTCATCTTTCTGCAGTTATAATAGTTATTATTCAGTTACTTTTGGTTATTTACTGACTGATCATACTTTGATTTAAGTAGGTTTAAACCAACATGCATCTTCAAATGGGAATTTTCCTTTTATGCTTTTTAACTTTAATAGTTGATTAAAAGTTTTGCCTCCAACTTAAAGGAATGTTAAGGCACTCAAAAGCAAAGAAGATATTTGGAGGAAAGGGCAAGAAAACATTTGATATTTTAATATCAAACCTACACTTAGCACAGATCAAAAAAGTAGCTTACTTCGCTGTATTGAAAGTCAAGTCATAGAAATTTCTGAGAACAGCTAACTCCTGTCCTGACCTGAAGCCTATCCTTTTCTTACGGGCAAGCCTCTTCCCTCCAAACTATCTCTTGTCTGAAAACAAAAAACAGGAAGTTGGCATGTGGAAAACAGATTTATCAAGAGAAAAGTTTCTGCTCCCCCTTAACTCTTCACCTGAAGTACCATTTCATGTCTTTTTACCATTATGGCTCCTCTCAATTCATTCTAACTTTCCTTCCTCTCTTGTTTCTTGAGATCTCTCTCTTTTCTGAATCCAAATTCTGTCCCAAGCCAGACACAAAAAGCAAGTAAAGTATTTAGACAAATGCTCAGCACACAGTAATAACAAGTTATTTCTTGTTACCATTTTGTGCTGTTGATGTTAACACTATGGGGAATGAGAGAGTCTAACCTATAGTACAATATGCAAGTAATGTTCAGGAATAATGAAGCAGCAAAAGTGGCTTCTGTGTCCTAGTCTAGCACTACTCTGGAAATCCTGCAAAAATAATTACTATGGCAATAACAATAAGGATAGCAAGAATTCAATCCTAACAACAATCCAAGCTTGTCCGTATCTTAGAACTTTTACATTAGCTGTTCCTTTGAAAGTCTTTCCCTGGATCTTTATATTGACAGTGGCAGGTGGCAGACAAATCCTAGGCAGACAGGGGCACATCCCCAGTGAAACCCCACCTTCAAGCTAAAAGGCAGTTTAAAGCCTGAAAGACAAGTTGCAAGTCAAATCCACAAACCGGACTGAGAATCTGTCTTCCCATTTGACACACTTTCCTCTGATTGATCCCCAGCCTTCACCTATTTTACATATACCTCCCCTTCCCTAATTGACTTTTTACACTGTCATGCCCAACTTTGAGTGGTGCCTTTGTTTTAATCTTTTTGCATTCACAAACCAATCAGCATACACTCCCCAATCTGAGCCCATAAAAGCCCTGGACCCAGCCACAATGGGAGAGAGGCCACCTGACTTTGGGTAGGGGACCACCCTCATGTCCCCTCTCTGCTGAGATCTGTTTCATTGCTCAATTAAATTCTCCACCTTCCAGCCAGGCACGGTGGCTCACGCTTGTAATCCCAGCACTTTGGGAGGCCGAAGCAGGTGGATCACGAGGTCAGGAGATCGAGACCATGGTGAAACCCCATCTCTACTAAAAAAAATACAAAAAATTAGCCAGGCGTGGTGGTGGGCGCCTGTAGTCCCAGCTACTCGGAGAGGCTGAGGCAGGAGAATGGCATGAACCCAGGAGGCGGAGCTTGCAGTGAGCCGAGATCGCACCACTGCACTCCAGCCTGGGTGACAGAGCAAGACTCTGTCTCCAAAAAAAAAAAAAAAAAAAAAATTCTCCACCTTCCTCACTCTTCAATTCTCAGTGTGATCCTATTATTCTTGGACATGGGACAAGAACTCAGGACCCACTGAAAGTGGGTACACAGAAGGCTGTAACATTGTGGACCTCAGCCCTCTGCCCTCTGCTGGCAGAGGGCAGCTGCCCCACACAACAGAAAGCAGCAATGGGGCTGAGCCAGGCCTGCAGCCACAGGCCAAACTGGGGCAAGGGGCTGAAAGAGCAGTTAACACACCGCCATCTGGAACAGATAACCGCTCTTTCAGCCCCTTGAGCTAATTAGCATGCTGTAACACCCCCTCAGGGGCTTCAGAGTCACAGCACCCCATCCTGGGTGCTGTGTCCTCTATCTGGACATCAGAGACCATCACAGGAGTGTCTTGAGACATGCCTAGTCCAGCAACAAGCACTGCACAAAGCCTGCTTCTGTGTCAGCACTTGGAACAACTGGCCAGACCCCACACTTGCTCGCTCACACCCCACCTCCAACCAGAGGCTGAACACACAGTCACAGTGGCCATGCGATCCGTGACAAACTGCAGGCCGGGCATGAACTGGCAGGTCAAGTGTAGGGCATCTCCTGTGGTAAACCCAGGCCCAGCAAGGCCCGCACAGGGGCGTTACCAACCAGAGGTCTCCGACTGGCAAAGTGACCAAGAAAAATCCTGTGTCATTATGGTGAGTTCCTTCTCGTCATTCAGTTCTCAGACATACATTCATTCATTCATTCATTCGAGATAGAGTCTCACTCTGTCGCCCAGGCTGGAGTGCAGTGAAGCCATCTTGGCTCACTGACACCTCTTCCTCCCAGGTTCAAGCAATTCTCTGCCTCAGCCTCCCGAGTAGCTAGGATTGCAGGCGCCCACCATCACGCCCAGCTAATTTTTGTATTTTTAGTAGAGATGGGGTTTCACCCACCTCAGCCTCCCAAGTAGCTAGGATTGCAGGCGCCCACCACCACGCCCAGCTAATTTTTGTATTTTTAGTAGAGATGGGGTTTCACCCACCTCGGCCTCCCAAAGTGCTAGGAATACAGGCATAAGCCACCAGGCCTGGCTTCAAGTATTTTAAACCTTGAACATTTAACAGCTTTCCCAAATTCAAACTTCAGTTTCAAAACCGCGTTCCCTGGCACCTCACTTTCTTCTCTTTTTTTTTTTTTTTGAGATGGAGTTTCACTCTTGCTACCCAGGCTGGAGTGCCATGGCACAATCTCGGCTCACCGGAACCTCCGCCCCCCCCCCCCACCCCGCCCCACCAAGTTCAAGGGATTCTCCTGCCTCAGCCTCCCAAGTAGCTGGGATTACAGGCATGTGCCACCACAACCTGCTAATTTTGTATTTTTAGTAGAGATGAGGGTTCTCCACGTTGGCCAGGCTGGTCTTGAACTCCCAACCTCAGGTGATTCACCAGCCTCGGCCTCCCAAAGTGCTGGGATTACAGGCATGAGCCACCACTCCCAGCCAGCACTTGGCTTTTCGAATACTTCAGGGGACCCTGAAGTGTCCAGAAAAAGAGAGGTAAACTGGATTATTTGACATGTTTAGGTACATGGGATTGCCAAAATGATGTTCTGTCTTCTTTAGGTTATATTTTTGTGAATAATGCTAATATATGTTCAAAAATCATATGGGATTTCTAAAATTCTAATGTCTAAGTATATGCTGTCAACCACAATCAATGTTAAGTTATCGTAAACCACAGAAATAACCACACTTCTTTGTCAACTGTGTTTCTAACTGTAACTACCCTGGATATTTTGCTACTCACAGATAATTGTTGTCTTATTTTAATCCTTTTCAAAAGATGGTTTATAATAAGCTATAGAACTTTAACAGTTGCTCTCAAACACAGACTTCTGATAACTTTGGAGACTGTGACATTTTAATAAAGGAAAATGTACAGGACTCATGAAGAGCTGAAATATTCATGAATATCAAGCAAAACAAGAGTTAACTAAATGCACTGAACTCAGAAAGCCAAAGCAACCTTTTTGACTTTTACTTGGAATACTGCTGATCCTTGCTTTGTTTTTCAGAGTCAAGGAAACTTATTTTGAACTATTTATGGCCTTTAATAATTGAGTAAGGTATATTCCTATGATCAAGATTTGGAGCGTGTTTGTTTCTCTCTGCCTGGTTCCACCAGAATTTGGAAACTATCTGTGAGCCTTCTTATGGCAATATAGTTGTTTGCATCAGTGCAGTAAGAATTCATTTTTCTTTTGCAACAGAACACAATTAGAGAAAGTGGTTATTTTACTGAGGCTGAGTCAATCTCAAATTGCAGAGGCCATAAAAGCCCAGTGAGAAACTGGCCTCCTACCCTTGTCTACACAGTCCCTGTACCTGTGGTCAGTAAAGAATGTCACTTTCTAACAGGTCCAGGAGCTCTAAGTTTATCTTGGGACCCTAAGAGGAGAGAATCACCCAACTCACAGGTGTTTGAGGATACAAACCCATGACTGGGCTTGGCCTTAAAAGGTCTTATCTGAGATTCCTTGTGGAAGAAACTTCCATCAAAACCAATCCAAAAGGCCTATGTAGAAATAATTATTCTTGCTGCACTTTATGCAAATAATCAGGCCAAGTATAAAACTAAAGTCTATTTTGCAAACCACTCAGTCCTATGACGATTTGTTTTTTAACAACATGAGGACTAGACAGAAATCATGTTTCAAAACTTGTATTTGCCATTAAATTCTAAACTCACTAGTTGTTTTTTTCACCTACATTTTAGACTAACCCTGCTTGTTCCTGTGAACCAACCAGCAATTTCTGGCTGCAGCTCAGAAAGAACAAAAGGGATGGGTAATGTACAAGTCTGGATCAATATTCTAGTTCTGAGCAATTATCCTGCAAATTCTGCCAGATGATGGGAATAAATAGGATGCTCATCACTCAGAGGTTTCCTTTTGGGAAAGTAAGACCAAGGGAGGTAAACAAAGCCAGGCACCATGTACCCAACTCTTAGCACCTGTTATCTGGGTGTGTCACAAGACATCCTTTCCTCTCCCTTGTTGGAGGAGCACTCAGTTCCACAGTTTCACCTTAGCATTTGGCTTATGATAAGGAGTCTATTCAACCCCCTTAAGATACATTTCTGCCCCAGACTCAATTCCAAACTTTGGGTCAAAGCCATAGGAAAGAAAATTGGATCTGAGGGATCCGAAGGCAGACAATAAGGGAAGTTAAAAGGCACAGCGCAGGTGAGTGTGGCTGATTCCTTCCTATTAAGCCAAGCCCAAGCTTCCTATTTGGATAAAGGCCACATCAGTATCCGTGGCATAAATCAGGTCTAGGGAACTCCAAGGCTACTGACAGTAGCTGGGAAAGAGACATAGGTGAGAGCAGATAATTCCTATTCTCTAGGTCCCCCTGTTTCATGGGTGCAAGCAGCTTTGGTACTCATGGCGGCACCTGCCAAGGTCACCAGAACTCGGGGATGCAAGGACAGAAGTTGGAAAGAGGATGCTCTTCCCTCTCTCCCTCAGGTACCCTGGGTATTTGCTAGGAAGAGAAGGGAACCAGGGATGCCTGCTACCCTCTTTCTAGATGGGTAGCCGTTTATCTTCAGTCTGTACCCCTTTAAAATACACCCTGGACCCCTACGAGTCCTTTAAAAGGCACCCTCTTTTTTCCTTTTTTCTCCTCTGTCCTCTCTTCACTGATAGGTAATTGTGTCTCTGTGCTATGGGACACTTCCCTCGGATGTATCCTGCAAAGAGTTAATTTCCCAGCCTTTACACTGGTTGGCTTAGGATTGGCCTCAGGGAAAGGGAACCCAAAAACCCAACATGCCAGCAAAAGGGTAAAGTGTTTTTGCCAGTCAGGCTTTTGCCCTCTGGCCTCGGGATTTTTGAGCTGCCCTTAACTGTCCCCTTGTTTCATTTTGATATATGTCTTCTAATAACCCGGTTTGTCTGTTCTTGCCTTCAGGCCATCAAACTCCAAACAATCATGCAACCAGAGCCTCTGACGATGGCCCCTTCTGCTGGAAACCCTTAGATAGGTCTCTGAGGGAGCTCTGCTATTTCCCCAAAACAGCGCCCCCATCAGCAGGAAGCAGTTAAGATCAGTAGTATTCCTTATCCTTAATCTAACAGCAGTTAGATATACTTCGTTTTTTTTGTTTTTAATTTTATTATTATTATACTTTAAGTTTTAGGGTACATGTGCACAACGTGCAGGTTTGTTACATATGTATACATGTGCCATGTTGGTGTGCTGCACCCATTAACTCGTCATTTAGCATTAGATATATCTCCTAATGCTGTCCCTCCCCCCTCCCCCCACTCCACAACAGTCCCCGGTGTGTGATGTTCCCCTTCCTGTGTCCATGTGTTCTCATTGTTCAATTCCCACCTATGAGTGAGAACATGCAGTGTTTGGTTTTTTGTCCTTGCGACAGTTTGCTGAGAATAATGGTTTCCAGTTTCATCCATGTCCCTACAAAGGACATGAACTCATCATTTTTTATGGCTGCATAGTATTCCATGGTGTATATGTGCCACATTTTCTTAATCCAGTCTATCATTGTTGGACATTTAGGTTGGTTCCAAGTCTTTGCTATTGTGAATAGTGCCACTATAAACATACGTGTGCATGTGTCTTTATAGCAGCATGATTTATAATCCTTTGGGTATATATCCAGTAATGAAATGGCTGGGTCAAATGGTATTTCTAGTTCTAGATCCCTGAGGAATCACCACACTGACTTCCACAATGGTTGAATTAGTTTACAGTCCCACCAACAGTGTAAAAGTGTTCCTATTTCTCCACATCCTCTCCAGCACCTGTTGTTTCCTGACTTTTTAATGATCGCCATTCTAATTGGTGTGAGATGGTATCTCATTGTGGTTTTGATTTGCATTTCTCTGATGGCCAGTGATCATGAGCATTTTTTCATGTGTTTTTTGGCTGCATAAATGTCTTCTTTTGAGAAGTGTCTGTTCATATCCTTTGCCCACTTTTTGATGGGGTTGTTTTTTTCTTGTAGATTTGTTTGAGTTCATTATAGATTCTGGATATTAGCCCTTTGTCAGACGAGTTCTTTAGAGAGGGGAATGAGACAGCCAGGTGGGAGGGCCGCCCTAGAAAAACTCCAACCATAATGCTCATTGGAGTGGAACCTCGAGAAGTTCGCCCTGTTTGCAGTGGGAGGAACCTGGCCCTTCCTCTTCCTGTATGGAACCTGGAATTTGAAGAGCTGGCGGGAAGCGCTCTAGCACTCTGGCCTAGCGAGAGTCCCTGCTTCCCCTTTTTCTTCCTTTTCACCCAATAAAATCCTGTTTTACTCACCCTTCAAACCATCTGCAAGCCTAAATTTCTGTGGCGTGGGACAGACAAGGACTCTGTCTTTAGCCGAACTAAAGAAAACCTGCAACACTATGTCATGTAAAACTTAAATAAATTTCTATGTTTTTCTCTTGTTATTCTGTCTCTTGTTATAGGGGGTCTTAGCCATAAACCTAAGACACTAAGAAATGTTTTCTCCCTTACAACTCACTGCAATACAATATGGTACATACTCAGAAATAAGTAGTAGCACCTAAATGTGCCTGGTGTCTTATCATTGTTTTGCCTAAACATCACCAGCAGAATATAGAATTATTCCATAATTCAAAAAATTATGCAAAGTAAAACAAAGCAAACCAAAACGAAACAAATACTTAAAAAGGTATTTGTTTTTTATTTGTATTATAATCAGTTCCCTATCAAAGAATCCTGTCACTAAACATCTTATGGATAAAGATACATGACATTTATTTCCAGTAACAGGAGAAGAAATAATAGCCCATTAAATCATTTCTTAAGCAATTTATCAGAGTAGCAACAGCTGGTATCAACATAAAGTTATGAGTATTTCCAATATGAATTCTATATTGGGGTCCTTAAAAACTCATTAAAAAAACTTTGAATTGACATGTTAAGCACATAAAATTGAAAGCAAGGGAACTTTCCAAAATTCTCATTTTTCTTTCAGCTGTATTCAAAGACCTTCAATAAATTACAAAAAAAGAAAATACCAAGTAATGCATAATTTCTGAATTACACCAAATCTGCCAAAGAAATTAACTTCTAAAATATCTGCTATGCTATTCCTATAAATGTTGGTGACAAGCAGTTTTTACACTTGAGTCCATATTTTAATGGAATGCTTATTCAGTAGTATCACTAGCAGAAGAGTTTGGCTTCCAAACTCAGGAAAAGTACAAGAAGAGAGTAAATTACATAAAATAAAGTAAAATCTATCCTAATACTTTGGATTTGTACCCAGCATCTCTTTTGTCCCCAGATGCTCTGAGGGCTGGGAGTTAAATCAACTAATGCTAAATCAACTGCAATCTGACTTCGGTCCCACTATTCCTCAGAAATTGTCCAAGTCTTAGAGTTTAAGAACACTGTCTCTTATTTACCAATTAAATCCCTAAATAAGCTCCTTGCAGTAACTGATACTTCAGGCATTCTCTCCTGCTGGAAACTATTTCCTCTCTTGCCTTTCCTAACATCATGTTCTTATGATTTTACCCCCAGATCTGTGTTACCCTTCTATATTTATTTGGCTCAATCCTCCTCCTCTCCAATTTTTTAAATGTCTGCGTTTCCCAAGGCTTAGCCTTTACTCCTCATTCAATACTTAGGCTCTGGGTGATTTCATCTACTGCTCTTCATCATTCTCAACACTGATCACTTTTTAAATCTTTATTTCCCAAGCTTAGGTTACAAATATCCAACTGCTTGCTAAACATCTCTACCTGGGAGTCACACAGGAACAATAAATTCAACATATCAGGCCACTTGTGGGAGCTCACGCCTGTAGTCCCAGGACTTTGAGAGGCCAAGGTGGGAGGATCACTTGAGCTCAGGAGTTTGAGACCAGATGGGACAACATAGTGAGACCCCACTGCTACCAAAAAAAAAAAAAAAAAGAAGAAGCTGGGTGCGGTGGCTCATGCCTGTAATCCCAGCGCTTTGGGAGGCCAAGGCGGGTGGATCACAAGGTCAGGAGTTTGAGACCAGCCTGGCCAACACAGTGAAACCCCGTCTCTACTAAAAATACAAAAAATAATTAGCCAGGCATGGTGGTGGCCACCTGTAGTCCCAGCTACTTGGGAGGCTGAGGCAAGAGAATCACTTGAACCCGTGAGGCGGAGGTTGCGGTGAGCTGAGATGGCACCACTGCACTCTGACCTGGGTGACAGAGTGAGACTTCATTTCAAAAAAAAGAAAGAAAAACTAGCCAGGTGTGGTGGCATACACCTGTAGTCCCAGCAACTTGGGAAGCTAGGCAGAAGGACCGCTTGAGCCCAGGAGTTCAAGGCTGCAGTTAACTATGACTGCACCACACCACTCCAGCATGTACAACAGTGAGACTTTGTCTCAAAAAAAAAAAAAAAAAAAAAAAGTCCGGGCGCAGTGGCTCATGCCTGCAATCCCAGCATTTTGGGAGGCCAAGGTGGGCGGATCATGAAGTCAGAAGATCGAGCCCATCTCTACTAAAAATACATCTCTACTAAACCCCATCTCTACTAGTGAAACCCCATCTCTACTAAAAATACAAAAATTAGCCAGGCATGGTGGCGCGCGCCTGTAGTCCCAGCTACCCAGGAGGCTGAGGCAGGAGAATCACTTGAACCCGGGAAACGGAGGTTGCAGTGAGCCAAGATCACACTACTGCACTCCAACCTGGGCTACAGAGGGAGACTCTGTCTCAAGAAAAAACAAAAATTCAATGTATCAAAAATTTCACTACCTTTCATCACCTCAAAACTTTTCTTTCAGGAGCTCTATCTCAATCAAGAACATCAACCACCATCCAGTTACCTGAAAATAATCATACCTTTCTTGCTTTCCCTCAACCTCACATGAAATCAGACACCAAATCTTGTTTATCTTTACTTCCCTCAAATTTGTCTTTTCCACCATCCCCACTGCCACTGCCTTTCTTGAGGCTATCATCATTTCTTATCTTGACCACAATAGCCTCCTTACTTTTTATTTACCAGTCTCGATATCCTTTTCACTGCAATTAACAGTGATCTTTCTCAATTAAAAATCTAGAGTCATTCAGAAGTTAAAAGCCTTCAGTGGTTCCTCCGTACCTGAGGATAGTCTCTAAATTCCTGACATGGTAATGACCTATCTATCTGTTCAGAGTAATTGCCTACCCAAGTCCACTGATGTTCCATCGGTATCTGATTTCCCACAAATCCTGAATATACAATGTTGGATCAGAGATTTATGAAGTTACCCAACTATTGTCTCTGACTGAAATCCCCTTCTTTGCTTTGTCACACTTCAAACACCTGACCTATCCACCAGAATTAGTTCTTCAATTCATTGATTCATTCATTCATTTATGTTAGGCTGAATACACAAAGGACTCTGCCCAAAAGGAATACAGACTAGATAGAAGACAAACAAGTAGGTAGTCAATTAATAATACTAACAACAATAATAGCTAATATTTGTTGTTTATCAGGTGGCAAGCATTGTTCTAAGGGTCTTAAATGAATTAGTATTTATTCACTATGACAATCTTTTGGGGTGACATAATTATAATCCCCATTTCAGAGACTACTAATATCTTGCCTAAGGTTATACAGCTGTGAAACATACACCAGAGTAAACTGGATACAAGCCTAGGATGTCTAACTGAACTCCAATAAGGGTGATAAGGGTGATTAGTGATTGCTGCTTCTGAACTATGTACATACTTCTATTGTTCCATTATCATCTAGTATTGTAACATTTTTACCAGTATATTGTTTACTGTTTTAGAACAGAGAATAGATAATACTCATTCAAATATCCCCAACATAGCATAATGCCTATCACATAAAGCATAATGCCTACCACACTGTAGGCACTCAATAAGTGTTTAATAAACTAAACTAAACATTGAAAATCATTTCTAAAATGAATACCGGCATCTCAGTGAAATTGTAAGTGATACAGGACTTTGGCCTTTCCTGCTATGCCCTCTTGATTTCTTTACCTTGACCCCTAATAAAACCTAGACTAAAGGAAAGAATCTTATCAAAGTCACTACCAGTAAGGACAATACAACTAGTAAAAGTTATTATGACCTATTTCCTGGGGATGTTGACATTTTAACAACCAGCAAAGCTTTAAGCCAGTGGAGTTAGCATGTAACAAGAAAATACTAAATGTTCATTCATTTAGAAAGGCTTTTAGAGCAGAAATCTTTTTGGCAAACAGTTTTCAAATAACCCCATATGAGCAGAGTGCTATTCATGGATCAGGATCATAAATCACTGAATTTTACCAGCCAAGAGCCTATTTTGTTAAAGGAGTAAGGGCAAGTACACTGTCAGTGTTTCCAATGTTACAAGTCCTTAAATTTTCTTTACAAACTCTTCATATAACTAATTTAAATAGTGCTATCAACATCAAGATGGTGCAAGTAAGGAAAAACCAAGTTGAAGAAGAATATAACCAAAAAAAAACTACGGCTCATGAAAAAAGTTTTCAGGAAAAAAAATCCTAATTTTAGTGTTAGACTATCATAATTTTCCATTTCCCATAAACACTGTATGTGCAAGTTTTAGGGTCAAACTGCTTAGATTCAATTCCTGGTCTACCACCTAATAACCTACTTGTGCCTAAGTACAAATCCAGAAAATGGAGGTAATAATGGCACTTACACCTCAACAGAGTTTACTGAAGATTACAGAAATTAATCCATGTAAAGTGCTTAGAAGAGGGTATGGTATGTAGTAAACTAATTAAAAAATAATTAGTAGTGGCAATTACTACTATTGCTTACAGTAATAGTCATAGAAATTGTTGATCTACTGAGTAAAGATCACAGGAAAATCTTATTATAGAACTTGACATAATGGACATTTATAGGATACTCCACTCAACAACTGCAGAGCACACATCCCTTACAAGTACTTTTGAAAAATTCACAGTAGACCATATGCTGAGTCATAAAATAAGTCTGAACAGTTTAAAAGAATTCAAATTATATAGAGTATACTCTGTGACCAAAACAGAACTAAATCAGAAGTCAATAGCAAAAAAAAAAAAAATGGAAAACTTAAAAATATTGGAAAATCAAACAATATGCTTCTGAATGACCCATAGGACACAAAAGAAATAACAAGGGAAATTAGAAAATATTTCAAATATAATTAAAATGAACACACAATATATTAAGGTTCATGGAATGCAGCTAAAGCAGTGGTTAGAAGGAAGGTTTAAACCTTAGAAATAAAAAAGTATTAGGAAAAAAGCAGTAAAATAAAAAAAAAAGATTAGGTAGGTGCAATGGCCCACACCTGTAATCCTAGCACTTTGGGAGGCCAAGGCAGGAGAATTGCTTGAGCAATTTGAGACCAGCCTGAGCAACATAGCAACACCCCATTCATACAAAAATAAAAAGCCAAGCATGATGGCATGTACCTGTAGTCCTAGCTACTCAGGAGGCAGAGATGGGAGACTCGCTTGAGCCCAGGAGTTCGACACTACAGTGAACTATGGTCGTGCCACTGCACTCCAGCCTGGGTGACAGAGCAAGACCCTGTCAATAATAATAATAATAATAATAATAATAATAATAATAAATGGTCTAATCTTCACATGAAGCCAGAAAAAGAAACACAAGTGAAACCTAAAGCAAGAAAAATAATGAAACAACGAAGGGAATAAACCGAAGAGAAAACAGAAAAAAAAAAATAAGAAAATCAAACCACCCCAAATCTGGCTCTTTGGAGGGAAAATATCAGTAAGTTACAGACTTCTACCTAGACTGATTAAAACAAAGGGAGAAAACAAACAAATTAACCAATGTCAGGAATATAGGAAGATCCTACAAATCCTACAGACGTTTAAAAAAATAGGGCAATATTTTGTGCAATAGACCAGATAAAATTGAAACATTCCTTGAAAGACAAATCACCAACATTTCAAGAAATTAAAAAAAAATAAATGGAATAAATCCAATATCTACTAAAGAAATTAAATTCATAATTTAAAAGGCTTCCCACAAAGTAAACTATAGGCCCAGATGGTTTCACTGGTGAACTCTATCCAACAATTAAGGAAGAAATAATACAAATCTTATAAAAATTCTCCCAGCAAATATAGGAAGAAACAATTTCCAACTCATTTTTTGAGGTACCATACTACATGAACACTAAAATCCAACAAAGACATTATAAGAAAACTATAAACCAATAAGTCTCATAAAAATGGACATAAAAATTATTTTTTAAAATATATTACTGGGTCAATAAAGTGATATATAAAAAGAATACCATCATGACCAAGGGAGACTTATCCTAAGGAATGCAAGGTTGACTTAATGTTTAAAAAAAAAAACAATGTAATTCAATATATTGATAAGAAAAAAAGGGGGAAAGACCGCAAAGATGCAGAAAAACATTTGACAGTTTCAACACTGTTCACGGGGAAAAAAAAAAAAAGCAAGAGAAGAAAAAGAATGTATAGGCATTCAGATAGAAAGCTACCTTTATTGGCAGACAACATGATCATATATAGAGAAAGCATTAAGAATCTAAAAGAGCTGGGCACAGTGGCTCATGCCTGTAATCCCAGCATTTTAAAAGGCTGCAGTGGGAGGTTTGCTTGAGTCCAAGGGTTCAAGACCAGCCTGGGCAACATAGCAAGACCCCATCTCTACAAAAAATTAAAACTTAGCCAGGTGTGGTGGCACATGCTTGTAGTCCCAGCTACTCGGGAGGCTGATGCAGGAGAATCGCTTGAAACCAGGAGGCAGAGGCTGCAGTGAGCCGATATCTCGCCATTGCACTCCAGCCTGGGCAACAGGAGCGAAACTCCATCTCAACAACAACAACAAAAAAAGTTAATTTAGCAAAGTTGCAGAAAATATGGCTAATATACAAAAATCAAGTCTTTAGGTATTCTAAAAATAGACAATAAAAAACTAAAATTTAAAGAATACAATTAATAGTAATATCAAAAACGTGTGTTCTGAGGAATGACATCAGCAAGATGGCAGAATAGGAGGTCCCAAGCTCTAGTCCCCATCACAGAAATACCAACTAGCAACTATCCACATACAAGAACATCTTTGCAAAAATTACAGAAGCACAAAACTTAGATAAGTTGTATTGGAAGTATAAGTGGAGCAATTGCAATTTGATGATGTTGCCACTACCCCAGGCCAATACAGCCTCATGCCAAGAGAGATTGCTGAGTCTATGGTTTCGCCAGCAGCACAAGGTGAACATATGGCTTCCCCAATATTCCAGGGTGCTTCCCAAAAGGCCAAATTATATCTCTTCTCCTACAGAATATTGAGAATTGTCAGGACTAGACCACATGCAACAAGCACATGTATCTTGGCAATGGCACCACACATCCCTGCTGACAGCTTCACCTGACAAGGAGCCCAGGCAGCACTCCTCTCACCTGCAGAGCAATCCCGGCACCCAGTCTGGCCAGGGAGTATGGTTGGCAGTACTGAGTGTCTGTGTTTCCCAGTCAGCAATCCAGCCCAGCTGCAGAGCACCAATGGCAACCATGCCCAGGCAGGGAACCAAGCCAGCAGCCCAGAGTATAACCTGCAGTCCCACCCAACCAGGGAGACTAGCCAATGACTACATCAAATAGTGGGGCACAGCCTCCAGCCCCAACCAATTAGGGAGTCCAACCAGTATCCCCACCTGACTGTAATGCCATCTAGCTGTAGAGCCCAGCCAGCAACCCCGCCTAACTTTGGGGCACAGCCTGCAGCCTCACCCAACCAGAGGCAATTACAAAGCCCAACCAACAGTCTCATTTGACCTCAGATACCAGTCAGTGGGCCTGCCCAACAAGAGAGCTGCACCCAACCTTAGAGCAATGGCAGCAGCCCCACCAGATCAGAGACCCCAGCCTCACTTACCTGCATATGCTACCAGCTGGCCCATCCAGAAGCCCAGGCTTGGCAGACTAGTAAAGACCTTTCCTTGCCAAAGTGAACATGTAAAGGCTAGAAGAGGTGATCACTTCCTAAACTGTGCAGACACTAATACAATGATATGAGGATCACAAAGAATCAGGGAAACATGATACCACTAAATGGAAACTAATAAAGCTGTAATAACTGACCCTAAACAAATGAAGATATGTAACTAACAAAGAATTTAGAATAATACTCTCAAAAATCAGTGAACTACAAGAAAACACAGACAACTAAACTAATCAGAAAAACAATACATGAACAAAATAAGTTCAACAAAGTAATAAAAACCATTTTTTAAATCCAGCTAGGCACAGTGGTTTATGCCTATAATCCTACCACTTTGGGAGGCCAAGGCGAGAAGATCTCTGGAGACCAGGAATTCAAGACAAGCCTAAGCAAAATAGCAAGACTCTGCCTCTACAAAAGTTATTTTTAAAAAATTAGGTGGGTGTGGTGGCCCATGCCTGTTGTCCTAGCTATTTGGGAGGCTAAGGTGGGATCATCACTTGAGCCCTGGAGTTCGAAGTTACAGTGAACTATGATTGTGCCACTGTATTCCAGGGTGGGTGACAGAGTGAGACCCTGCACCCTCTTTAAAAAAATCATAAAGCTGAAGAACGTAATGACTGAATTTAAAAATTTAATAGCATGCTTCAACAGCAGACTTGGCCAAGCAGAAGAATAAAAAAATCAGTGAACTCAAAGATAAGTCACTTAAAATTATCCAGTTAGAGAAGCAAAAACAAACAAACAAAGAGTGAAGAAAGTCTACAGGATATCTGGAACACCATCAAGTAAAACAACATAAGCATTCCAGAAGTATCCGAAGGAAAAGAGACTGAAAAATCTATATAAAGAAATAATGGCTGAAAAGATCCCAAATTTAGGAAAAGAAGAGGACAGTCAAATTTATGAGACCCAAAGATTTCCAAACAGGTTGAAAAGTCTACACCGGGACATAGTATAATTAAATTGTCAAAAGTCAAAGACAAAGAGAGAATTATGAAAATGGCAGGAGAAAAGCACTTTGTCACATACAAAAGAGCCCTTGTAAGACTGTAAGTGGATTCCTCAGCAGATATCTTGCAGGGCAAGAAACAGTGGAATAATATATTCAATATATTGAAAGAGAAAAGAAACCCTCAACCAAGAATACTATACCTGGCAAAGCTGTACAGCAGAAATGAAAGAGAGAGAAAGACTTTCCCCGACAAAAACTAAAGGAGTTCATCATCACAAAGATCTGCCTTATAAGAAATGCCAAAGTTCTTCAAGTTGGAATGAAAGGATACTAATTAACAATGTAAAAACATATGAATGTATAAAACTCACTGGTAAAAGCAAATAGATAGTCAAAATCAGAATTCTCTAATATTCTTGTGGTGGTATGTATATCACTTTCAACTCTAGTATAAAAGTTAAAACATATTAAAAATAATTATAGCTAAAATAATTTTAATGGGCACACAATATTAAAAGCTGTAACATCAATAACCTAAAATCTGAGAGATAGGGGAGTAAAAGTGTAGAATTTTTGTATGCAAACACAGTTGAGTTGTTACTGGCTTAAAATAACATGTAATAATTATATTTTATGTAAGCCTCATGGTAATTACAAAGCAAAATCCTGCAGTAGATACACAAAAGATTAATAAAAGAAATAAAAGCCTGCCATCACAAAAAGTCACCAAATTATAAAGAAAGACAGCAAAAGAGAAAGAAAGGAACAAAGGACTACAAACCATTTTGAAAATTAATAAAATGACAATAATAAGTCCTTACCTACCAATAATTAAATGTAAAAGGATTATTCAATCAAAAGATATAGAGTAGGCTGGGTGCTATGGCTCACACCCATAATCCCAGCTCTTTGGGAGGCTGAGGTGGGCAGATTACTTGAGGTCAGGAGTTCAAGACCAGTCTGGCCAACATAATGAAACCCTGTCTATAATGAAAATGCAAAAATTAGCTAAGTGTGGTGGTGAACACCTGTAATCCCAGCTACTCAGGGGGCTGAGGTAGAAGAATCACTTGAACCCAGGAGATGGCAGTTGCAATGAGCCAAGATCAAGTCACCAGTGCACTCCAATCTGGGCAACAGAGTAAGACTCCTTCTCAAAACAAAAACAAAAAGAAATAGAGTGACTGAATGGATACAAAATTAAGATCCAAGAATATGCTACCTACAAGAGACTCACTTTAGCTTTGAGAACACGCAGGCTGAAAATGAAGGGATGGGAAAAGATAGTCTATGCAAATGGTAACCAAAAGAGAACAGAGTGGCTAGATTTATATCAGACAAAGTAGACTTTAAGTCGAAAATTGTCAGAAGAGACAAAGAAGATCATTATATAATGACAGAGGGGTCAATTCATCAAGAAGATTTAACTATTGTAAACAGTAATACATCTAACATCAGGGCACCTCATTATAAAGCAAGTATTAAGAGAACTTCAAGGAGAAATAAATGACAATATAATAATAGAGGGGACTTTATTATGCCACTCTTGACAGTAGATAGATCATGCAGGCAGAAAATCATAAGGAATCAACAGATTTGAACAACACGATAGAAAAAATGGACCTAACGGACATAGAAAGAACATCCTATCCAACAGCAGCAAAATACACATTCTTGTCACACACAGAACATTCTTTAGAATAAATATGTTAAGACACACAAAAAAAGTCTTAAATTCAAGAAAATTAAAATCATATCCTGTATCTTTTCTGACCACAATGGTATAAAACTAGAAATAAAAACAGAAGGAAAAATGGAAAATTCAGATATATAGAAACTAAAGAACACAATCCTGAGCAATCAATGGATCAAAAGGAAATTTAAAATATATCTAAGACAAAACAAAATGGAAATACAACATACCAAAACTTATGGGATAAAGCAAAAGAAGTTCTAAGTAGGAAAGTTTATATCAATAAATGTCTAAATTATGGGGAAAAAAAGACCTCAAACAACTTAACTTTACATCTCAGCAAACTAAGGGGAAAAAAAACTGGACCCAAATTAGTATATGGAAAAAATAGCAAAGACTGGAGCAGAAATAAATGAAATAGAGAATAGTAAAACAACAGAAAAGATGCACAAAACTAAAAGCTGGTTTTTTGGAAAGATAAACGGAACTTGACAAAACTTTAGCTAGAATAACCAAGAAAAAAAGAGAGAGGACTCAAATAAATAAAATTACAAATGAAAGAAGAGGCATTATAACTGATACCACAGAAATACAACAGATCATAAGAGACTATTATGAACAACTATATGGCAACAAAATGGATAACCTAGAATAATAAATAAATTCCTGGAAACATATGACCTACCAAGATGAAATAATGAAGAAACAGAAAATCTGAAAAGACCAATAAAGAATAAGAAGACTGAATCAGCAATAAAAAGTCTCCCAGCAAAGCCAAGCCCAGGACCTGATGGTTTCACTACTGAATACCACCAAACATTTAATGCCAATCCTTCACAAACTCCTCCAAAAAAAAATTGAGGAGGAGGAAATACTTGCAAACTCATTTCATGGGGCCAGCATTACCCTGATACCAAAGCCAGACAAAGACATCACAAGAAAACTATAGGCCAGTAATCCAAATGAACACAGATGCACAAAAGTTCTCAACAAAACACTAGCAAGCTGAAATCAACACCAGAGTAAAAAGATCATACGCATGATCAAATGGTATTCATCCTTAGGGTACAAGATGATTCACTATACACAAATCAATAAATATGATAAACCACATTAATAAAACACAAAAATCATATGATCTTCTCAATAGATTCAGAAAAAGACAAAATTCAACATCCTTTCATGATAAAAATGCCCAGGAAATTGGGTATAGAAGGAATGTACCCCAAAAAATAAGAAAGGCCATATATGACAAGCCCACAGCTAACATCATTCTCAAAGGTGAATAGTAACAAGGGTGCCCACTCTCACCACTTCTATTCAACACAGTACTGAAAGTCCTAGCAGGAGCAACTGGGCAAGATAAGGCATCCAAATTGGAAATGAAAAAGTTAAATTGTTTGTAGATGGCATGATCTTATTACATAGAAAATTCTGATGACTCCACCAAAAAAAAAAAAAACTGTTAGAACAAACAAATTCAGTAAAGTTACAGGGTACAAACTTAACATTCAAAATTTGCTTATATTTCGATACAAAATTAACAAACTATCTGAAAAATAAATGTAAAAAATAATCCCATTTAAGTAGCATACTGAACAAAAAAATCCCTTACAAATAAATTTAACCAAGGCAGTGAAAGATCCATACACTAAAAACTATAAGACATTGGCCGGGCACGGTGGCTCATGCCAGTAATCCTAGCACTTTGGGAGGCCAAGGCAGGCGGGTCACCTGAAGTCAGGAGTTTGAGACCAGCCTGGCCAACATGGCAAAACCCCGTCTCTACTAAAAGTACAAAAATTAGCCAGGCGTGGTGGCAGGCGCCTGTAATCCCAGCTACTCAAGAGGCTGAAGCAGGAGAATAGCTTGAACCCGGGAGGCAGAGGTTGCAGTGAGCCAAGATCATACCACTGCACTCCAGCCTGGGCAACAAGAGCAAGACTCCATAACAAAACAAAACAACAAAACAACAAAAAAACAAAACTGTAAGACATTGATGAAGGAAACTGAAAATGATACAAATAGGTGGAAAGTTATCTCATGTTCATGGATTAGAAAAATATTGTTGAAATGTCCATACTATCCAAAGAAATCTATAGATTCAATATGATCCCTATCGAAATCCCAATGGCATTTTTCACAATCCTAAAATTCATATAGAACCCAAATATCCATAGCAATCTTGGGGGAAAAAAAAGCTGGAGACATCACACTTCCTTATTTCTACATATTACAAAGCTATAATAAGCAAGACAATAGTGTATTGGCATAAAAACACACAGACCAATGAGACAAAACAGAGCCCAGAAGTAAGCCCACACATACATAGTTCTGTAATAAATGATGTTAGGAAAACTAGATATTCATCTGCAAAAGAATTAAAATTAGACTCCAATCTTTTATCATTCACAAATATTAACTCAAAATAGACAAAAGACTTACATTTAAGACCTGATGCCATAAAACACCTAGAAGAAAATACAGGGGAAAAATTCCTTTACATTGGTCTTGGCAATTATTTTTTGAATATGACCCCAAAAGCATAGGCCAAAAAAAGCATAAATAAACAAGTACAACTACAGCAAACTAAAAGACTTCTGCATAGCAAATATTCAACAAGATGAAAAGGCAACCTATGGAAGGGGGAAAATATGTGCAACCATATATCTGATAAGGGGTGTGTGTGTGCGTATCATACAGTTCAATGGCAGAAAAAGCCAAAATTAGAAAATGAACAAAAAACTTGAATAGACATTTTTCCAAGGAAGACATACAAATGGCCAACGGATACATGATATGGTGCTCAATATCACTAATCTTCAAAGAAATAAACGCAAGTCAAAACCACAATGAGATATTACCTCACACCCATTAGAATGGTTATTATTGAAAAGACAAGAAATATGGCCAGGCACAGTGGCTCATGCCTATAATCTCAATACTTTGGGAGGCCAAGGTAGGAGAATCAGCTTAGCCCAGGAGTTTGAAACCAGCCTGGGCAACATGAGACCCCATCACAAAAAAAAAAAAAAGACAAGAAATAACAAATGTTGGTGAGAACAGAACCCCTGCACACTGATGGTAGGAATGTAAACTGGTATAGCCAGTATGAAAAACAGTACAGAGTCCTCAAAAAATTAAAAATAGAGCTACCACATGATCTAGCTATCACACTGCTGGGTATATATCTGAAGGAAACAAAATCAGTATCTTGACATATCTACACTCCATGTTCATTGCAACATTATTCACTAGACATGGAAACATGTCTGTCAATGAATGGATGAATATATACACACATACTTGCACATAATGGAATATGACTCAGCCATAAAGAAGAAGAAAATTCTGTCATTTGCAGTAACATGGGTAAAGGTGGAGAGCATTATGCTAAGTAAAAAAAAAGCTAGACTAGAAAGACAAATACTGTATGATCTCATTTTTAACTAGTCTAAAAAAGTTAAACTCATAGAACAGAGTAGAATAGTGGTTGCCAGGAGATGGGGTTTGGGGGAAAAAGTGAGATGCTGATCAAAGGGTAAAAACTTTCAGTTATAAGATGAATATGTTCCATGGTGACTATAGTTAACAATATTGTATTGTGTACTTGAAATTTGCTAAGATAGTAGTAGATCTTAAGTGTTCTACACACACACAAAAAGGTAACTTATGTGAGGTGACAGATGTGTTAACTAACTTGATTTTGGTAATCATTTCACAATATATACGTATCAAATCATCACATTGTACACCTTAAGTCTATTCCATTTTGTCAATTATACCCTGAGATGAAAAATTCATGAACTAGGTAGAGATAACTTAAAGTATGTGTAAAACCTGTATACTAAAAGTGACATAACTGCTGAGATAAATTAAAGAAGAGCTAAATAAATGAAGTGATATTCCATGAGATAGGCCATGTTTATTGAAGACTCACTCTTCTTAAGACAGCAACTCTCAGAGGACAGGTGCAGTGGCTCACGCCTGTAATCCCGACACTTTGGGAGGCCGAGGAGGGTGGATCACTTGAGGTCAGGAATTCAAGACCAGCTTGGTCTACATGCCAAAACCCCATCTCTACTAAAAATACAAAAATTAGCCAGGCGTGGTGGTGGGTGCCTGTAGTCCCAGCTACTCGGGAGGTTGAGGCAGGAGAATCACTGGAACCTGGGAGGCAGAGGTTGCAGTGAGCTGGGATGGTGCCACTGCACTCCAACCTGGGCGACAAGTTGAGACTCCATCTCAAAAAAAAAAAAAAAAACAAAAAACAAAACAGCAACTCTTCCCAAAATCATATACATATTCCAGGCATTCTCAGTCAAAATCTGGGAATTCATTTTTCTTTTTTTTATTATTTTTTAGAGATGGGGTGTCCTCTGTGGCCCAGGCTGGAGTGCAAGTGGCATGATCACGGCCCACTGAAGCCTCAACCTCCTGGGCTCAAGCAATCCTCCCACCTCAGCCTCCTGAGAAGCTGGGACCATAGGTGCGCACCACCATGCTTGGGTAATTTTATTTTACTTTTTTTTACAAACTGAGTCTTGCTATGTTGCCTACGCTGGTCTCAAACTCCTGGCCTCAAGTGATCCTCCTGCCTCAACCTCCCAAAGTGCTTGGACTACCAGTGTGAGCCACTGCGTCCAGCCTGGGCATGCATTTTTCTACAAACTGACAAACTAATCCTAAAATTCAGATGGAAATGCAAAGAACCCGCAACAAATAAAACAACTTTAAGAATGAGAAAGGTTGGGAAGCTTACAACACAGACTTTAATACATAATATAAAGTTGTAATGAGCAAGACTGTGTGGTACTCACATAGAGTTCAATGGAAGAGAAATAGTGTCCCAGAAACAGACTTATACATCTACAGTCAATTAATTTTAGACAAACTAATTCGATAGATAAAAGAGTCTTTTCAACAAATGATGCTGGAACAACTGTATACCTATATGAGACAGGTGTGGGAAGATGACCTCAAGCCTTCATGCCATACATACAAATTAACAGAAAATAGATAATAGGCCTGAAACTATAAAGTCTCTACAGGAAAACGTAAAGAACATCTTCACAACCTTGAGGTAGGCAAAATTTCCTTAGATAGGATACAAAAAAAGCAAAAACAATAAAATAAAATATTAATATGACTTCATCAAAATGTAAAACTTCAGTTCTTCAAAAGACATTATGAAAATAAAAAGGCAAGCCACTGTCAGGAAGAAACTATCTGAAATATGTGTATCTGACAAAAGAAAATATATTCAGAAAATATAAAGAACCCTTGCAACTCAGTAAGACAAACAAAAAGTGGACAAAAATTTTAGATAGACATTTTATAAAGAAGATATATGAATGATTAATAAGCATAAGAAAAAAATACTCAAAATCATTACTCAATGTGAAATGTAAATTGACATTGCAATGAGATACATCTACACACCCCTAAGAATAGCTACAATTTAAAAGACTGAAAATACTAAGTGCTGACAAGGATGAGGAGAAACTGGGACACACATAATACTGCTGGAGGGAAAATAAAGTGGTCAAGCACTGTAGAAAACAGTTTGGCAGTTTCTACTTACCATACCACACAGCAATTCCATTTCTTGGTATCAACCCAAAAGAAATGAAAATCTACGTCCACAGAAAGACACAGCAGCTTTAACCACACTAACCAAAAACAGAAACAACTCAAATTGCCAACATATGATCTAATAAATGATGGTACAGTTATAGAAAGGAATAACATTCAACAATAAAAAGATTAACAACTGACATACAACATGGATGGATCTCAAAAGCATTGTTACATGAAGAAAGCTTTTACATAAAAGAAGCGTATGATTCCAGTTACTGTAATGACAGAAAGCACATCAGTCATTGCCTGAGGCTGAGGGTGGGAAAGATTAGCTGGCATGGACACTATAAAACTTTTAAGAGTGAGGGATCTTAATTTTGGTGGTGATTATTCATGTGTATAAATTTGTCAAAACTCATCAAAATGTACTATTAAATGGGTGCATATTACTGTATGCTAACTACCTCAATAAAGTTGATTTAGAAAAGAACACTGAACGTGGACCCAAAGTTTCACATGGCCAGGGGCCTACTTGCCTTTCACCATCAACTACTGTGCTTCCCAGGCTTTCTGGTTCTCTGGGCATTTATACTTGGTGTTTCCCACTTACACCTAATTAATGTCTACCCCCGTTAAACTCAGGTCAAAGTGAGAGGTGAAGCCAGCTGGGCTTCTGGGTTGGGTGGGGACTTAGAGAACTTTTCGGTCTAGCTAAAGGAGCGTAAATGCACCGATCAGCACTCTAACTAAAGGTTTGTAAACGCACCAATCAGCACTCTGTAAAAACGCACCAATCAGTGCTCTGTGTCTAGCTTATGGTTTGTAAACGCACCAAACAGCACTCTGTAAAAACGGACCAATCAGCACTCTGTAAAATGGACCAATCAGTGCTCTGTAAAATGGACCAATCAGCAGGACACAGGCTGGGCCAAATAAGGGAATAAAAGCTGGCCACCTGAGCCAGCAGCAGCAACCCGCTAGGGTCCTCTTCCACACTGTGGAAGCTTTGTTCTTTTGCTCTTCACAGTAAATCTTGCTGCTGCTCAGTCTTTGGGTCCGCACTACCTTTATGAGCTGTAACACTTGCCGCGAAGGTCTGCGGCTTCACTCCTGAAGTCAGCGAGACCACTAACCCACTGGAAGGAAGAAACTCCGGACATATCTGAACATCTGAAGGAAGAAACTCTGGACACACCATCTTTGAGAACTGTAACACTCACCGCAAGGGTCCGTGGCTTCATTCTTGAAGTCAGCAAGACCAAGAACCCACCGGAAGGAACCAATTCCAGACACAAAAGGACTTTCTCTAGTTTACTTTCCCAGCCTCTAATTTCCATCCTCTTGTTAAGTGCTCTCCTTGCTCCCAGTAAATGGACAATGAATGAAATGAAATGCCATTTGGCCCTGAGTGGACACTAAACAGGAACAAAGCAGACTTTCATACATCCCCCCGCCCACACATAAAGTCCTGCTATATTTGAGAGAAGAAATCTGCCAAGAAAAAATAGTTTGGGAATAGGGCATCTCATGTACTTTGGTGTTGCCCCCAGGAGTCTGGTCTAATCCTGTCTGGGTACAGGACAAGTTCTGGTTTCATTCAGTAAGTCCAACACTCTCAGAATGAAAGAAAAAGTTCTAGGTGTCTAAATCATTTAGAACTGAAATCAATGCATTCTCTATTTCTTTAAAGTAGTAATGGCCTAGACCCAGATTTTCAAAGGTTACTTTGAATTGCATTAGGTAATCACCTAATTCATTCTTTCTACCAATGTTGTATAGTGTAGACCAACATCTCCAGATTACCATCAACCACCCCAAACCAACCCACCTTCTGGAGTTGTAGAAAGAAGCTAGTCTGGCCTTACAGCAGCATATTCTGGCTTAAGGTAAGGAGTTATAGTCTCAGGTCTTGCAATAATTACTTACATGAATTTTAACAATTACTTTAATCTCTCTCTCTCTCTCTCTCTCTTTCTCCAGGCAGACAGTCAAAAGTACTAGAACTGGGAAAAACCTAACATTTTCTCAGATCTCTAGGAGGTATAATTTACATTATAATTTATAATTTATCATTAGAAGAATGACAACTTTCTACACAGCTCCAGCTCCTTTATTCACGATTATGCAACTATGAATAATTCTTTGGCTCAAAATGAAGAATTATTGGATAGTCATAACAACTAAGCTATTTTTTTAAAAAAGAAGGATGGGGAGGAAGGAAGACAGGGAAAAAAATCTCATAATAAAATATTAAAAGATGCTCAGGAGACTGAAGTTTGAATATTGCTCACATAACCTTCATTAGAATATGCTATATAAAAGCAGTTCACACAGTAATAACTGAGTCAAATAACAGCCATAATAATTTTATGAAAGATTTTTTTAAAACCACGATAATTTCCAAGTACATAGTATATGAAGCCGAAATGCGCCATGGCAAGTTTTTTTACATGAAAATGGGTAAGAGGCTTCTATATTTGTTTCCTGTGCTGGTGCCTGCTTTTATCACACAGCAGTGCACATATTATAGTATATGAGGCAGCAAGCATTTTAAAACTTGGGAGAATGGAAGTACTAACAAAAACAGCATATAAAAGATGTTCATTATTCTAATAGAGCATTTTTATCCTGATTTTTTAAAAACTCACACGATTAGCATTCGAGTTATGTTTCATTATTATCTGCTTCCTTTGCTATAATACAAAAGTTACATATTTTATCTACTAATACTGCCTAATTTGAGGATATCATAGAAACCATAATTTTGTTCATTTAATATTAAAATAATTTTATAACCTCACTGATGAGTCAAACAAGATGTTCATATAATATTGTCTATCTAATATTACAGGTAGAAATAACTATAGAAATTAGGTATTTCTTGAAAACATTTTCATTAAAATTTTATAAGCATATGATATTTCTGTGCACTGCCTTTTTGGTTTTAAGTAATTGTTTATAAAAGGCAGAAACGTTGTTTTATATGCAGAGTCAATATTTGTTAAGAAGGTTCATACATTACAGGTTTCTAGGGAAAAAGTATATAATTATTAAACTAGCTGGGTTTTTTTTAGCTAATATTACCTAGATGTGACTTTTTCAAACACTCTATTGGTTGACTTCAAATATCATTTGATTTCTTTGAGGAACTGTATTGTTTTGCAACTTCAGGAATTATCTTGGCATTAAAAAAGAAGTGTGGAAAGAAAAATGTTTGTTACTATATATGAAGAGAACAAAAAGGTCCTACCTGTTTCAATCTCATGAAGAAAGTCTCTGTGAAAGTCTTTCTGCTGAAATACCAAAATCGCTCATTTGCAGGGTACACACGAACTACTGTCTCCAGGAGAAAGCGAACAGGCTCCACCACCTCTGTGACTACCATATCCACTGCCACAGTCATGTATACTCGCTTATCTGTAGTAGAAATTTTCTGGGTTTTATGCTAGCTTTATTATTCATTGACTACTTTAAACAAAGTTTCCTCACTTATGAAAGAATTAACATTCGTTACAATTGTAATACCTTCTATGTTTATTTTTAAATGTTCTATTAACATTTTGATTAAATAAGTATGCAAGTATTCCAACCATGTTTCTTAGGAACTAATAATCCTAAGTGTCTATTAATAAATCACCTGACAATTTTTCTTTTTTCATTCCCCAAATTAGGTCTTTAATACAAAAATAAAAAATGCAATAATAAAGGATATCTTTTACTCTAAAACTATCTGATTTCCCAGAGAATCTCTAGAAAATCACAGGGATTTGTCCCTTCATCTTATAAAAAAGAGAACTGAAATTACTAGGTTTGTTTAATGAGTTGCATGGGAAGGACTGTCAAATCAAAAGAGACACTTGGCCTTCTCCATGTTAAACTTGTACACATAAAATGTGATTGAAAGCTGGGCGCAATGGTTTACAACTGTAAAAAACTTTGGGAGGCCAAAGCAGGCAGATTGCTTGAGTCCAGGAGTTCAAGACCAGCCTCGGTAACATGGCAAAACCCCATCTCTACTAAAAATACAAAAAATTAGCTGGGCATGTTTGTGCCCACCAGCTACTCAGCAACTCAGGAAGCTGACGTGAGAGAATCACCTGAGCTCAGGAGGTTGAGGCTGTAGTGAGCTGTGATCGCACCACTGCACTCCAGCCTGGGCAACCAGAGTGAGACTCTGTCTCAAAAAAGACAGGTCACTGATATAAATACTTCCACGCTGTATGCTTCAAGAAAAGTCTCCAGAGATTTTTCAGTACCCTCATTGTTGTAATACATATTTACCCTCAGGAAAATCATTAATCAAAGTTCCAAAGAAATAGTCCTGTGTAGTTTTCATATCTATATATTTCATATATATATTCGTATATACATATATATGTATATACATATAAATATTCGTGTGTGTGTGTGTATACACACATATATCAGAGTCCTGACAAGTGCTTTTAGACATAACAGTATTTGTTATCAGCCAAAATTCTAGTTATGATTTGAAATATTTACTAGGCCACAGCCTTCCTTTAATTTGAATCTAGAATCATCTAGGTCAGTGTCTATAGGTTTTCTTCAGTTTCACTATGAGAGGTTAAAACATGAATTTCATTTTATTTTATTTACTCTGCTTGATACTCATTGAGGTTTTTTATTTGTTTGTTTTGAGACAGAGTCTCGCTCTCTCACCCAGGCTGGAGTACAATGGAGCGATCTTGGCTCACTGCAACCTCCGCCTCCAGGGCTCAAGCAATTCTCCCGCCTCAGCCTCCCAAGTAGCTGGGATTACAGGTGCCCGCCACAACACCCAGCTAATTTTTAAAATATTTTTACTACAGACGGGGTTTCACCATGTTGGCCAGGCTGGTCTCAAACTCCTGACCTCAGGTGATCCACCCCCATCAGCCTCCCAAAGTGCTGGGATTACAAGCATGAGCCACCATGCCTGGCCTCATTGAGGTTTTTGAATCTATGGCCTGGTCATTCCATACGATTTTGTAATTTCCTCATTCCTTTTTAAATATTTTTTAAAATTTATTTTCTTTACAATTTTTAGTTCTCTGTTAAAAGAAAGTCCAAACAACCAAGGCCACCATTAGAAGAAACCCTCAATGGTGTTTTTAAATATTATATAACATTCAGATTCATCAACTGCTTCTCAAATTCAATAACAATTTTATTACATTCTTACTAAATACAGTCTTACTAATAAATACACCTGCCAATTGAAGAGAAACTAAAATTTGTTAGACATTATACTTGACCTGGAGGACCTTAGAGAAAGGAGTAAGAATAACACAAGACAGAATATAACATTCAACTGGATCTTAGTGCAGTGGAAAGATCCAAGACTTTTCATCTCTCAGGGTCTAAACTTCTTCCATAAAAATCAAACTTTATTTGATCACAAATTCTATGAGTAATGTGTAATTTCAAGGACATAATTTAGAAATTTTAAAAATCAGGGCAACATTTTTGTGTGGCAGATGAGATAATTTTAAATTTAAAATGTATACTTTGGATCAGAATATAATACACTATTATATAGTTTATTTTAATAGAATAAATTATAAATAAATTTTATTTGTGGACCAAATAAATATTTTATTGCAAAATAAAACTAAACTAGGTGTTACATTAAAAACATAAAAACTATTTTTATAACTTGATATGCAAAATTCTTATATTTTGTTCTTCGAAACTGTCAACTGGCTTATTTTTATCATTTTTGTGGCTTCCTTCTGAACAAGTATAAGAAAGAAGTTACAGGTATTTGCAAGCCTGTCTCCAGAAATAACAAATTGTGGGTCTAAATTTATTTACTGCTAATAAATGAAAAGTTAAATTTTATATAATCTTTTTTTTCTGTTTAGCCCTTATTTTTAGACAGCTTAATATGTGATCAATGTATGTGATTTACATAAATGGTGAATACTCTAAGGAAATGAAAGAATAATTATCATTTTAATGCCCTTCATTAACATATTATACTTTCATATCAGTATTTATGAATGCTTCCTGTCATTAACCAAAAGTCTACTGTGGGTATAAACTAAATAATATAAAATTAATGATAAAACAAACTGATCCATTATATTCTAAATATGAATTCATGGTTTAATGACAGTAAAGCATTTAGGGTAGGAATATAACTCGGCAGGTAAAATTTTAAATTTAGTTTAAAAGTAGATGATGAAGGGCAAAAAACATGCAATTAACAGCTATCTGGATGAAGTAGGAATGAAAAAACACAATGGAACAACGAAAAATGTGACTATTCAACATTTATACATTCTGTTCAATACTAGACATGATAAATAATATGAAAAGTTAAAAAACTAAGAAAAAACTATTTGCTACAACTGAAATATTTAATATATATTACTAGCATCCCAAAGGCCAAAAGACTGGAGCCAATAATTAATAAATGAAAAACTATAAACCATAATGCAAAAATAGTTAATAATTTAAAAATATTCAAAATGCCAAAATATTTCCTTTTTATCATTTTCTTTAATATTTTTCCATCACTAGTCTCCATAAATGAAATAACTCTATAGTGGTATATGAAAAACAAAGCCCAAATGCTTTCTCTATAATCTAATAAAATTAATTCAGGCCAGGTACGGTGGCTCACATCTGTAATCCCAGAGCTTTGGAAGGCAAGAAGATCAGTTGAGGCTAAAGGTTCAAGACAAGCCTGGGCAACAAAGCATAACCCCATCGCTACAAAAATAAAATTTAAAAATTAGCCATGCATAGCAGCACACACCTGTAGTTCTATTTAATAGCTACTCAGGAGGCTGAGGTGGGAGGATTGCTTGAGCATGAGAGTTTGAGGTTACAGTGAGCTATAATGCCCCTATACGCTATCCTGGACAACAGAGTGAGATGAGACCCTGTCTCTTAAAATAATAACAATAATAATAATTCACATAGCTTTTGGGGAGGATTTTTTTAATTAGTAGAGATTTCCCCCATAGAAGCATAAAGAATAAAAATGAACCTCAACTTCTCAATAGAAAGAATATGTCCACTTTGAGATCCAAATTTTTTTTAAAACATGATGAAACAACATTGTTCATTATATAAAATGTAAAGGAAACAATAAGGGATCTTTTAAGAAAAGTCACCTTTTGGGGTTTCCTCATTAAGTGCCAGAAATATTGGTGCATTGGGGTTCCACATGCCAGTGATGACATAAGCTCTCCCATCATAGCTCTTTCCCATGGATTCCTATAAAAATTCAAACAGTAATTACTGATAAAAGACATCAAAAAAATCACTACTTTAAATTACATCTTACTTTAAGCAATACAACTTATTAAAATTTGGATTTACAGTCAAGCAGGAGCTTTATATTCATTGTAAATTCTTTTCATCCTACAAAAGCATTTATTTAAATATTAAATTCTTCTACAGCTTTCCTCCAGCATGGTTTCTATTTAAAGACACGTACCCTTTAATAAAAGGAGGCATATACTTACATGCTGAACCAAAAAAACATAATATTGTTACAAAGTTATATTTAACTTGATCTTGATGCCAATTGTCCAAATCTCATATAAACATAAGAATGTATATGGTTTCTATTAAAACAATAATATAGAATTAGCTGAAGACAGTTAAACTGAACTAGTAGCTAATCACAGTAGGGAAAGTTAATATTTTTCTTCTAATATTCTAATTTTTCATGAATTCTTAAAATATTAATTGTTTGTAGCAATTAATACCTTTAAAATTAACACTTGTCTATTTTCTATATGTCAGATATTTGTATACTTTCTTACAATCATAAATTAGTATTAGGAGACTAATTTTTGGTTTGTAAGCAACATCCAAGTGTATTAACTCTCTCCCTCTACTGTTACACTTACTCCCTCTTTCTTCCCTTCTCTCCTTCCTCTTCTTCTCCTCCATTCTTTAAGACTACCAAGCCAGCTCTTGACTCTCACTAAAAAAGCCAGCAACTCCTATGGCGAAAGCAAGGCTACTTATAGCTTGTGTATATGTGTGTGGAGAGAGGAGGGGTAGAGGTTGTCCCATGAAAGAACAACACACAGCATACAAGTATTTCCATATGCAAATGAACAGTATCTACAATATTTCCGTTTTTGTAGCAATTTCCTCACATTATGAATAGAGACTTAAAAGGGTCAGACTAAAACAAAGAGAAAAACTTTTCTTTTTTCATTATTACCCATTCACAGATGTTTCTCTGAACCCCCTATAAAACTGTGTCAGTCATTTGGTAATTACTATGTATATTTTTTCTAGTGTATTAGTAATACTTCACTAATCAGATTGTGTAGCTTGAGCACAGGGACCACGCATTCCAGAGATGAAACACACTCAAGGTCACTTGTAAACGAAACCCTCTCAGCAGCCCCAACACACTCATACGTTAATGGTCTCTTTCTCCACTCTACACACACACACACACACACACACACACACACACACACACACACAGGCATGTACACAGGCCCCTATCTTCCATCTCTGCTCCCTAATTAGGGCTCCATTTGGAACAGTAATGGGCTTCTGACCAAAAAAGAATTCAATCCATTTCAAGATCAGAACTTGTGGATGCTTGAGTGCTCAAAATCTCTTTCAATTAACAAATACCAAAGAAAGTGGGCAGTCACCAGTGGAAGCTAAAAGGTTTTCATGAGAAGTCAGGCCATGATAGGCCACATATAAGACAAAGTTACAACAATTATGAAATAGGGAAAAAATATATAAAGTACAACAGCGTATTAGAAAACTGTTAAGTGGTAAGAGAAAATGGAGAAAACAAACATAAAAAACCCTTAAAAATTATAAATTATACAGACAAAAAACAAAAGCAGATACTGGGAGGCAGGAAGGGGGGCAGGAAGCAAGTGGAAGAGAAAATAGCAGAAATCATCATACATGTAAAACTGTTTCATGAAACTTTTGCTTTTTTGCACATACACCACACATTATGAGTATGCTAGATTACAACATAAAATGTATTTTTAACCGTGGGTACAGCTACTGGTCTAGTGTTAATATACGGTTAATTGTAAAGATCCATGAACTTTCTGAGGAATCTCTAGGACTTTAATTTAAAATTTTAAATTGTGTTCCAGTTCCAAGAAACCTAGTTCTACTGAGTTTTCTGCTTTTCTTGGTACCTTGCTGTTAGGCTTTTCCCAGGTATCAATGACTGTGACGAGTTAATAGGTGCAGCAAAACAACATGGCACATGGATACATATGTAACAAACCTGCACATTGTGCACATGTACCCTAAAACCTAAATAATAAAAAAAAAATTAAAAATTAAAAAAAATTCTCACTTTCGGCTGGGCAAAGTGGCTCACACATGTAATTCCAGCACTTTGGGAGGCCAAGGCAGGCGGATCACCTGAGGTCAGGAGTTCGAGGTCAGCCTGGCCAACATGGCAAAACCCCGTCTATGCTAAAAATACAAAAATTAGCTGGATATGGTGGCATGCACCTGTAATCCCAGCTACTAGGGAGGCTCAAGCAGGAGAATCACTTGAACCCTGAAGGCAGAGGTTGCAGCGAGCCAAGATTGCACTATTGCACTCCAACCTGGGTGACAGAGCAAGACTGTCTCAAAAAAATAAAAAATAAAATTCTAATTTCCTTATTCCTGCAAGTATCTTGACCAAAAATATCCTCATTATTGGAAGAAAATGGAGTCTCTATTACTTATACTCTCCCAAAAAACTAATTGTGTGTGTATACACACACACACACACACACACACACACACACACACAGAGTCACCTGTTGCTTAATGATAGGGATACGTTCTAAGGTATGTGTCATTAAGTGATTTCTTTGTGCAAATAGAATACACTGTACTTATAAAAACCTAGATGGTATAGGTGCTACACGCCTAGCCTGTTGCTCCAAGGCTACAAACTTGTACAGCACGTTACTGTACCAAATACTATAGCAACTATAACAATACTATTTGTGTACTGAAACACAGAAAAGGTACAGTAAAAATACATTATAATCTTGCAGGACGACCGTCTGGGAAGTGAGGAGCACCTCTGCCTGGCCGCCCCGTCTGGGATGTGGGGAGCGCCTCTGCCCGGCCGCCCCGTCTGGGAGGTCTACCGCAGAGGCCAGAAGCAATGTGGGGGCTAGATGTGGTGGCTCACGCCTGTAGTCCCAGTACTCTGGGAGGCTGAGGCGGGTTGATCACTTGAGGCTAGGAGCTCGAGACCAGCCTGGCCAACATGGCAAAACATATGAAAAATACAACTGTTGGCCGGGCGCGGTGGCTCACGCTTGTAATCCCAGCACTTTGGGAGGCTGAGGCGGGTGGATCACGAGGTCAGGAGATCGAGACCATGGTGAAACCCCGTCTCTACTAAAAATACAAAAAAATTAGCCAGGCATGGTGACGGGCGCCTGTAGTCCCAGCTACTCGGAGAGGCTGAGGCAGGAGAATGGCGTGAACCCAGGAGGCGGAGCTTGCACTGATCCGAGATTGCACCACTGTACTCCAGCCTGGGTGACAGAGCGAGATTCCGTCTCAAAAAAAAAAAAAGAAAGAAAAATACAACTGTCAAACCAACCAACGAACCAAGCGACAACAAAACAGGTCTACCCTGGAGTCATACTCTAATTTTTTCTATTTTCCTCTCCTTCTGATCCTTTATCCCACTTTCTTTTTCTTCCTCTTCCTTATCCTTCTTCTTTGTCAAATAGAGGATTGAGTTATTATCATTGATCCATACAAAGTCCCTCTCTCATTTATTTTAATTCCCACCCCCCATTTCTATTCCCCATCTTCCCATGTGCAGCCTTCCCAATATGTTTGATATGCATCTTTTTGTTCGTATGTACTTTTAGAAAATGTTTATTGTTTTGTGTGCAAAATAAAATAAAATAAAATTAAAAAAAAAAAAAATCTTGCAGGACAACCTTAAAGTATGGGCCCATCATTCACGGAAATTTTCTCACTCAGCACATGACTGTTATATATAAGTAATCTGGCCATTTCACTGAAAAATAGATCTTCATTTATAAATAGGACTTTCCTGTCATGAGGATCACATGATATTTGGGAGTGCCATAGGAGTAAAAGTATTAATATCTTGTTCTAGAGGGCAGAATTAAGACTAATTAGGCCAAGTTACAAGAACTATGATTTCAGGTGATTATAAAAAATAACTTTGTAACAACCAGAACTGTCCCTTAGACTTTAACATAAGGTAATGAGTTTCTTTTCATTAGAAGTAGTCTAGCTGAGGTTCAATGTCCACTATGAAGATTAACAACACTGGGTAATAACAAATCACAACTGCTAATCATTGCAAATACAAGCCTCTCATTTGCCCAACTATTTGTTGCAAGTAAGCCCCTTCTCTGTCTGAGAGCATGAATGCTCACAACTCTTTTGACTTAGATATTGACTCAAAGGTGGGGAGGACTGTTCTGAAAGTTAGAGAGACATAGTGAAAGGGCCTCAGAAGTTTATACCAGTTCTATAATTCTGTAATCTGAATTTAGGTTTTATGGACAAATCTCTGCAGTAATTCATCTTAGTCTTTTAAACTCTGAAAGACCATGATTAATTTGGACCTAGGATCTTAAAAGTTTTTAATACTTCAATCCTCCTAATCTACTTCCTCATGGAATTTTCAGGGCTCCAAAATGCTAATGGCTTGCCTTAGGTAAAACCACTTTCATTACTGATATGTGTTAAAAAAAAAAAGATGTAAGAGACATAGATCAATAGCTAATTTATGTTTTAATGGTCAATTTAACTGGTTGTCCTTACCTGACCTATTCAGGCAGTGCTTCCTCTATTTCTGTGCCTTGTAGTACCACCAGATACTAAAAAGTTTGTTTCCCACAAGACCATGAACCCACAGATGGCAAGAGCTATATTTTACTTATATGCAAAACCTCATCACTTCACACAACACTTAGCAGACAAACAAGTACCCAAAAGCCTGAATAAACCATTCCTGTACTGCTATAAAATCAGTATTGATATTACCATGAAATTACTCAAAAAAAAGTTGACCTAATTAGTAATGTTTAACTGATATTTGCAAAACACAGCTGAAAAGAAGAAAGCATATAGTGCTTATTATCACTAAATATAAGAATCTCAGTTCAGTAAGAAACTTTATACTTACTCTAAGATGATTATTTTCCTATAACATCTCCAAATCACAAATTAAATGTTTTCACTAACTGCAATATTAGAAGGTATTTCTATTTGAAAGTTAAAACAGCTTGCTACTTTTACACTAAATATCAACTGTTAAATATATATTAACCTTGAAGGCCATTCCTTAAATAAACATTACTCCTAGAATAAGTGTACTTTGCTAAGGACAGGTAATCAAGAAGAAATTCGGAAAGGGAAACGCTTTAAAGAAAACAAAAGTACTCATCACAAACTCAAATTAATAACAGTGCATTAAAATAAATGAAAGGCACCATATTCACTCTGGAGATGCTTGTTATAATCATGTACTTGTTACTACAGGTTCAAAGAAAAGACATCTTTCTAAGAAGCCAAAAAAATAAATGGACATTGTCATAATACAATCCTTTTATTTGTTGCATATGACTCTTTTGGTGGAAATTGTCCTGAATTCCTCTTTCACAAGTAATTTTAAGTTTGCATTTACAAATTTAATTATTACTATCACACAGCTGCAAGAAATGATTTTGACAATATGACAAAATTTGTAAATAGAAAATACTTGTCAAATATAAAATAACTATCATCTATACTTGGTTAAGGTGCTTAAGATTATCATTACCATATCCAGTAAATGCATGTCACTGTTCTTCACGTTTCGACCTGGGCTTAATAACATTCCAAAACATCTGAAAATATTGGGGGAAAAAAAGGAGAAATAAGGTATCAAGAATATATAGAAGCCCAGTGAGCAAAAAGCCTTTTTACAATAACCATATAATCTGAGCTCTGTATTTATAAGCTTTAGTTTTTTTTCTAAGAACACCAGAAATAAGTATTTATGAAGATAGATAATAAAATCACACAGAAATAAGTCATCTAAATTTCCAGATCTGTATTTGCATGTAAAATATTACCAATGATAAGAAACTGCCATAAAAGTGGCCATAAGTTGTTAATTGAAAGAAAATATGGTACTGAGATACAAATTAGTTTCTAGGGAGATAAGAGATTTTATTTGCCTTAGACTTATTCCAAACATATAGGTCGAAATCGATTAACCCAGTTAAACCAAAAAAGAGGTTTTTAAAAATAAGAAGATGACACTATGCTCTCTTTGCATCAAACCAGATTAAAAAGAAAGCAAACTATTACCCTGGCCCTCCACAGTCATGTTCACTAAGTAGCATGTTAATACTATATCCTCAGTTTTAAAAAAAAAAAGTTATACAAACTTTATTACTAAATGTGCTATTAGTGAAGATATATCCAACATATTTTTAATATACTGTTAACTATTTAATATTGTTCTGTGCTTCCTGATGCCAGAGAAGCTTTAGGAATCCCATCAACACTGCTACTTTATTTGTAAAGGATTTGCATAAGCTCTAAAATTCAGCTAACTCAAAGATTTTTATGTTTGTTAGGCTATTATTAATTCCACTTTACATGTAAGCAAAGTAAAGTCCAGAGAAGTTAAGCAATTTACCCAAATTCATAATGCTATATTATAGGTCTCGTAACTTGAGAAGCAATGTAATCTGTCCACAGGGTCCCTCTGCCAACAATGCATACCCACACACAAGAATGTTTTTATTGTAGTTTCCCAAAACTTCAAGATATGTAACAATTTATAGAAAGGATGAAGAATATAACTACATTAAACATAAGACTTTTTCAATTTCAAAATAGTGGCAGCTAACCACTCAACCATTATTCTGATCCTTGTTGTTTTTCAAAGGTTTACTCTCCTAGTATCATGGCTAATGCTTACATGAGCAAGATCATTGGTCCTGTCCAAATGTAAGCTTAGTAAGGAGTAAATATATACTTCCTGTAAGTGCTTGAGGATCACTTGCTCAAGACTTCCTTCTGGCACCCAAAAATGATCAGGTACATAGCAAAGCTAAAGTTGGTAAGCTCTGAGGATAACTTTTCAAATACAGAGAACAAAATATAATCTACAAGAGAAATAATTATACTCTAGTATTCATAGTTTCAACTATATACTGCTATGATCTCTCTCCTATGAGTTCTTGTAATAAACACTGTCTACTTAAATTAAATAATAATTAATCATGCAATTCACTGTACTATTTCTTATACTACTGCCCTAAATTCTTGCTAAAGAAGAATAAAAGATTTAATTCTTTTTTAGAAATAAAATTTGGACTCTCTAAAAAGTTAGGTCAATGAGAACAGATTTATCTCACACATCCCTACATACTTTGCTTCAGCTTGCATCTCTAATGGTTTTTTGTTTTAAGAACAATGTTCTATATTATAGGGTTTAAATTACAAACCCATTATATAGTCACCATAATAAGTTAACAAATACCAAAGTATGTAAAGAAAAAACAATTTCTCCCTTCTCTCAGCCTCCTTAGGAAATAATGCTAACAGTCTGGAAAGTATACTCTCTTTCTTTTTGTTCTTTTGGAAAATTTAAAGGATTTTTTTATTTTTTAAGGCAGAAAAAGATTTCTTATTTTTTTTTAATTTTTATTTTTATAGGCATATGGATTACAAGTGCAGATTTCTTACATGTATACATTATGTAGAGATAAAGTCTGTCTGGGCTTTTAGAGTACCCATCAACCAAAGACTGAACATTGTAACCAATAGGTAATCTTTCAACCTTCACCCCACTCTCCCACCCTCCTACCTTTTGTAATGTCTAATGGCTATAATGAAAGTTAAAGTTTAATGCCATTTGTTTCTCAAGCACTTCCAGGTGAATGATAAAATTTCACATTTTCTTAGCATAATATTTCTATATTACATTGTACTGCAAAAGTAGCCTTAGAGGTTTGGATTTTTCTTAAGTAGCAATACTCATCACCTTATTTTGATAATCTTTAATGCGCTAATCTTTCCTTGGCTTGAAAAAAAAAAAAGGCCTGCCACCAACCAGCATGACCTTAGAGAAAGCACCTAACCCCCTGGGACTCTGCTCCCTCTTCTAGCAAACAGGAAAGGTATAATACATGAACTTTAAGCACTTAAATTACATAATTATTTTCTGTCAAGCTGTATTAGTCATTTTCAAAATTACACTTCATTAAAGCACATCAGGATTCCTATGGAGGCCAGCAAGATCTGTTAGGAATAATGTGTCAGAAATTAGATAGATATTATTAGTAACATTAACACCTAATAGGAGTATTAAGTGTTTCACTGGGGAGTTCAAAGCATTCAACAGTCTCTTATTAACTCTGCAGATAAGGTAAAAAGCAAATTGCTATCCCACCTATTTTCTCAAGGAGTTTACAGTATACTGGGGGGGGAAATAAGTAAACAGGCAATTAGAATCTGATATCATTAGTTCTAAAATACCTGTAAGTACATAATATTAACAAAGTATAGAAGAGACATCCAACATAATTTATAATATAGTGAATAGCTGATTTCACTGAAAATTTGAAATCAACCTCCTGAGAATGAGCTGATGATGCTATTATATCAATTATTATCATAATAACAGATATTGTTTATTGAATGTCTTAACTTTAAGCCAGGCTCTACTATACTGTTACATTTAAATTTCAAGGCAACCCTCATACAACAAATGATAAAACTGATTTTCAAAAACAATGGCTTTGCCCAAAGCCACATAGCTACTAAGTTACAGGACTGGGATTCATGCCCATGTCTATCACTACAAAACTATATCATCTTTTACATTACAGCCTGCCAAGGGCTATCAGTAAAAGACTATAAACTCCCTGAGAGACCCTGGGCAAATCGCAAACCTCAAAGTCTCACTTTCCACATTTCTGAAGTACAAATACTTGCTTTCATGCTCATTACGTCAATGTGAACTCAACATGAAAAAACTCCTGGCCGGGCGTGGTGGCTCACGCCTGTAATCCCAGCACTTTGGGAGGCCGAGGCGGGCAGATCACGAGGTCAGGAGATCGAGACCATCCTGGCTAACAAGATGAAACCCTGTCTCTACTAAAAATACAAAAAAATTAGCGGGGCGTGGTGGCAGGCGCCTGTAGTCCCAGCTACTCGGGAGGCTGAGGCGAGAGAATGGCATGAACCGGGGAGGCGGAGCTTGTGTGAGCCGAGATCACGCCACTGCACTCCAGCCTGGGCAACAGAGCAAGACTCCATCTCAAAAAAAAAAAAAAAAGAAAAAACTCATGGTGAAAGGGCACTGTAAACTATAAAACAGTTGATAATTATAAATCATTATTATAATTACCATTATCATTAAGAAGAGAAAGCTCTGCCTTTCATAGTAGTACTTAGTGAGTGTTTACTCAAAATAGAACTTTAAGCAGCTTTTAACACCAAGTTAACCTCTAGAACAAATACCAAAAACTCTGTATCACTAATATGGCTTTAGACTTAATTGCAGGAAAAAGTGAGAAAAACACATGTTGTATTAATGTCTTGCAATATGAAACTAATTTTTTAAAAACTTTTACCTTTAGTCTATCAAATCATTAGGAATTACATATATCTCCATGAAGATAAAAATGGAAGGTAGGTAAGGAGAGAGAGAGGAAAAGAACACGGTCTCTTGCTGTACTAAACTTTTATTATTAAAAATGAAAAAGTGGCCGGGTGCAGTGACTCACGCCTGTAATCCCAGCACTTTGGGAGGCTGAGGCGGGCAGATCACAAGGTCAGGAGATCGAGACCATCCTGGCTAATACGGTGAAACCTCCATCTCTACTTTTTAGCATTTTTTAATACAAAAAAAATTAGCCGGGCGTGGTGGCGGGCACCTGTAATCTCAGCTACCGAGAAGGCTGAGGCAGGAGAATGGCGTGAACCCAGGAGGCAGAGCTTGCAGTGAGCCAAGATTGCGCCACTGCACTCCAGCCTGGGTGACAGAGCAAGACTCCGTCTCAAAAAAAAAAAAAAAAATGAAAAAGTGACAGCATAATAGAAGGGGAAAAACAGAACTGCAAATAAGAAAATCTATAATACAATCATAGTTTTTCAAAACTTTATGCAAAACACTAAAACTAAATAATTTCATAAAAGTTGGAATCTCAGTCAGTCTCCCCAAAGGGGCTAAAGCAAAAAGATAATTGGGCAAATCTTCTATTGTGTCAATGAAACTGTTATTTCCATTACTAAAAAGACTGAAGTAGAGAAAGATACGCAGGCATTTGTCACTATGTACAGTGGTGCGGAACCACAAAAACAACCATATAAGCAAAACTGTATATAAAATGATCATATTTTCAAGGGGAAAAATTATTCTTCAGTAACCTTTAAAAATTTTTGTCCAAACTTCAAAAACTCTCTTACTTTCAGTTATAAATGTATAGGACAATTGTTAAAAAGTTAAACTATTGTTTATTTAGCACTTCGTTGTTTGAAGCACAAAAATTAAAGTATTTTAATTATTTGAAAAAAAACTTATCAAGAATATATTGAACAGTGCTTGTTGCCTTCTCATATAATTTACAATACGAAGTATCTTTTCTATCTTGGCAGACAGTCATATTCCTTTCTAAGTTTGGATTAGCTTCCAAACTTTATCCTTTGCATGTTCAATGTTGTGAAATAACTCCAAGAGTTCCTTTAATGTGAAAAATTTGCCAGAGTCATTTCCCCTGGAACATTCATCCTTTTCATCACAACTACTTTCCTGATTTACGTTGATAAGTTCATCTTCACAAAGTTCATCTGGCTGCATATCTACAGTCCACTGAATAGCAACAGGGTCAACACTCCCACAGACAGCTATTTCTTCTACATCTCCGTTAAGTGTCCTATTCAGATCCTTCAAAGTTACTTCTATAGCAAAATAAAAGTCTGCTATACTACAGACATAATATTCATTGTTGTTCCCTGAAATGATGCCTTCAACTGCATGCTTTATGTCATATTTCTCCCAAAATTGAGATGAAGAAATTGCATAGTCTCCAGTCTCCTTATAATTACTATTTCCTTTTGATGTGTCATCTAACTTCAATATTTTGGCTGACATGCTAGCAAAACTGGAATTTTTGTTTATTACAGTCTTCAATCCAAAGCAGAAGTACATGCTTCAGTTAAACTATAAGCAGCTTTCTGTTCCTAGTGAAACTTAAACTAAAGGATGTTGGAGTGATTTTATCATTTTTTTAAATTTATCATACTTTTTCAATATGGTTCATATCACAACTTTATACAGGCCTAGGTCTCATCCTGTCTTCATTTTGCTGTTGCCATTTTCAAATCTGCTAAGACTGTGCATCTTCTAAAACTACATGCAATTTCACTTTCAGCATTATGACTTTTCATTTCTTTGTAGCACTGTTAGCTTTGTTGGCCAATTTCCTCTTTAGATTATCCATTTTTGTAAAATGTCAAATGGATTTATTACCGGGGACAAAGAGGCAACACAACCACATACTTTGCTATCTGTAAATAAAGTGAATAACAGATACACAGTGACCAATCACCAACAGACTTTGGAAGAAGTGACATGATTGGTCACTAATCATGTATGTACATAGTGACTTGTGGACTGAACAGCAGAGTTTGTTATGCAATTACTCTGTTAATATACTATGGTAACAGAAATTTGAACCATGTGTTTGGGAGACTAGTGTTATAACTGAACCATGGTAAGAGAAAATAATGTATACCATAACTACAAAGCAAGGACTGCCTGTATATACACATGGGTTCTAAAGAACTCTAGCCAAGATTTTGCCTTCCGACGGTAGCAGTCTACTCTGATTTTGCAGGTTACTTACTTCTGATTATCACTCAAAAAAAAAAGACCAATAGTCTTAAAATCTTAACTGTGGTTGTTGTAATAGTATCCCTAATAGTAATAATAGCATGCATTTATTAAGCATTATTGTGAACACTTTACAGTTACTTGCTAATCTTCTCCCCACAATCTTCAGAGGTAAGTTTTATTCACAATTTACGAATTGCAAACTGAAGCACAGAGAAGTTAAATAACTTGACCAAGATCACTGTAAAGCCAAGATTCAAACCCAGATGAGGGTACTCCGTAGCTATTTATCCTAAAAATTTCACTCTAGTAGCTTCAGTGATATTAGTAATAGGAAGGAGGAGTCTCTCCAGATTTAAAAATCTGTTACTCTTTTCATTCATCAGGTAGGAAATCGTTTTATCTATCTATCTATCTATGTAACTAACTAACTATCTTAGATTTCCTAGAACACTAGGAAAAATCACCAAGAAAAAAAATAACCTAAAATATCTTAGGACTGCCATAGAGCTGCTACCAGTATAGAGAATTTAAGATGCAGATAGGCTATAAAAGAAGAATATCTTAGGTCCATTTTTTTTTAATTTTCAACCAATAAATTTCAAAAACAAAAAGAAATACCAGTACAGAGAAAATAACATACAGAAAGAAGAATATTTTGGGTCAATGTTTTTAAAATTTTTCACTGAATAAATTTGAAAAATAAAAACAAAAAACCCTCCATACCATCCTTAGCAATAATATTCCCATTAATTCTCACATTAATAAAGGGTCAAAATTTAAAATGCAGAATAACTCAAATGTGAGTGCTTTCCTTCTTCTTTTTTTTTTTTTTTTTTTTTTTTGAGACAGGCTCCAGCTCTGTCACCCAGGCTGGAGTGCAGTGGCACAATCTCAGCTCTGCAACCTCCACCTCCTGGTTCAAGCCATCCTCCCACCAAATATGAGTACTTTTACTAACTCCCTTCAAACACAAAATGAGAACTTAGCTACAGTCAGATTTTAAAATATATTAAAAATGATTATAACAAGAAAACCAATAAATTTCAAAGTCTGACATGGTTTAATCCCTGCTTAAAACATTTAAAATCAATAATTTTGCTTTTCCATTCAGTAAGACTAATACAGGACATTCAGATAGTGATACGTTATTTGGGCTTTTGCAGATACTAGGTATATGCATCAAAATAAACAGGTGCTAATTTACAAGTATTTTTCCAATTGAATATATTTGTAAACACTATTCAAAAACATCTAAAAGCATAAAGAAAAGGATTATCTTCCCCTGTATAGCTACAGCTAATTAACAAAAGTCCATTTTTCTCCTTCATAAAGGCTGATTTTGCAGGCTACTGATTCCTGATTATCGCTCATAAAACACATGTAGATAGGGCTGAACCAAACATGGGCAAAAAATGATGAATTCAATTTTATGAGAAAATTTACAGCAAAAGTACCTACATTAACTTTTGATAAAATAAGAATACTAGTGATTAGACTTGGAGTTCCCATTTCTTTTTCTCTTGTCATTTTTTTTCTAATTTTTTTCTTTTATCTACAGTCTACATTTTTTCCCATTTCTATTAGTATTTTTTCTTTAATCCCTTTCCTCTAGGGTTTTATCTTTCTTTACATAGTTGGAAGTAGAACTCATATGACTTAATGAAGAATTAGATGTAGAGTGAGAAAAAAAGGAGTTGAAAATGCCAAGTTTTTCATCTACAATAATTGGAAAGATCAAGTTACAAATTAAAAAGACTGTGAGAAATTACAGGAGGAACAAGTTTGGGACAGTGTCAAACTTGATTTTTTAGTTTGATTTTTGAACATATTAACTTTGAGATGCCAGATGAAGATCTGAAGTTGTTGAATATATAAGTCTGGAGACTTCAGGTCAGAGATAAACATTTGGAATCATCCAGTTATAGATATATTTAAAGTCATGAGACTGGATGGGCTAATCTAACAAGCAAGTGTGGTAGAAGAAAGACTGCTTAAACAATGTCTTTGAGACGGCAAAATGGAATAAAATATAGTCTACAAGTAGGAAATTAGCCTTAAAAGCATGGACATTTCATATTATAAAAGAATTAAGTTTCTTGTAGTAGAGTGGAATAATGAAATAATTCACCTAAATATATACAACTTTAAAATTTTTAAAATAACAAGGAAATAAAAAGAATGAGTAAATTTATTAAAATATACTGAAAATTTTAAAAATCAAATATTTAAAGCACAAATACAAAATTTCACCTATAAGACATATTTAACTTTTAATTAATTGCTTAAAGTCCTACTAAAAAAAAATAACATTTTTAAGTCTTCCTCCCTCTTCCCTTCAAATGATCCAAAGCTCTTGAAAAGGGAATAAAACAACTATGCTACTATTACAAATACGGATAAAATATTAGTAACTAAACAATATTTACTAAAGAAATAAAATAATCATATCCTATTTATAGGTACTTAATACTGACCCCTGCAAACATCCCCCAGCCCCAAAAAAAGAACAAAAGTCATACAGAAGAGTCAAATGAAAAGGCTTTAGGAAGAATAGCAAGATGGTCTTGATTCAAATCCTTGTGTTGCCAATTATAAGCTAGATTTCATAGCAAGGCAAAATAAAATGCTTTAGCTCCCCACTCCTCATTAAAAAAAAATAATAAAAGATAATCTGCTTTGCAGGGTTTCTTGCTTTAGTATGAATAAGGCTGTGCGTGGAATGGAAATAAACATATGGTAGAAATAATAGTTGTTTTTTCCTTGCCATTATTGTGACAGTAAAAAGATTATCTAAAATAACCACTTTTTTGTTTTTCCTGGAAAAATATCAGAAACTTTATGGACTGCTTAATATCATTATATATTAATTCAATTAGATATTGTAAGTCAGGATTTGATTAGGACAGAAAACACAGTAAACAGGGAAAATTTACTATAAAGAATTATTAACTGTCACAGTAGAGTAACTATAAAGACAATTCTAACCCTAAAGCTAAGGGAGAGTACCACAAGAAGAACTAACTTGGAAGTTGCGTCCTTTCACCAAAGCTGGTATTCAGACCTCACTGGAGAAGGCAGGATTGCAGCCCAATGAATAGCAAAGAAGTTTGCTGGACTGCCCAGGCAAAGCTAGACCAAAGGCAAGCAGGAAACAACCCTCTGGGCTGCAGCCAGCAAAGGCTGGCAGGCAGGTGGGCAAAGGAAATCAGGGCTTCCAGAGTCAGCTCACTGGCAGGGTGGTACGAGGCCTGGGGCACGGCAGTGTCTGTGTCAGGAGGGCTGTAGGAGGGCCTCACTGAGACAGAACCAAAGCTATGAGCTCACGGAGGGACTGCATGCACTGGGTGCACAGCTGGGTTGAACCAAACATCAGCAAAAGCACAGCATCACTGGATGTCCCTGGATCTTATAATAAGCAAGAGAAAGAAAACAATAAATGTAACACATCAGAAACAAAAGAAACCCCATCTTTCTGCAGTGTCCCTGCAACACCCTCTACTGGCATAATTTAATATTGTGCTTGCTGCAAAGAAGAAATGTTTAAAGCTCCATTAATGCAGATCAGGTAAGAGGACAGATTTGGAGCCAAGAGGCAATAACCTGGTAACTGGGTAGGATATGGTTAAAATATCCAATCTCTTCTAATTAGCAGCCAGGCTACATATCCAAATTCCTTAAACCAATAAATTAAATGTTTATATTATAGAAGTATACTGTGATTTATAAAAGGATTCAAAAACAGCTGCAATACAGGTCTGCAAATTGTACCAATGCCAATTTCCTAGCTGTGATACTGTACTATGGTTATGTAAGATGTTACCATAGGGGGAAATGGGGAAGCATACATGGAGCATCTCTATACTATTATTGCAATTTCTTGTGCATCTACAATTACTTCAAACTGGAATTTTTTTTAATGAGCTCCAAAACATCTAGAATCAATCAACTCATGAGAACACATTACAGACAACAATATATGTTTTCATTACTCATATTTTAAAAGTATTTCTTAAAATACGATGCTAAAAAGGTAATAGTACTACATCCATATTTAATACTTAAACCATGATGCCGCCTCTCCCCACTGGGTGCCAACAGAAGCCAGCAATGAAAAGATGCTGAAAATTCTGTCCTGATTACAAGTTTCAGTTCAAAGGCTGAGAGTCAGATAGAAGCTTCCAATTATCCACTCCCCAAATTATTCACCTGAAAATGCCAACAGCTTTCTATCAATTGTCACATGAAATCATTAACAGAGAACAATGAAAGTACTTTCGTATAAGTAAGTAATACCTGTTTTCCTATGGAAAAAGAGAGTTATCCTTCTACTGCCTTAAAAGAAAACACAAAAAGGACAAGTGAGTAAGCTCACAGGGTAGCTTTTAAAATATTATGCAGAATATGGATCATCCCACTAATCTATTCCCATTTTCAGGAAGGGGAGGAATGATATCCTCTAAGAGAAATTATTATAACATCTAAAATTCTTTATTTTGCTGTAAAAGTTCATAAATGTACTAATTCACATAAGAGAATAAAACATCCAAATCAGACTAACATCTAGGCAACTTCAAGACAGTAACTTGATTTTTTACCTAAATAAAACTGTAACAACTTGCTAAGGCAAAAGTAAAAATAAGTACTAAGTAAATTCAGCAAAAGACCCTCAGAATGGTCTAACATCAAGTTAGAGCAGTCAAAAAATAATAATTCAAATTCTACTGTCCATCAAATTTAGTGATGTCAAATCACACTAAAAAACTGTTTCGTGAGAAGAAGAGAGTCCCCGGGTGATTTTTTCAGTACTCCTTGTCTAGGATGTCTTTTCCTCAAGAAAATAACACAAGGAAAGGTACTATCAACCACTCATGCTACACGGTATGGTTCTTATCACTTCAGTTTCTCATTACATAGATTGTGCTGCAAGCCAGCAAGCACAAATTGAAAACTGAAGCAAAATTGCTACCGAAAGAGGCACATCACTGAACCCTCCAAATGATCAAACTACATGATCTGATATGATCACTGCCTTTTAGAAATGATGTTTTTCTAATGTATGTATAATGATTGTATCCCCCCAAATCAATGTGAGATAGAAGTGGCTCATGGAAATCCTTCTTTTCCAACAGTGTTGGCCCATGTTACTCCCTGCAAATTGAGTTGTGTGCTTATAACAACTCTAATCATTATATTCTGCTTGCTGTATCACTACTTCATTCTGGTTAGCACAAGTATTAATATGAGGGCAGACCCCTGAGAACAGAGTGATAGACAGACATAAAACCTGGTGCCAAAAATCGCTTCCCGATTACCCTTCCCCAAGGCCTGAAATTACCATTATTGGAACCTCTTCATGTTAAGGAATAATAAAGAGGCCCATTTTCTAAATGTATATGGCATTATTTGTCTTGAATCACTTTATCCTGAAATAAGAAGTAATACTTGGCAAAAAAAATCAACTAGACAGAGCATTAATATGGCAAAGACTGAAAAAATTTTCCCTTCTCTTTTCTCACCTTTGGAATATTGAGCATAGCAAACTATTCAAAGCATCCAAGTCGGTGCTAAGTAATAGTGCTAGTAATAGTGCATTTAGGTAACAGTGCCAGTAATAATGTATTTTAAACACTATCAAGGCTTTAAAAATACATATCAATGTGTTAGTATGCAAGAAATCTTTTGCAATATTTCTGTATGTGGTGATACCAAAACCCATAATAATGGCAGCTAGTCAGGGAGAGAAATGATCACCATTTCTGTTTTGGGAACACCAGAAGAGCCTGATCTCATGTACACACACTTTAACATCTCAGCTGGAGGCCCTCAATAAGTAAGCTTCGCCCTACCACTCCTCACACATTTCATATACAATGATCTTGCTTTCTCCTCTTAGTTGTTAATGTCGGCTTTCTCTTCTACAAATCGGCTTTTCTCCCAAGGCACTGAGGGTTTGAAATTCCTGAGCAATCACTTGACTGCCCTAACACCTAAGTTCTCACTTTTAAATTCTGCTGAAAAGATACCAAAGAATACCAATTCATTTATCTTCAAACTGGCTTAATTTTAAACATAGTATATAATCAAGATTTAATTGGGTTTAGCCTTTAAGAGTACACACTCAGAAATCAGATGACCCTGGTTTAAATCCTGGCTCTACCAGTTTCTGGCCAAGTAACCAAAGTTACTTAACCTGATTAAACCTCTGTTTCATCATCTATAAAATGGAGTAATAGGCCAGGCGCGGTGGCTTATGCCTGTAATCCCAGCACTTTGGGAGGCTAAGGCGGGCAGATTACAAGGTCAGGAGTTCGAGACTAGCCTGACCAATATGGTGAAACCCCATCTTTACTAAACATACAAAAATTAGCCAGGTGTGGTGGCGCATGCCTGTAGTCCCAGCTACTCGGGAGGCTGAGGCAGAAGAATTGCTTGAACCCGGGAGGCAGAGGTTGCAGTGAGCCAAGATCACACCACTGTACTCCAGCCTGGGCGACAGAGTGAGACTCTGTCTCAAAAAAAAAAAAAAATGCAGTAATAATAACAGTACCTTCCTCACATGTTAAGACAAGTTGTTCAATGGCCATCAAATAGTTAAGTGTTCATTAAACGTTGGCCATTATTATTGCTCTTTTATATCCAGTTATTAAATAAAGCTTAATATGTGATATCCAACATGGGTAATCAAGAAAAGGAAAAGAATATTAAAAGTTTTCATGACTTGAGAACAGTTTTCATACATTCTCTAAAAAATATAGGATTTTATTGGTGCAATATGCAGTTATTAATTCCATATTACAACAAATTTAGCCAATGCTCTAACTTTATAAAATTTTATATACTTTTTATTGATTTAGTCAAGTATTTAAAAAGAAGCTGTAGAGAGTAAGAATATGTGTTCTAGTACTAGATGTACTTAGTTAAAAATTAATTTTATAGCCTTGGTCAAGTTATGTAACTTTTGTAGCTCAGTTTCCTCAACTGAAAAATGAAGATAATAGTACCTATACCTCATAAATACCACTTAGAACAGTGCCTGGCACTGAGAAAGTACTAAGTAAGGAGTAAGTAGCTAAGTATAAAGCTCCGTATTCCAAGCACTATAGTAGATGCTGGGGATTCTGGGATAAACAACATAGTGCTGGTTATCAAACGGGTCAAGACAGACAACTGCAGTATAATTTGCAAAATATCTAGATATAAACAACCCTTAAACCCTTGGATGCACATAGAAATGGCTTCTTTCATAATATATTTTTCAAAAAAAAAAAAAAACAGAATATTGGCCAGGCATGGTGGCTCACACTTGTAATGCCAGCACTTTGGGAGGCTGAGGCAAGAGGATCACTTAAAGCCAGGAGTTTGGGACCAGCCCAGACAACTAAGCGAGACCCCATCTCTATGAAAAATAAATAAGACAAGATAAAATTAGCCTAGAGTAGTGGTGGGCACCTGTAGTCCCAGCTACTTGGGAGGCTGAGGCAGGAGGATAGCCTGACCCCAGGAGTTCAAGGCTGCAGTGAGCTATGATCACATCACTGCACTCCAGTCTGGGCAACACAGCAAGGTCCTGTCACCAAAAACAAACAAAAAGAAACCCAGAATGTTGATAATTTTACATAATTTAAAAAATGATTTAAAAAAATTTTTAATGATAAATTTTATTTTCTCGTTTAGAAAACAAGCAAAAATTATGTAATTTGAAGGATTTTCTTTCACACCAATGTTTTTATATTACAAATTAACTTAGCAGCAGTTATTAAAGATTTGGGTCAGGCACAGTGGCTCACGCCTATAATCCCTTTGGGAATCCAAGCACTTTAGGAGCCAAGATCACTTGAACTCAGGAGTTCAAGACCAGCCTGGGCAGCATAGGGAGACCCCCATCTCTCCAAAAAAAAAGTTTAATTAGCTATGAATGATGGCACATGCCTGTAGTCTCAGCTCCTCAGGAGGCTGAGATGGGAGGATCACTTGAGTCTAGGCAATGAAAGATGTAGTGAGCCATGATCACACCACTGCACTCCAGTCTGGGTGACAGAGTGAGACCCTGTCTAACAAAAAATGATTCAGAAGTGTTAAGAATTTTCTTGGTAAGGCTGCCACCTGCTGGACTACCTTAAATTCCACTGTTTACAGTCTGATTTAAACATATTAAATACCACATTTAACCCAATGAAATGCAAACGTTTCTTTTACCAATATAGACAAATCCAAGAATTTACTAAATCTTCTGTATCACAGGTAATTTGGTTTGTTATGCTGAACAAAGTATTGTTTAGGGAAGAGTCATTCACCTGAAGAAATCTTAGTCAATTAACATTTGGATGTTTACAGAGATTATCTGACAGAATCAGTGGAAAAGGAAGCAATGAAATTTAACATGGATTCAGTAATTACTGTTGGCTATATGAGTCCATGGTTGCAAGTGTTAGATACTAGCATCAGCAAAATAGTTATGTTAAAATAAAAGCAATGTAATTTAGCCATTCCACAAGTATACATATCTCAAAACATGTACACAATAATACAACTCTTCTGTGTCAATTAAAAAAGAAATAAAACCAATATAGTATTTATGTATTCAAAGTAACTTTAAAAACAATTGTCCTAATGTGTACAAATGTGTACTCGTGTTTTTGGTAAAATATCCAATGTTAGTAGCATATACTGATTCATAAGGCATTTTCTCTCAACTCAGGCAGAAGTTGACATAATGTGCTCTGGAAAAAATGCCTTAAAATTATTCAAAAAGTAGCTTTAACGATGATGAAGACATTGATATTAAAGATTATGAGAGTCTGATAAAATTGTTTTATGAATATAAGGGTGGGCAAAAAGTAACATTTCTAAGTTATTGTTTTGTGTAATATATTTAAATGTGTGTGCAAATGTTCTACCCAGTTAGCAAAGAACATATATATAATTAGGCATTCAACTATTTCACCTATATTTGTCTAGGTTTCTATATTCAAGTTGATCAAACTTGGAACTTACTGAGAAAAGGAAGGATTGCATTCCTTTGCCTTTAGGCACAGTTCAGGCATAATATACCACTTAATCATAAAAGTCCAAGATTTTAAAATAACGCTTATTCAAAGTTAAATTAACTCAATACCTAGTACTTCTTTGTCTGTGTTGCTACAGACTTGTTAAATTGAAAGATGCTTTGTTATGCTAAAAAGGAAGTGCTCAAAAAAATGATGCAGGCATGTCATAAAGACAGGGTTTGAAGGGGCTCCAACTGGTTGATTCTAGGGCAATTTGAACACCAAAATAATCAGGTACTTCAGTCAATTATGTAGTACTGGGGGGAGGAGGTGGGGTTAAATTTAGGAATCTATCAATAACAAGTAGTTAAATGGAAGAAAAGGGGAAGCTCTGGTTTACATCAGAATGCCAAGAACTGAGTACAAAATGTAGAGAGAAGGCAAGAGTTGAGAAATTATTCATTTTGCAATCATCATAGTACAGACTAGATCCAATAAGAATCATAAAAGAATGTTAAATTAAGGAGGAAATTTTGATGAGGAGCAGGATATATTTTCGTGGTTGGTTTTTTTGTTTTGTTTTGTTTTGTTAAGACGGGATCTCCCTCTGTCACAAGGCTGGAGTGCAATGGCGTGATCTTGGCTCACTGCGACCACCACTTCCCGGGTTCAAGTGATTCTCCTGCCTCAGCCTCCCAAGTAGCTGGGACTACTGGCACCCACCATCACGCCCAGCTAATTTTTGTATTTTTAGTAGAGACGGGGTTTCACCATGTTGGTCAAGATGGTCTCGATCTCTTGAACTCATGATCTGCCTGCCTCGGCCTCCCAAACTGCTGGGATTACAGGCGTGAGCCACCGTGCTCAGCATATTTTCATGGTCTTAATGTGTTTCCTCGCAGACTGCTTACTGGTTGCAAGGAAGAAAAAAAGTAATCACAGAGGGAAGAAATCAGACATCTTAACTATGTAATCAAAATTAACATCATCATCAAGGGACAGATGGCTATCAAGCGCCTCCAGATGTGATACTCCGCGAAGGACACATAACCTATGCAGCAATATATAATCTGAATTTAGTCACAAATATTAAACAAAGCCAAAAATGGGCAATGTTATATTAAAAAGAGGAAAAATGGATGTATTCTCCAAAAACGTCCAAGTCTTAAGAGACACAGGAAGGCTGTGGAAATGTTCCAGGTTAAAGAAAGCTAAAGACATATGGCAACTAAATGCAATATCTAATCCTAGAATGAATCCTGAACGGGGGGGGGGAGGAGGATATTATTAGGTTAACTGGCAAAATAGGACGGCAAATGGCAGGTTAGATTAAAAATAGTGTATGAATGCTAAATTCACGTATGTTGATAAGTATATTGTGGTGATGTAAGCGATATCCCTATTCTTGGAAAATATACACTAAAGCACTTAAGGGAAAGGGCCACGATGTATTTAACCCACTCTTAAAAGTGTTCAGGAAAACAACTGTGTGTGTATAGGGAGTAGCAGGGAGAAGAGAAAGAGAATGCAAGCTGGGCGCAGTGGCTTATGCCTGTAATCCCAGCACTTTGGGAGGCTGAGGCAGGCAGATCATTTGAGGTCAGGAGTTCGAGACCAGCCTGACCAACATGGTGAAACCCCATCACTACTAAAAATATACAAAATTAGCCAGGCGTTGTAGGGCACACCTGTAATCTCAGCTACACAGAAGGCTGAGGCAGGAGAATAGCTGGAACCCAGGAGGTAGAGGTTGCAGTGAGCCAAGATCAGGCCATGGCACTCCAGCCTAGCTGACAGAGCAAGACTTTGTCTCAAAAAAAGAAAGAGAATGCAAAGCAAATTAGGTAAAATGTCACCAATATCTGAGATTTTGGTAACACTGGTAACACTGAGATATTGGTAACAATCTTGGTAAAGAGTATACAGGTCTTCTCTCTACTAGTGTTATTGTTTTTAACTCTTCTGTAAGTTTGAAATTACTTCCAAAGAAAAAGTTTAAAACATTGCTATATATAATGCTTACCCCTAAAAACTAAAAGGTTCCTGTATGTAAAATCTAATCATATTCTTTTGGAACTGTAATATTCAACATCAAAAATACTGTATCTTCAGCTCTTTTTCATCAATTTTAAGAAAGCCATCAATTTTAAGGCTCACCATTATTTTTTGTATCTCATGAAAAAAAGGTGACAACTATAATTATAAGATGCCTCTCAAAAGAAGACATTTATGCGGCCAACAAACATATGAAAAAAAGCTCATCATCACTGGTCATCAGAGAAATGCAAATCAAAACCACAATGAGATACCATCTCACGCCAGTTAGAATGGCAATCATTAAAAAGTCAAGAAACAACAGATGCTGGAGAGAATGTAGAGAAATAGGAACACTTTTACACGCTGGCAGGAGTGTAAATTAGTTCAACCATTGTGGAAGACAGTATGGTGATTCCTCAAAGATCGGGAACCAGAAATACCATTTGACCCAGCAATCCCATTATTGCGTATATACCTGAAGGATTATAAATCATTCTACTATAAAGACACATGTACACGTATGTTTACTGCAGCACTATTCACAATAGCAAAGACTTGGAACCAACCCAAATGTCCATCAATGACAGACTGGATAAAGAAAATGTGGCATATATACACCACGGAATACTATGCAGCCATAAAAAAGAATGAGTCCATGTCCTTTGCAGGGACATAGATGAAGCTGGAAACGATCATTCTCAGCAAACTAAACACAGGAACAGAAAACCAAACACCACATGTTCTCACTCATAAGTGGGAGTTGAACGACGAGAACACATGGACACAGGGAGGGTAACATCACACACCGGGGCCTGTCAGGGTTCGGGGACAAGGGAAGGGAGAGCATTAGGACAAATAGGTAATGCATGTGGGGCTTAAAACCTAGATGACGGGCTGATGGGTACAGTAAACCACCATGGCACAGGTATACCTATGTAACAAACCTGCATGTTCTGCACATGTATCCCAGAACTTAAAGTATTTAAAAAATGCCATCAATTATAAGACAAACTACAATTTCAGAGATGTTCAATATGAAAACACATGCATCTTAAAATTTATAAAAGATGGTTTTTACATATGGCCAAACTTTGCAAGCAATTAAAAACACATGCATGCATCACTGTACCAAGATGCTGAATAAAACTTTTCCTGTTGCCTGGCAGGATTCAAAGATGGGAACAAAGTGGAGCTAGATAGCCTACCTTCTAAAAAAAAAACTGCAGATAATTGGGGGCCAGATACCTTCTCCTAGATTTAAGAGGAACAGAAGTGGCCATGATGCCATCAGCCAGCGCCTCAATTGCCTCCCAACCTCATCCCAGTCTAGAGACTAGAGGGAAGACAGAGGGAATCTATTTATTATTGGAATTTTATTTCCAGTAGCACAGATTCCCTAGAATAAGACATAGTATATAGCAGTCTTGATGAAGAGGCTTTTATTTCTCTTGAGCATCACCAACTTCCCTTGCTCCTTGAAGCCAAATAGGCATCTGTATTTCCAGTTTTTGCCACTAAAAATAATACTTCAAAGTTAAATTAATAAACATCCTTTGTTGTTTGACTGAAGTACTGATTGACTTCAGTACTGACTGATAATTGACTGAAGTACCTAATTATTTTGTTGTTCAGATTGCCCAAGAAGTAACCAGTTGAAGCCCCTTCAAATCCTATCTTTATGATATGCCCACATCATTTTTTTGAGCACTTCCTTTTTGGCATAACAAAGCAACTTTCAATTTAATAAATATCTAGCAACAAAGACAAAGAAGTACTAGGTATTGAATTAACTTTGAATTAAGTTTATTAATAAACATCGTTACAAATGTCCTTAAATAGTGATACTTTTATTTCCAATAGCACAGATTCCCTAGAATAAGACTTCTGTGTCCAATTATAGGTATTTTTAAAATCTTTATATATGTTGCCTAATTGGTTTTCAAAAAGGATAGACATACATTTTACATTTCCATTAACAGTATGAGAATTCCCTTTTCCCCATACCCCCACCATCACTACATATTTTTGCAATCTGTTATCTTAAGGTTACTATAATTCGCATTTCCCTATCTTTGTGTGAATCAGGACCTCTTTACATGTGTTTCTTAGCCATCCAATAGCTTTCTCTGATTTATTTATACTCTGACCTGTTTTTCTCCTCTGCTTTCTGCCAATTGTTAAGAAATTTATGTATACTGTAGACATTACCTTTTCCTGTCATCTACATAACGAATATTTTTTCCAGAACTATCATTTCTTATTGACTTTATCTATATCTTTTGTCCTACCATGCCTTTGTTTTATGAATAGTTTTCCTGTGAATTGATACACAAGTATATGTGTATGTATTTATATATTTTAAAAATGTGTATCTATCTTTTAAAGTTTCTGAAATTCCAGCAGCTAAGTGGAAGAGTAATCAAAAGTGACTGAAAAGTTAAAAGTATTTATGCCATATGTAAATAAGGAACAAAAAAAAGGATGTGAACAAACCCAGTTGTAGCAGTTATGACTGAAAAACTAAAGCCATTTCATGTTTACTTACCCCAGCAATTGAGATTTTCAATGAACCAGTTACATCTAACTTAAAGTAGAGAAAGTATTATTAATTATCCTCATTTTTAATTGGAGAAAATGAAGTATAGTGAAAAGCCACACTGAGCAATGCATCTGAGACAGTAACAATGTCAATACAAGTTTTTGGTAGCATTTAGGAGCAAGCTGCTTACCTTTCAATAGCTAATTCTTTGTTAGAAAGTTGCTGCACTGTAATCACAACCTTCTTCTCTATTCCTTGCTTTAATTTGAAGTAAAATTTATCTCTATCCTTAGGCACAGGGCTGAAATATTCAAAAGGAATGGGAATTACCAATAATCTAATAAAATGATAACCTATTCCAAGGTTAGAACAAAACAACAAAGTATTTAAGCAACAACACCCTTATTCTTAAGATATACTAAACTCTCACCTTGCCACAGGCAGCAAACTATAAATTTTATTTGACTGTAAATTTTATAGTCAGCAACACAGTCATTATTAGTTTTTAAGTTGAGTTTACAAGAGCCTTATATTTTGTCTGCTAACCAAAGTTAAAAGCAAGATCTTAAGAAAGACAACATGGCCAAGCGTGGTGGCTTACGCCTGTAATCCCAGCACTTTGGGAGGCCAAGGCAGGCTGATCACTTGAGATCAAGAGTTTGAGGCCAGCCTGGCCAACATGGTGAAACCCCATCTCTAATAAAAATACAAAAATTAGCTGAGTGGTGGTGCATGCTCGTAGTCCCAGCTACTTGGGAGGCTGAGGCAGGAGAATCAGTTGAACCCAGGAGGCAGAGGTTGCAGTGAGCCAAGATTGCACCACTGCACTCTTGCCTGGACGACAGAGCAAGACTCTATCTCCAAAAAAAAAAAAAAAAAATGACAACATGATACATTTCAGTTTTAAAACAAATTTAGGAATAATGTTTACTTAAAGTTGTTAAGACTGTCACATGCCTGGTTTAGCTGGTTGGGTGGTCATAAGTGCTTGTAAAACAGTGAAATCCAAAGCAAAGGAAGTGAGAAGAGCATACTTTTAGTCACATAGAATTTGAGATGACTGTGATGTATCCATGAATATATAAATAAAAGATGGAAAAAGAGATACATAACAGGGACAAGTTAATCAAATTCTAGCCTAGGCTAGACTATTCTTACAAACTAATTCATTAAAACAATCAATGTATAAAATATGGCTTGTCTTATCTAAGAAGAAAAAATATCTTGAGCAACTTTGACATGACCTCAATTTCTATGTCTGTAAAACTACAGATAAAATACCTAGCTAGCAACTACTCTTAGAATTAAAGGCACAGCTAAGGAACAAAGTTGAGCATTAAATAATATAACTGTTTCCTATTATCTGTCTATATCTGAACTGGAGGAAAACATTCTACATATACAAAAAAAAGAAATGGTTCATTAAGTGGTGGTCAAACCATATATTATCAGTTACTGTTAAAAACAATTTTGATAACACTTAACATAAAGAAAAAAAGGTATATATATACAATTGCGTAAAAAGTCCCCTAGAAATAAACAAAGGGAACAGACCAAATGTTAAAAGTGACTGTGGCTGACAAGATCATAATTTTTATTCTACTTTTATTATTTTACTAAATTTTCTATAGTATCAGTATTTTTTAAATCATTAAGAAAATAAGTATCTGACTGGGTGCGGTGGCTCACACCTATAATCCCAGCACTTTGGGAGGCCAAGGAAGGCAGATCACCTGAGGTCAGGAGTTCGAGACAAGCCTGGCGAACGTGGTGAAACCCCGTCTCTCTTAAAAATACAAAACTTAGCCAGGCATGGTGGCAGGCACCTGTAATCCCAGCTACTTAGGAGGCCGAGGCAGGAGAATCACTGGAACCCAGGAGGCAGAGGTGGCAGTGAGTCGAGATCGTGCCATTGCACACTCCAACCTGGGTGACAAGAGCGAAACTCCATCTCAAAAAAAAAAAAAAAAAGGAAAGAAATATCTGACAAGCACAAGAATAAAGAATATTAATTCACCAGCCAAATATTTATCAGTTTGAGGCTTTATGCCAACACTGTATAGTTTCTTGAAACTTTATATGTGCCTATATTATACTCCAGACACAATGCTAATTTTTAATCTTTCCAAATGCCTCACCTAAAGTTTCCTTTTCCATCGTCTTCTTTTACCTCCAAGGAGACACTGAAGGTAAACACATCACTGTCGGGGGTAGGAATAACTGAGTCTTTAACATCAGACACTTGTCTGGAAGAACGTTTGAATGCTGTACAGAAACTGTACAAAATTCTGCTTACCTAAAAGAATAAAAAAGGAAATACCATTAGACAAAGGTTTTAATTGCATTCTGATATCCTTATCTCCTAACTCTTGAATCTATAATTTTCCATGACAATTTTCTTTAGCAGAATATATATATTTTTTAAATATAGTCTAAGTATTTATCAGTGGTTTAGATATTACATGACAACATTTTCATCACTTGTGCGTTTAAAAAAAGAGGGAGTAAACAACTGTAGATGGTAAATGTAGACCATCCAAACTCTGAATTATTACAACCTAAAAACTATCATCAATGTGAAGTCCAAGAAGGGAAATATTGCAGAAATATCACTTAAGAAGTAAATTAACAGATTTTTTTACTTTGAAATTAATAATGGGGTATCATTTCACTTCATGGAAACTTAAGTTCAAATCTGAGGAGGGTTTTCAAATATATACAGATAAAGTTCAACAGTAAGCACCACCAGCATACATACTGGAGACCAGAAGAGAACTATGATTTAGGAGCTGCAACTAGGATCTGAGCATCTTAAGAATGAAGAAGGGCAATAGGACTGGGCACAGTGGCTCCACGCCTGTAATCCTAGCACTTTGGGAGGCCAAGGCAGGCAGATCACAAGGTCAGGAGTTCAAGACCAGACTGGCCAGCATGGTGAAACCCCATCTCTACTAAAAACACAAAAAATTAGCGGGGCACGGTGGTGCACGCCTGTAATCCTAGCTACTCGGGAGGCTGAAGCAGGATAATTGCTTGAACCTGGCAGGTGGAGGTTGCAGTGAGCCATTGTGCCACTGCACTCCAGCCTGGGTGACAGAGCAAGACTCTGTCTTCAAAAAAAAAAGAAAGAAAGAAGGAATTCCTTTTACTTTAAAAAAAAAAAAAAGCTATCTTTCAAATATTTGTTTGCTTCTCACAACTCTGACATTTAAACATGGTGATAAAGATATTGAACTAATTTAAGTTCACAAAATAAACTATATTTATTTATAGAATTTCTAGGCTTCAAAATATACAAGAAATTGAATGTATCCTAAGATAATTTACTAAAATGATGTTGGTATCTGAATCTTCCCAATACTCTCTCACAAACAAGGTTTTAGCCAAGTCTCCAAGCTCTCTCTTCACTTCCCTCAGCCTCTGGGGCTAGATATAGAACCATAGAATAAAGCAAAGACTGGCTTTAGCAATACAGTCAGTAACATAAAGAGCTACCAGTATTTTTACTCAATGTTGTTGTGCTATAAAAGTGTTGGGTTCCCAGAATGAGTGCTGAAATAGTCTTATTCTTATCTATTCTATCGGTATTAGGCCACTCTAGTGACTACTTTTATACATACATACATATATATATATGTATACACATATGTGTGTGTATTCGTGTTTATAGCTCATATTCTTTCCTTAAAGTGAAGAAGCACTCTAAATCCAACACTTCTCCAGAAGTTATTCTCCCTCTTGGTTCCAAAAGAAGCATCAGATCAGAGGTTGACAATGAAAACAAGGTGAAATGTGAAGGGTTAAAAAAATATTTTCAATATGTCACACTGGGAAGTACAGATAAGAAGAATGCTGTGAACATTAATAAATCCCTCACTTTAGATAAAGTGAATTCAAAGTACTTGTTGAACTGTATTAGTCTAGGAATACAATATTTGTAACTTGCTTGAAACAGGAATACTCCCTATAACAGAAGAGTCTGTTAAAGTATGAGGTCTTTTGTTTTCCTTTGTTTTATTCACATATTCTGCCACTTTTTCCTTGTACAAGCACACACAGTCTAACACATTCAAAAACTTCCAATTGCCACATTTATACCCATTAATCAATGATTACCCTAAAGTGCCTTCCCAATGCCAAATTAACAGTTTAACTTTTAACAACTATACAGAAATCCTACCTGCCAGTCTAAAGTTCAACTTCTGCAGTAGCACCATATTTATATCATAATGTTCCTAAAATTTCTTCAGTATTTTACAATGCTATCCCCATTTTAATCTTATATGAGTAAAAATTTAAAAAGCAGCAAAGGATTTATGCTAATAAGAACTGTAGGCCTCAAAACTTATACAATTAAGACAATAATAAGCTCATTCAACAAATATTATTTGAGCACCTTCTGTATACCAAGTATTAGTCTAGGTGCCAGAAATACAAGAGAGAACATACAGCCTATACTCCAGCAAATGTAAGTTGAATGTGCTTGGGGATGGATGAGAGGGAATCACTAGATAAGCTAAAAGCAGAAAGGTTCAGCCTCAGCTGGATACTTACTGGATTTAGCCCAATAATTTAAGTGTTTATAGAGGAAAACAGAACCAAAGAATATGCTAGAAATATGTCAATGAAGACTATGCCTACAAGGTCAAGTGTAAATAGAGACTTTAAACTACTTTTAGTTCTCTAGGTATTCTCCACTTCCTACTCCTAAATGAAATATAAAGTCTACTGTCTGTTTTTTATACATTTAACTTCAGTATATATTTAGTTTTGTTTTAAGGAGCAGGGAGTTTAACAGGCAAGAAAGAAGGGCAAAGAAAAAAGCAGCTCCCCTATACAGAGACAGAGGGAGAGGGGCTCCAAAGTCAAGAGACAGAACACCACCTGCCATGGATACTAACCAGGTATATATGCAGAGGCTGGAGGAGGTGATGTCTGATTTGCACAGGGCTCATGGGATGGGTTTTACTAGGCATGCAATTCACGTAGCAGGCGCAAAAAGCTGGCCCTCCCACCCAAGCTTTTAATATGCAAATGCAGGGCACCATGATGCTCTCCACACGCAAGGATATGTGTGGGCAGCCATGTTGCCAGAAACATGTGGGGCAAGGGCAAGAAGGCCCTGGGAATTGCCATGATGGGTGGACCTGGTTTCTAATGGCTGGCATTTGTATATCATAGGTTGCTGGCCTGGCTCTAAGAGCTGGGGCTTTACAAGAAACTTTTCCAGAGATGCTTTAAGAAATGAAAATTTCCCAAGGACCCCTTTTCCTCTCTATATGCCTAAAATAATTTCTTAATAACTCCTACAACATTCCCCACTGTGGAAGGGCCACACTAACTGCTATTGGGGGTTTTGGGCCATGACTCTTTCTGGCTACTTCCGGACTTAAGCATATTTTTAAGAAAGCACTGTATGTGAAAACAGGAGAACACCTGTATGTAATTTTGTATACACTGGTAGTTAAACCCCACCCATATTTATTCTTTTTTCCACTTTCCCATCTCTTCTTTTTCACATTCTTTATGTCAGATCAGCCAGCTTGTCACATCAGAAGGCCATATCAAAAAAAGTCAAAGAACTTGGCAAATTCTAAAGCATCTGGCAAGGCTTCAAGAAATTCTTTATAGAAGGGTTAAGTGTATGGAGCTGAGCCAGAGTAATAGAGAATGATGGAGAAAAAAAAATCAGACTCCATCTATCTCTCTTTTGGAGAAAGAACACGACAGTACATTAATTTCATTAACAGCAATCAAATTGCATTTAATACTATGTCTTACAAGTTGCCATTTCTACCAAAAGAGTTAAAATAAATTGTGAATTCTAGAGACTGTGAATAAGCTGAAACAGTAATCCAAGAATTAACAAGATAAACTTCGGAAACAATGACTATCAGTATCTTAGAACAAACTGGATAACCAATTACAGTTGTCCTTTAATACCCATGGGGAATTGTTTCCAGGACCCCCCAAAATCCATAGATGTTTAAGTCCCTTATATAAAACTGTGTAATATTCCATATAGCCTACACACATCTTTCCATATACTTTAATCTCTAGATTACTTATAATACCTAATAGAATATAAATGCTATGTGAATGGTTTTTATACTGTATCTTTTAGGGACTAATGACAAGGAAAAAAGGCTATAGATATTCAGTACAGATGAAACCATATATTTTTATCAAATATTTTAAAGCCATGGTTAGTTGACTCCATGGATGTAGAATCCACAAATACAGAGGGCTAACTGTACATCAAGAAAGGAAATTAAAAACACATTGCATGGCAAACACTTCGATATACGTCACACTTATTAAAACACATACACACACAAATAGTCTTGAATGGGCATTTCTTTGCAGAAGGAAAAGGTTTATTGATAAATAATATACTCTTTCTCCAGAAAACAGTATCTATAGAAAATACTAAACACAAAACTGTCTATCTGTTTGAGTTTGTTGCTGTTGTTTTTGAAGAGGCAGGGAGGAGAGCACATGTAGATATCTGGAATGGAGATACACCAAAATCTTAACTATGGCGGAATTTTAAGCACCTTTTATTTTCTTTTTTATTTCAATATTTTCCAAATTCTCAAATATGTATTATATCTTAAGAGTCCAAACACTGTTATTAAGTAGCAAAGGTATTTATTTAAAATAAATAACATAGCTAGTTTCTCCAAGATGAAATCTTTTCATTAATACTGGTGAAAGATAACTCACTATTTTAGAAACACCATATACCAAGAAAATGTTCACCCAAGGCCAGGCATGGTGGCTCACACCTGTAATCCCAGCACTTTGGGAGGCTGAGGCAGGTGGATCCTTTGAGGTCAGGAGTTCAAGACCAACCTGGCCAACATGGTGAAACCCCGTCTCTACTAAAAACGCAAAAATTAGCCAGGCGTGGTGGCGTGCACCTGTAATCCCAGCTACTCAGGAGGCTGAGGCAGAAGAATCGTTTGAACCCAGGAGGTGGAGATCATAGTGAGCCGAGATCATGCCACTGCACTCCAGCCTGGGAGACAGAGTGAGACTCTGCCTCAAAAAAAAAAACCAGAAAGTTCACCCAAGAAATAAATGTGAAAAATCATTCTATGAAAGGCACCTTGAAAGGTATGTATTAAAATTTTTAAAACAACTAGCTCAAATACATTTTTCACGGGAAGGAGCTAAAAGAAGAGGTACATTACCAGGAAACTTTTTAAAAATCATAAAAATCAATTGATTTAAGGAAAACAAAACACTAACTAGATAACTTCTGAATTATCTTCCAAAATGAGGCATTTAGCTAACATACCAATTAAATAAATACTTGTTTAGAAATGATATTTTCCACTGGGTGTGGTGGCTCACGCCTGTAATCCCAGCACTTTGGGAAGCCCAGGCAGGTGGATCACCTGAGGTCAGGAGTTTGAGAGCAGCCTGACCAACATGGTGAAACCCTGTCTCTACTAAAAACACAAAATTATCCAGGTGTGATGCATGCTTGTAATCCCAACTACTTGGGAGGCTGAGGCTGGAGAATCACTTGAACCCAAGAGGTGGAGGTTGCAGTAAGCCGAGATCACACCATTGCACTCCAGCCTTGACAACAAGAGTGAAACTCCATCTCAAAGGAAAAGAAAAAGAAATTTTCCCATGCAAGGAACACGTTTTCTTTTATACAGTGTCATATCTGCAACCCCAAGAAAAAAACAATGCAATAAGAATAAATATCTTCCCAATGATGCCCTTGATATTTATCAAGAAGTATCTGTGAATGCCTTTAACACTAGATGATAAAAAACTTGCTTCTATAATGTAACACTCAAGAGTTTCTAATACTGAATAGTATCCTAAAACATACAAATACCATCAAAATCTGCTTTGAATAGAATGGTTACACTGGCTAGTAGAAATGAAATCTTAAAAAGACTCAACACTTTAAAAGGCATCTTTTGAAAGTTTTATATAATATATCCACAAAGATGTGACAAGAACAGGTGCCTCCTTGTATTTTTTTCCACTACACTTTCTGATACCTTGCTTGGTCTGCAATTCTTCAGCAGAAGCCTAGCGTATCATTCTCCTTATACAAAGATCATTGACCTCAAGATACTTCTGGCTGGATTGTCCAACTCTTTTGCCATAGATTATTGAAATCTACTCCAGCACAGTCCTGCAGAAGCACATCCAAGTGTTGCAAGTCCAATGTGTCCTAACCCTTCTGTGGGACCTCCTAATCCTCGTGTCACAGGTGTCCAAGAAGGCCATCACCCTCACTGGGATTCCCTTCTACCATTGTTGATGCCTGCAGTTCGAGGGGTTTTATAGTGAAATAAGCATCACAGTGACAGTAGTGGCAGCCATGCTGCTATTCCTGCTTCACAAATCTTCCTTTAACAACAAACCTCTTCAGCTCTCATCCACGAACTCTGTGAAAATAAAAATAAAAATAAAAAAATAAATTTGTGGCATTGCTGCACAGTACATACTTAAGCAGTAAGAATGTTTGTCACCTGGTTCCTGAACTATCTGCCAACTGTTTGTGCCCATCAAGAGGGACTCAAATACTAACGACTAAAGGTGTTTATCAAAGAACAGAAAACTTCTGGGAACCAGACAACCAGATGACCAGTAAATGTAACTAGAAGACTTCAGATTAACTAAAAGCATAATTATTTTTTAGGGCAGAGAGGAAGATGTTGGACATCTTCTGTAAAAGGGTCAGGTAAAATACAAAATGTAAATGGAATGCACGCTATGTTACCAATAAATCTCTTTATAAAACATAACTAAAGTTTGAAGTCAGGTGGCGTGATGCCTCCAGCTTTGTTCGTTTGGCTTAGGATTGACTTGGCGATGCGGGCTCTTTTTTGGTTCCATATGAACTTTAAAGTAGTTTTTTCCAATTCTGTGAAGAAAGTCATTGGTAGCTTGATGGGGATGGCATTGAATCTATAAATTACCTTGGGCAGTATGGCCATTTTCACGATATTGATTCTTCCAACCCATGAGCATGGAATGTTCTTCCATTTGTTTGTATCCTCTTTTATTTCATTGAGCAGTGGTTTGTAGTTCTCCTTGAAGAGGTCCTTCACATCCCTTGTAAGTTGGATTCCTAGGTATTTTATCCTCTTTGAAGCAATTGTGAATGGGAGTTCACTCATGATTTGGCTCTCTGTTTGTCTGTTATTGGTGTACAAGAATGCTTGTGATTTTTGTACGTTGATTTTGTATCCTGAGACTTTGCTGAAATTGCTAATCAGCTTAAGGAGATTTTGGGCTGAGACAATGGGGTTTTCTAGATATACAATCATCTCATCTGCAAACAGGGACAATTTGACTTCCTCTTTTCCTAATTGAATACCCTTTATTTCCTTCTCCTGCCTGATTGCCCTGGCCACAACTTCCAGCACTATGTTGAATAGGAGCGGTGAGAGAGGGCATCCCTGTCTTGTGCCAGTTTTCAGAGGGAATGCTTCCAGTTTTTGCCCATTCAGTATGATATTGGCTGTGGGTTTGTCATAGATAGCTCTTATTATTTTGAGATACGTCCCATCAATACCTAATTTATTGAGAGTTTCTAGCATGAAGGGTTGTTGAATTTTGTCAAAGGCCTTTTCTGCATCTATTGAGATAATCATGTGGTTTTTGTCTTTGGTTCTGTTTATATGCTGGATTACATTTATTGATTTGCATATGTTGAACCAGCCTTGCATCCTAGGGATGAAGCCCACTTGATCATGGTGGATAAGCTTTTTGATGTGCTGCTGGATTCGGTTTGCCAGTATTTTATTGAGGATTTTTGCATCAATGTTCATCAAGGATATTGGTCTGAAATTCTCTTTTTTGGTTATGTCTCTGCCAGGCTTTGGTATCAGGACGATGCTGGCTTCATAAAATGTGTTAGGGAGGATTCCCTCTTTTTCTATTGATTGGAATAGTTTCAGAAGGAATGGTACCAGTTCCTCCTTGTACCTCTGGTAGAATTCGGCTGTGAATCCATCAGGTCCTGGACTCTTTTTGGTTGGTAAGCTATTGATTATTGCCACAATTTCAGAACCTGTTATTGGTCTATTCAGAGATTCAACTTCTTCCTGATTTAGTCTTGGGAGGGTGTATTTGTCGAGGAATTTATCCATTTCTTCTAGATTTTCTAGTTTATTTGCGTAGAGGTGTTTGTATTATTCTCTGACGGTAGATTGTATTTCTGTGGGATCACGCTACCTGACTTCAAACTATACTACAGGGCTACAGTGACCAAAACAGCATGGTACTGGTACCACAACAGAGACATAGATCAATGGAACAGAACAGAGCCCTCAGAAATAATGCCGCATATCTACAACTATCTGATCTTTGACAAACCTGACAAAAACAAGAAATGGGGAAAGGATTCCCTATTTAATAAATGGTGCTGGGAAAACTGGCTAGCCATATGTAGAAAGCTGAAACTGGATCCCTTCCTTACACCTTATACAAAAATTAATTCAAGATGGATTAAAGACTTAAATGTTAGACCTAAAACCATTAAAATCCTACAAGAAAACCTAGGCAATACCATTCAGGACATAGGCGTGGGCAAGGACTTCATGTCTAAAACACCAAAAGCAATGGCAACAAAAGCCAAAATTGACAAATGGGATCTAATTTAACTAAAGAGCTTCTGCACAGCAAAAGAAACTACCATCAGAGTGAACAGGCAACCTACAGAATGGGAGAAAATTTTTGCAACCTACTCATCTGACAAAGGGCTAATATCCAGAATCTACAATGAACTCAAACAAATTTACAAGAAAAAAACAAACAACCCCATCAAAAAGTGGGCAAAGGACATGAACAGACACTTCTCAAAAGAAGACATTTATGCAGCCAAAAAACACATGAAGAAATGCTCATCATCACTGGCCATCAGAGAAATGCAAATCAAAACCACAGTGAGATACCATCTCACACCAGTTAGAATGGCCATCATTAAAAAATCAGGAAACAACAGGTGCTGGAGAGGATGTGGAGAAATAGGAACACTTTTACACTGTTGGTGGGACTGTAAACTAGTTCAACCGTTGTGGAAGTCAGTGTGGCGATTCCTCAGGGATCTCGAACTAGAAATACCATTTGACCCAGCCATCCCATTACTGGGTATATACCCAAAGGACTATAAATCATGCTGCTATAAAGACACATGCACACGTATGTTTATTGCAGCACTATTCACAATAGCAAAGACTTGGAACCAACCCAAATGTCCAACAACGATAGACTGGATTAAGAAAATGTGGCACATATACACCATGGAATACTATGCAGCCATAAAAAATGATGAGTACATGTCCTTTGTAGGGACATGGATGAAACTGGAAAACATCATTCTCAGTAAACTATCGCAAGGACAAAAAACCAAACACCGCATGTTCTCACTCATAGGTGGGAATTGAACAATGAGAACACATGGACACAGGAAGGGGAACATCACACTCCGGGGACTGTTGTGGGGTTGGGGGATGGGGGAGGGACAGCATTAGGAGATATACCTAATGCTAAATGACGAGTTAATGGGTGCAGGGAATCAACATGGCACATGGATACATATGTAACAAACCTGCACATTGTGCACATGTACCCTAAAACCTAAAGTATAATTAAAAAAAAAAAACATAACTAAAATACAAAAATCCACATTTGTGTTTTATAATATGTAAGCAACAAGAAAGTTGTTATTGAAAACTGTATGGCTCTTCAAAGTCGAAGACTTCAACTTAAAACCCAGCTCTATCACCCAGTCTCTTAGCCACAGGATAAACAAAGGGTAACCAAACAATTTATCATCCAAACCACAACACTTTTGAGAATAAAAATGAGGGTATTAGTAATAACCTGGACAATAAGCATAAAGTAGAACTGCTCCAGGCAAACAGAAACATAAAGTCACTTGTCTAATAAGTCCAACCTGGTCATGGGCTGTTATGAGTATCAAATTAATGCTTAGCACAGTGCCTGGCTTAAGCTCTCTATTTATACTGGGTTATTCCTCATTTAGAACTGATGTCTCATTCATTACCTGGAGGAGGATTTTTAAAATTTTTTTAAAAAGAAATAATGCCTCATAATAAGGTTTAATGACCACTGTCATGTATTTCTCCTTCAAACAATATATTTTACCACTAATGCCCCCATAATGTAATACTTTCTAAAATGCACTCTAAAAAAATTAAATAATAGATGGAGATAACTTTCTTACAATGTGCAATGGAAAAAATATGCTTCATAGAAACAGCATTTATTCAATACTGTATCCAAAATGGTCTGGCCAAGAATTTCCCACGGTTTTTTCCACTGCTTACCTACCATGATAAGCTCTCAAAAATAACAAACATTTCCCCTGCTCTAAATCCAAGTGAATGCTATAATCCAAAAGACAGTTTCATACCATTAGTTATGGAAACCTCTTGCAGCAATTCAGTTTCTTTCTGCAGCAGCATTTCTCTCTCTCCAAGCAGCAGGTTCTCCAGGTCTTCAAAGTTCATTTCCTTGCTGTTGAGCTCCAGTGATTCAGAAATCACACAGGTGTGTTAAATGATGGCTGCCAACATGAAATGCCAGTATTCTACCATCTGCTTCCCCACCTCTGTAGTGGAGTTTGTAAGGATCAGAAATAGCCCCCCCATTCACAAAAACATACATATTCCTTCAGCATATTTATATTCACTGTCTACTATATGCCAGGCACACTAACAGCATACTTATACTCATTCACTCTCCTATCAGACCATTTTGAACAAGAAGTCAGTATACACATAGATATATAAGTGCTGGGAAAAAAATAGATAAAGCCTTATCTAAAAAACAAAACACAAAACTTCAACTTCTTTCAGAAGGCATGGGTTCTGATAAAGAATTTCTACAGTTACAATCTAAATTATATGTGTCTGTGCATGTTCAGTTTAGTGTAAAGCAAACTGATCACCAGGGCACAAGAACTGACATAGCCATCATGCTTTGTATCAAACTCACAGAAATCTACATTTCCATTAATTCCCATTTTGTGGCCAGAAATAAACTCAAAACTCCTGTTAATAGAATGATTTATTCACGTTTCATGATAGAGGCTAGAATTACTATTGCTTTCAGCATTTTCTGCTGATAATTTATTTTGTCACAAGCAAACATACCTGAGACATTGCCATGCATACCCATTTATGAATGCCTTTGAAATGGTTTTAAGTACTAAGTGTCTAACAGTGCAACATTTTAAAATTGGGGATAATTCAATAGATGTAGAAAAGATTTCCCTATGTATTTAACTGCATTTAATCTAAACCATTTCTCCTAACAATAATCTACCAATTAATAATTTCTATAAAAAAACTTACTAGCATTTTCAAAGGACTACAAGTTGTTATACCTGCTCTATGTGAGCATTTTAATTTTAATTAAGCCAGTTCTCTGGAGCAAAATATAGCCTCTGAGCAAGAAAGCACAAAACAAATAATCACCAATGAAAACCACAGAGATTGATAAAGTAATCTTAATGCAATATCTAAATGAAAGCAATATGCAACTATCAAGCCCATCAGAGAAACAGGTATCGTTACAGGCACTTTTTAAAATCACACGGACCAATCTACTAGGGCAAAATAATAAGAGAGCTGCAAAAATAGTCTCCCTTCTGAGCATAAGCAATTTACTACCAAGGTAAGGTAGAAAGGCAACTCATCCAGTTGTATTTTTCTATGACAACTGCTAAGCTGTGAAAGTGCCCTACCTACGCAGATATACCAGACTTGGCTTTCCACATTCAGTTCTATGTCATTACAAATATTAATTTTGTCTTTAGAAATATACTCCAAATTTATGTAATGTCTTTATACAACAGTGAAATTAGAGCTCAAAAATATTACCCTAATTCATCTCTATAGCAAATTGCTATACTATATTATACTTACTGCCTCTTTAATTTCACAGGAGAAAACATGTATCTGAAACTCTTCTGAACCATGGGAACTCTCTGTAAATGCAAAGCAATTGCTCTCTGTTGTTCCATCATGTCCACGTGCACAGAATAACACTTTATAGATTGGAAAAGATGCTATCTCCACATTGCTGGATTGGTCTATGAGTCTGTAGAACAGTAATGAAAAGTTAGATAAAATATCAATTCTCGAAGAACAAAGACATATTTCCAGTTAGGTTTAAAAAAAAAAAAAAAAGAACAAATAGTTTTACTATGACAATATATGATATATAAACATAACTATCTTGTTGGGTTTTTTTTTTGTTCTTTTTTTTTTTTCGAAACACAGTTTTGCTCTTTCCCCCAGGCTGGAGTGAAGTGGCCCAATCTTGGCTCATTGCAGCCTCCACCTCCCGAGTTCGAGCGATTCTCCTGCTTCAGCCTCCCAAGAACCTGGGATTACAGGTGCCTGCCATCACACCTGGCTAATTTTTGTATTTTTTGTAGAGACAGGGTTTTGCCATGTTGGCCAGGCTGGTCTTGAACTCCTGACCACAGGTGATCCACCCTACATTGGCCTCCCAAAGTGCTAGGATTATAGGCGTGAGCCACCGCACCTGGCCAAACATAACTATCTTAAAAATCACAAAAATAAACTGGAACTAACAGTGCAAGAGAGAACAAATTGTCTTCATATTCACAATACACACACACACGCAAACACACACATACATACAAATTCTTTATTATCCTCTGACAATTTCTTTATTCTCGTGTTTCCTATGATCCAACTCATTTACTGCAAAGCTAAGTATACATGTCTGGTAACATCTGTATCACCCATCCCTAAATCTAGTCTTTTTCAGTTATGGCAAAAGGAATGCCGGTCTAGAATAGTATAGACTATCCTTGGAAAGCCCACTTCTATACAGAGCAGCACTTATTAGTTTATCTAAGCCCCAATTCATTGTTCAACTGAGGCCCTTTCTACCACAGAAAAGGCCAGGTGGTTCCAAAGATGAATTCAACAACGGAATACAAAAGCTGAAAGGAGTCTGTGGGATTTGGAAGCAAATAATTATCTGACTTTCCCTACATAAATCCTAAGTCCTGGCTGGGCGCAGTGGCTCACGCCTGTAATCCCAGCACTTTAGGAGGTCGAGATGGGTGGATCACTTGAGGTCAGGAGTTCAAGACCAGTCTGACCAACACGGCGAAATCCATCTCTACTGATAAATACAAAAATCAGCCAGGCATGGTGGTGGGCACCTGTATTCCCAGCTATTCAGGAGGCTGAGGTATGAGAATCACTTGAACGCAGGAGGCAGATGTTTCAATGCGCCAAGATCGTGCCACTGCACTCCAGCCTGGGCAACAGAGTGAAACTGTCTCTCAAAAACAAAAACAAAAACAAAAACAAAACAAAACAAAACCAAAAAATCCTAAGTCCTGGATTGGTCTACACATTCAAGACCCCTTTGAGATCTCAAATTAAGAAACTGAGGGGTAAGGGGATAACCCAAGGAATAAAGAGGCAAGTCAAAATACTAAATCCATGTCAAGGTGCGTTTGGCAAATTGAAGCTAAACACATAGCACAGAAGACATTTTGAAAACAATTTTTCTTTAAAAAGATATTTTGACATTTTTAGATGATAACATATAAATAATATACATGCAAACCCTTTCCTGAAAAATTCAAAGCATTTTTACCAAAACTTTCTAAATTTATATTGCTATTATTTTGGTACTTGGAACTCAGCAAAAGTTTTCCCACATTCTAAACTTTAGAGAATGAGGCAAATCAGAAAGGGTTTTTAAAAGATTAAAGCAACTTTCAGAGAATATTCCAAGCTCCAGACAAATTCAACCTCATTTCCTTGACCTGGTCTGCTTATTTGTTCATTCAGCAAATATTTGCTAAAATCTTGCAATGAATCACTTACTTCCCTAGCCACTGAAGCTACAGCAGGGAAAAATATAAAGAAACTATTCTCACAAGCTTATAATCTAGTGAGGAAGATATCCAATAAACTAATAAGCAAATAAATATAATATCAATTCAAAGAAAAGTGCTATGAAGAAAAAAAAAAAAAAAGCCCAGTATGACAAAAGAGAGTTACATGATGTAACCAAGGAAGGCTTCTTATGATAAAATGTTTACTAAGATGAAACAAAAAACATTGGAAAATCAGGGAAAGATTTACTTAGGGAGTATAAAGATAATATGCCAAGGTCCTGGGGCGGGAAATGTGACTGATAAGTCCTATAAGAATGAATACAGAGGCTAGTATAACTGGAATGTAGTGAATGAAGACAGAAAAAGGGAGAGGAAACTGGTACTAATAATGCAAGTAAACAAATTATCTTCATATTCTTGCATATCTTACACACATACACACAAATCTGCATCTTCTTTTGACGAATGAAGAGAGAGAAGGGAGGAGGGAGACAGAAGGACAGAGAGAGAGAGAGAAGGGAGTCCTCTTGAATAAGATTAGTATCCTTATAAAAGAAACCCCAGAGAGCTCTTACACTCTCTTCCACTATGTAAGAACACATGAACCAGGAAGCAGGCCCTCACCAGACACCAAATATGCTGGAGCTTTGATCTAGGAACTCCCAACCACAAGAACTGTGAAAAATAATTATCTGTTGTATGTAAACCACCAGTCTATGGCAGTTTGTTATAGCAGCCCAAACAGGCTAAGAAGAAAAGAAAGAAGGAGGAAGAGGGGAAGAACAAGCTGGAGCAGTAGGTCAACAGTGCCTAACCATGATAAGGATTTCAAATATAACCACAAGTGTGACTGAGGGAAAGCCTGAATGTAGGAGAATAACATTATCTGACTTTTTTTTTTTTTTTTTTTTTTTTTTGAGATAGAGTCTCGCTCTGTCGCCCAGGCTGGAGTGCAGTGGCGCAATCTCCCGGGTTCACGCCATTCTTCTGCCTCAACCTGCGGAGTAGCTGGGACTACAGGCGCCCGCCACCATGCCCAGGTAATTTTTTGTATTTTTAGTAGAGACGGGGTTTCACTGTGTTAGCCAGGATGGTCTCGATCTCCTGACCTCGTGATCCACCCACCTCGGCCTCCCAAAGTGCTGGGATTACAGGCGTGAACCACCGCGCCCGGCCAATTTTTTTTTTTTTTTTTTTTAATTGAGATGGGTTCTCTGTCACCCAGACTGGAGTGCAGTGGCATGATCTCGGCTCACTGCAACCTCCATCTCCCGGGTTTGGGCGATTCTCCTGCCTCAGCCTCCCAAGTAGCTGGGATTACAGGTGTGTGCCACCACATGTGGCAAATTTTTATATTATTTTGCCCAGGCTGGTTTCAAACTCCTGACCTCAAGTGATTCACCCGCCTCAGCCTCCCAAAGTGCTGGGATTGCAGGTGTGAGCCACCACACCTGGCCCTGACTTACATTTAAAGAAACTAAAGGTTCAGCTGACATAATGTATTATTCCTAATTAAGCATAAGAAGAAAAAGCCATTTTGCTTTCCAGTCTAATGTAAGTAACTTAAAATCTATGGCTCACTCCAGTTTCTTTCAATCACTATTATTTGACAAGTTGAAGGCAGATTTTTATGCTCATTCAGGATAGAGAAATAAATATTACAAGTATTTTTACAGTTTTATTTCTATTTACAATATTCTAAGCATAATTGTTGATATGGGTTTGGATCTGCGGCCCTGTCCAAATCTCATGTCAAATTGTAATCTCCAATGTTGGAGGTGGGGCCTGATGAAAGGTGATTGGATCATGGGAGCAATTTCTTATGAATGGTTTAGCACCATCCCCTCGGTGCTGTTCTCATGAAAGCAGTTCTCATGAAACCTGGTTGTTTAAAAGTGTGTGGCACCTCCCCCTTCTCTGTCTTGCTCCTGCTCCTGCCACGTAAGACAATTCTGCTTCCCCTTGCCTTCTGCCATGATTGTAAGTTTCCTGAGGCCTCCCTCCCAGAAGCTGGGCCAGCATCATGTTTCCTATACAGCCTGCAGAACCAAGAGCCAGTTAAACCTCTTCTCTTTATCAATTATCCAATCTCAGTTATTTCTGTATTGCAGTGCAAGAATAGACTAATACAATTGTTCAAATGCCCCTTTCAAACAATGAACACAGTCTAAGCCCAAACATGTTTACTCTGCATGTCTACAGAGTGAGTTCACAGTAAGTTCTAACCTGATGATGCTATAACATCTTCGCCACCACCCAAAAGACTTAATACGTGTCTAAAGAAAAACAAATTAGAGCTTACCTCACAGAACCTTCTGGAACATTTGGTACATACAGGGTAACAGGAAAGGGGTATTGACTGGAAGATTTCATGGTTGCCATTGCCCGTAAAGCCTCTACTTCATTACGTGGGGAAGAAACCTTCATACATCCTAAGTAGGTCAGTTTATTAAATAAAACACTATCTTCTTCAGGTAGTCCACCTGGAGAAGATGGTCTGGGTGTAGAAATTTCTGAAGAAACAAAAAAAGAAACACTCAAAAGTCATTGCAAAACTCCACCATCATTATAATCTTGCCAATGCCCAAAAAGAAATGAAATATTTCAAACAAAATCTAGGTCTCTCTGTATTTTCACTTCTTTTATATTTTAAATTTTTAGGATTTAAAATCTAGGATTCTAGGATTTTATAATCCTAAACCTTATGTCAGAGTTCCAGAGCCAGCCATTTCATACTTTCAAATCTCTCAAAATATTATCTTACTTAGCTGCAAGTTCTTCAGCTGAGAGAAAAAAATTGTTTCATATTTAAAAAAATCAAAAATATAGAGTACAAGTATGTAAAAGAAAACAGAACCTCTGGTCTCCAAATTGACTATGCCAAAGCAAAAGATAAGCTTGGGAACCAAGTCACGCAATACTGCCTTCTTTTTGTTCCCAGATAGCTGTAAATTCACAACCTTGTGTCATAGCCTCATCCATATGCCAGGTTCCCACAACGATAGAAGGGCACATATCTCCCCAGATGGCTTCCCTCACAGATTACTCACAAGGAATTTCCTTGTGAGCCCCTAAATCATTTAAGATATGTATCATCCCTATAAACTAGCTCTAAAGCTGAGTTCTGTCAAATCTCATCCTCACAATGTCAATTATCAGCTTATCTTCACAGACACAGGAAAAGACCAGAAATTGTCCCTTCACCTACACTAAGATGAATGCATAATTGATTTTTCCTTTTTTTTATTTCTTTTTTATTATACTTTAAGTTTTAGGGTACATGTGCACAACATGCAGGTTTGTTACATATGTATACATGTGCCATGTTGGTGTGCTGCACCCATTAACTCGTCATTTAGCATTAGATATATCTCCTAATGCTGTCCCTCCCCCCTCCCCCCACTCCACAACAGTCCCCGGTGTGTGATGTTCCCCTTCCTGTGTCCATGTGTTCTCATTGTTCAATTCCCACCTATGAGTGAGAACATGCGGTGTTTGGTTTTTTTGTCCCTGCGATAGTTTGCTGAGAATGATGGTTTCCAGCTTCATCCATGTCCCTACAAAGGACATGAACTCATCATTTTTATGGCTGCATAGTATTCCATGGTGTATATGTGCCACATTTTCTTAATCCAGTCTATCGTTGTTGGACATTTGGGTTGGTTCCACAATGAGATACCATCTCACACCAGTTAGAATGGCCATCATTAAAAAGTCAGGAAACAACAGGTGCTGGACAGGATGTGGAGAAATAGGAACACTTTTACACTGTTGGTGGGACTATAAACTGGTTCAACCATTGTGGAAATCAGTGTGGCGATTCCTCAGGGACCTAGAACTAGAAATACCATTTGACTCAGCAATCCCATTACTGGGTATATACCCAAAGGATTATAAATCATGCTGCTATAAAGACACATGCACACGTATGTTTATTGCAGCACTATTTACAATAGCAAAGACTTGGAACCAACCCAAATGACTTTTTCCTCTACTCCCTCTTTCACATGTAAAGTGTAGATTTATTGAGGCTAGTCAGAGCCTCACAAGAATGCAACCATTTGCCTCACTGCCTACCTTTCCCTCTTTTTTAACCTGTGCTTGCCCTTTCCCCTTTAAACACTGAAGTTCCCAAAACCCCTCTGGAAAAGCACAGGTCACAATTGCTCCTGTGGCTTGTTTTTCCCAGGCACATACTAAACCCTTGACTAAGTAAACCTCTATGGATTGAGACCTGCCACTTTTTGGTTAACAAGTGATACAGAACAATAAGGAGGAAAAACTATACTAAAGATACTGTGAATTAGCCCCAAAATAATCAGGATTAAACAAAAGTAATCAGCTAAAAGTTTCTCTTGATTGTAAAGATCCTTCACTGCACCACATTTATTAAGCAGCCTAACTTCCTAAGCAAAAAAAAACAATGTTAAAATGTTACATCTCATACCAACAAGTGTCAAGCTCCTTATTTCCCTCATTCCTGGTTTGCTGGCTACTATGAACTATATAAATGTTCCAATGGAATTTTTTTCCTCAAAATAATTATTTTTGATGAATGAATCTATGATTGCTTCGCCCAATTCCACCCCCATCATAATGAATTTCTTAAAAAAAAAAACAACTGTTCATTTTATTCTAAGAACAGCAGGCAGCAAAGGTCCAATTGTGGTTAGAGAGCATCCATCTGCGTATATCAGGTAGTATAACATTCTCCCTTCATGCCCCTATCTCAAATCCACGTTCTGCTTGGCTTCCCCGCTGTTACTTACATTCATGCTGCACAAAATTAAGCATACATTTATCACTTGAATTAGGTCCCTGCAGCATTTTCAGACTGCCATTACCAGGATTCCTCTTGTAGGATAGGATTTTAATAAATAATTCACAAAAGCCATTTCAAATTCCCCAACTGCAGCTCCTAAATATTATACTAAAATATGCAACTTCACCACTGACTTTTTTGTTAAGGAACTAAAGCCATTCAAAATGAACTACTTCATCTACCATGTTCTTCAACCACTGAAACATGTTTTTCTCCCTTTTTCAGTCAGTTCAATAAAATGTATTTTAAAAGGGATAAATAAAAAGCTACAAATACATTGTAATACGTTTAAATTATTTTGTATTATATTAATATATACATGTATGTTTTTACATACTTTTCTTAATGTAGCAAGCACTTATGCAGCAACAATAAGACTGATGAGCCTAGGTGATTAAGCAGTTCAAATGGTCTAACATGTGTAACTAGAGTCTTAAAAAAAGAAAAAATTTAAGATGAATGTGAACCAGGGAGAAACAACAAAAAATAATATAAATAAAAACAGAAAAGAGGAGGCCAAAAAGAAGTTGTTTGAAGAGGTATTTTACAAACCTGTGTAACCCAAGATTCATGACTCTATAGATTCCAAATATAAAACAGTACAGAAACTGATCCAAAAATAACAAATGATAAAATAGGCAAAGAAGGCCTATACAACGACTATTATAAATATGATCAAGGATTTAAAGATAAACATCTAACAAAATAAGAAGAAAAATAAAAGACATAAAAAAGAACCAAAAGAAATTCTAGAGCTGAAAAAATACAAGATCTGCAGTAAAATATTCCCCAGATGGATATAACAGCAGTTTCTAAATTGCAGAAGAGGAATGTTAAAGGAAGTTCCTTGGGCTACAGGAAAATGATACAGAGAAAACTGAAGAGCACGAGAAGTTAAATATGACAAAAAGACCTATTCCTTGCTCTTTAATTTCTTCAAAATATAACAGACTAAAGCAAAAAAAAAAACACAGTATTTTGTAGAATTTGTAACACACGTATTAGCGAAATGAATGAGAGAAGATGCATAAAATCTAGAAGGTAACAAAAGAGCCTTACAACGTACATAAAGTGTTACGATATTATTAGAATGTACATGAGTTAAAGACTTGAGTTATAAACTCCAGAGCAACTACTAAAATAATAAGACAAAATTATATAGGTAATGTGCCAATAATGGAGATAAAATAGAACATTAAAAATAATCTAAAGGCAGGAAAGGAAGGGAAAAACAAAAACAGAAGAGACAAAAACAGCAAGAGAGTAAGTACATTTAGATCCAAATATATTAAAAATTACATTAAAAGTAAATGGTCAGCTGGGCGCAGCGACTCATGCCTGTAATCCCAGCACTTTGGGAGGCCAAGGCAGGCAGATCATGAGGTCAAGAGATCGAGACCATCCTGGCCAACAGGGTGAAACCCCATCTCTACTAAAAAAAAAACAAATTTAGCTGGGCATGGTGGCATGCACCTGTAGTCCCAGCTACTCAGGAGGCTGAGGCAGAAGAATTGCTTGAACCCAGGAGGTGGAGGTTGCAGTGAGCTGAGATCACGCCATTACACTCCAGCCTAGGCAACAAGACTGAAACTCCATCTCAAAAAAAAAAAAAAAAAAGTAAATGGTCAGCTTTTTCTGTAAAGGGTTATATGATAAATATTTTAAGTTTGGTGGGCCAAGAGACAAAATCTACAATATTATGCAAGTATCTGTACAAGTGAGAAAAAAACCTTCCACATATTTTTTGACAAAATTTAAAACTTAATTATGGATACTAAAATTTGAATTTCATATAAGCTTCATATGTCACAATATTATTCTCCTTTTGATATGTTAGAGCCATTTAAAAATGTAAAAACCATTTTTACTTTGCAAGCCACACCATAAACAAGTACAAAGTGGAATGTGGCCTACAGATAGTAGTTTACTTACCCTAGTCTAAACCCAACTAAAAGACCGAGATTGTCAAACTGGATTTTAAAAAGGTATCTATAAGAAAAGCTCTTGGCTTGAGCCAAGATAGCTGAATAGGAACAGCTCCGGCCTACAGCTCCCAGCGTGAGCCACACAAAAGACGGGTGATTTCTGCATTTCCATCTGAGTAACGGGTTCATCTCACTAGGGAGTGCCAAACAGTGGGTGCAGGACAGCGGTGCAGCGCACCGTGCACGAGCCGAAGTAGGGCAAGGCATTGCCTCACTCAGGAAGTGCAAGGGGTCACGGAGTTCCCTTTCCTACTCAAAGAAAGGGGTAACAGACGGCACCTGGGAAATCGGGTCAGTCCCACCCTAATACTGCGCTTTTCCAACAAGCTTGGAAAACGACACACCAGGAGATTGTGTCCCGCACCTGGCTCGGAGGGTCCTACGCCCACGAAGTCTCGCTGATTGCTAGCACAGCAGTCTGAGATCAAACTGCAACTCCGCAGCGAGGCTGGGGGAGGGGTGCCCGCCATTGCCCAGGCTTGCTTAGGTAAATAAAGCAGCCAGGAAGCTCGAACTGGGTGGAGCCCACCACAGCTCAAGGAGGCCTGCCTGCCTCTGTAGGCTCCACCTCTGGGGCAGGGCACAGACAAACAAAAAGTCAGCAGTAACCTCTGCAGACTTAAATGTCCCTGTCCGACAGCTTTGAAGAGAGTAGTGGTTCTCCCAGCACGCAGCTGGAGATCTGAGAACAGGCAGACTGCCTCCTAAAGTGGGTCCCTGACCCCCGAGCAGCCTAACTGGGAGGCACCCCCCAGTAGGGACAGACTGACACCTCACTCGGCCAGGTACTCCTCTGAGACAAAACTTCCAGAGGAACTATCAGACAGCTGAATTTGTGGTTCATGAAAATCCGTGTTCTGCAGCCACCGCTGCTGACACCCAGCCAAACAGGGTCTGGAGTGGACCTCTAGTAAACTCCAACAGACCTGCAGCTGAGGGTCCTGTCTGGTAGAAGGAAAACTAACAAACAGAAAGGACACCCACACCAAAAACCCATCTGTACATCACCATCATCAAAGACCAAAAGTAGAAAAAACTACAAAGATGAGGAGAAAACACAGCAGAAAAACTGGAAACTCTAAAAAGCAGAGTGCCTCTCCTCCTCCAAAGGAACGCAGTTCCTCACCAGCAATGGAACAAAGCTGGACGGAGAATGACTTTGACGAGTTGAGAGAAGAAGGCTTCAGACGATCAAACTACTCCGAGCTATAGGAGGAAATTCAAACCAATGGCAAAGAAGATAAAAACTTTGAAAAAAAATTAGACGAACGTACAACTAAAATAACCAATGCAGAGAAGTGCTTAAAGGAGCTGATGGAGCTGAAAGCCAAGTTTCAAGAACTACGTGAAGAATGCAGAAGCCTCGGTAGCCGATGCAATCAACTGGAAGAAAGGGTATCAGTTATGGAAGATCAAATGAATGAAATGAAGTGAGAAGTGAAGTTTAAAGAAAAAAGAGTAAAAAGAAACAAACAAAGCCTCCAAGAAATATGGGACTATGTGAAAAGACCAAACCTACGCCAGATTGGTGTACCTGAAAGTGAGGGGAGAATGGAACCACGTTGGAAAACACTCTGCAAGATATTCTCCAGGAGAACTTCCCCAATCTAGCAAGGCAGGCCAACATTCAGATTCAGGAAATACAGAGAATGCCACAAAGATACTCCTCGAGAAGAGCAACTCCAAGACACATAATTGTCAGATTCACCAAAGTTGAAATGAAGGAAAAAATGTTAAGGGCGGCCAGAGAGAAAGATCGGGTTACCCACAAAGGGAAGCCCATCAGACTAACAGCTGATCTCTTGGCAGAAACTCTACAAGCCAGAAGAGAGTGGGGGCTGATATTCAACATTCTTAAAGAAAAGAATTTTCAACCCAGAATTTCATATCCAGCCAAACTAAGCTTCATAAGTGAAGGAGAAATAAAATACTTTACAGACAAGCAAATGCTGAGAGATTTTGTCACCACCAGGCCTGCCCTAAGAGAGCTCCTGAAGGAAGCACTAAACATGGAAAGGAACAACCGGTACCAGCCACTGCAAAAACATGCCAAATTGTAAAGACCATCGAGGCTAGGAAGAAACTGCATCAACTAACAAGCAAAATAACCAGCTAACATCATAATGACAGGATCAAATTCACACATAACAATATTAACTTTAAACATAAATGGGCTAAATGCTCCAATTAAAAGACACAGACTGGCAAATTGGATAAGGAGTCAAGACCCAGCAGTGTGTTGTATTCAGGAAACCCATCTCACGTGCAGAGACACACATAGACTCAAAATAAAGGGATGGAGGAAGATCTACCAAGCAAATGGAAAACAAAAAAAGGCAAGGGTTGCAATCCTAGTCTCTGATAAAATAGACTTTAAACCAACAAAGATCAAAAGAGACAAAGAAGGCCATTACATAACACTAAGGGATCAATTCAACAAGAAGAACTAACTATCCTAAATATATATGCACGCAATACAGAAGCACCCAGACTCATAAAGCAAGTCCTGAGTGACCTACAAAGAGACTTACACTCCCACACAATAATAATGGGAGATTTTAACACCCCACTGTCAACATTAGACAGATCAACGAGACAGAAAGTTAACAAGGATATCCAGGAATTGAACTCAGCTCTGCACAAAGTGGACCTAATAGACATCTACAGAACTCTCCACCCCAATTCAACAGAATATACATTTTTTTCAGTACCACACCACACCTATCCAAAATTGACCACATAGTTGGAAGTAAAGCTCTCCTCAGCAAATGTAAAAGAACAGAAATTATAACAAACTGTCTCTCAGACCACAGTGCAATCAAACTAGAACTCAGGATTAAGAAACTCAAATCCGATCAACGACATGGAAACTGAACAACCTGCTCCGGAATGACACTGGGTACATAACGAAATGAAGGCAGAAATAAAGATGTTCTTTGAAACCAACGAGAAAAAAGACACAACATACCAGAATCTCTGGGACACATTCAAAGCAGTGTGTAGAGGGAAATTTATAGCACTAAATGCCCACAAGAGAAAGCAACAAAGATCCAAAATTGACACCCGAACATCACAATCAAAAGAACTAGAAAAGCAAGAGCAAACACATTCAAAAGCTAGCAGAAGGCAAGAAATAACTAAAACCAGAGCAGAACTGAAGGAAATAGACACAAAAACCTCTTCAAAAAATTAATGAATCCAGTAGCTGGTTTTTTGAAAAGATCAACAAAATTGATAGACCACTAGCAAGACTAATAAAGAAGAAAAGAGAGAAGAATCAAATAGACACAATAAAAAATGACAAAGGGGATATCACCACCGATCCCACAGAAATACAAACTACCATCAGAGAATACTACAAACACCTCTATGCAAATAAACTAGAAAATCTAGAAGAAATGGATAAATTCCTAGACACATACACCCTCCCAAGACTAAAGCAGGGGGAAGTGAATCTCTGAATAGACCAATAACAGGCTCTGAAATTGTGGCAATAATCAATAGCTTACCAACCAAAAAGAGTCCAGGACCTGATGGATTCACAGCTGAATTCTACCAGAGGTACAAGGAGGAACTGGTACCATTCCTTCTGAAACTATTCCAATCAATAGAAAAAGAGGGAATCCTCCCTAACACATTTTATGAGACCAGCATCATCCTGATACCAAAGCCTGGCAGAGACACAACAGAAAAAGAGAATTTCAGACCAATATCCTTGATGAACATTGATGCAAAAATCCTCAATACAATACTGGCAAACTGAATCCAGCAGCACATCAAAAAGCTTATCCACCATGATCAAGTGGGCTTCATCCCTGGGATGCAAGGCTGGTTCAACATATGCAAATCAATAAATGTAATCCAGCATATAAACAGAACCAAAGACAAAAACCACATGATTATCTCAATAGATGCAGAAAAGGCCTTTGACAAAATTCAACAACGCTTCATGCTAAAAACTCTCAATAAATTAGGTATTGATGGGACATATCTCAAAATAATAAGAGCTATCTATGACAAACCCATGGCCAATATCATACTGAATGGGCAAAAACTGGAAGCATTCCCTTTGAAAACTGGCACAAGACAGGGATGCCCTCTCTCACCACTCCTATTCAACATAGTGTTGGAAGTTCTGGCCAGGGCAATCAGGCAGGAGAAGGAAATAAAGGGTATTCAATTAGGAAAAGAGGAAGTCAAATTGTCCCTGTTTGCAGATGACATGATTGTATATCTAGAAAACCCCATTGTCTCAGCCCAAAATCTCCTTAAGCGGATAAGCAACTTCAGCAAAGTCTCAGGATACAAAATCAATGTACAAAAATCACAAGCATTCTTGTACACCAATCACAGACAGAGAGCCAAATCATGAGTGAACTCCCATTCACAACTGCTTCAAAGAGAATAAAATACCTAGGAACTTACAACTTACAAGGGACATGAAGGACCTCTTCAAGGAGAACTACAAACCACTCCTCAATGAAATAAAACAGAATACAAACAAATGGAAGAACATTCCATGCTCATGGATAGGAAGAATCAATATTGTGAAAATGGCCATACTGCTCAAGGTAATTTATAGATACAATGCCATCCCCATCAAGCTACCAATGACTTTCTTCACAGAATTGAAAAAACTACTTTAAAGTTCATATGGAACCAAAAAAGAGCCCGCATCGCCAAATCAATCCTAAGCCAAAAGAACAAAGCTGGAGGCATCACGCTACCTGACTTCAAACTATACTACAAGGCTACAGTAACCAAAACAGCATGGTACTGGTACCAAAACAGAGACATAGATCAATGGAACAGAACAGAGCCCTCAGAAATAATGTCGCATATCTACAACTATCTGATCTTTGACAAACCTGACAAAAACAAGCAATGGGAAAAGAATTCCCTATTTAATAAATGGTGCTGGGAAAACTGGCTAGCCATGTGTAGAAAGCTGAAACTAGATCCCTTCCTTACACCTTATACAAAAATTAATTCAAGATGGATTAAAGACTTACATGTTAGACCTAAAACCTTAAGAACCCTAGAAGAAAACCTAGGCAATACCATTCAGGACGTAGGCATGGGCAAGGACTTCATGTCTAAAACACCAAAAGCAATGGCAACAAAAGCCAAAATTGACAAATGGGATCTAATTTAACTAAAGAGCTTCTGCACAGCAAAAGAAACTACCATCAGAGTGAACAGACAACCTACAAAATGGGAGTAAATTTTCACAACCTACTCATCTGACAAAGGGCTAATATCCAGAATCTACAATGAACTCAAACAAATTTACAAGAAAAAAAAAAACAACCCCATCAAAAAGTGGGCGAAGGACATGAACAGACACTTCTCAAAAGACGACATTTATGCAGCCAAAAAACACATGAAAAAATGCTCATCATCACTGGCCATCAGAGAAATGCAAATCAAAACCACAATGAGATACCATCTCACACCAGTTAGAATGGCAGTCATTAAAAAGTCAGGAAACAACAGTGCTGGAGAGGATGTGGAGAAATAGGAACACTTTTACACTGTTGGTGGGACTGTAAACTAGTTCAACCATTGTGGAGTCAGTGTGGCGATTCCTCAGGGATCTAGAACTAGAAATACCATTTGACCCAGCCATCCCATTACTGGGTATATACCCAAAGGACTATAAATCATGCTGCTATAAAGACACATGCACATGTATGTTTATTGCGGCACTATTCACAATAGCAAAGACTTGGAACCAACCCAAATGTCCAACAATGATAGACTGGATTAAGAAAATGTGGTACACAGACACCATGGAATACTATGCAGCCATAAAAAATGATGAGTTCATGTCCTTTGTAGGGACATGGATGAAACTGGAAACCATCATTCTCAGTAAACTATCGCAAGGACAAAAATCCAAACACCGCATGTTCTCACTCATAGGT
>NW_026652283.1:59600132-59601320 GCF_009828535.3 Hylobates moloch
GTGTGTAGAGGGAAATTTATAGCACTAAATGCCCACAAGAGAAAGCAACAAAGATCCAAAATTGACACCCGAACATCACAATCAAAAGAACTAGAAAAGCAAGAGCAAACACATTCAAAAGCTAGCAGAAGGCAAGAAATAACTAAAACCAGAGCAGAACTGAAGGAAATAGACACAAAAACCTCTTCAAAAAATTAATGAATCCAGTAGCTGGTTTTTTGAAAAGATCAACAAAATTGATAGACCACTAGCAAGACTAATAAAGAAGAAAAGAGAGAAGAATCAAATAGACACAATAAAAAATGACAAAGGGGATATCACCACCGATCCCACAGAAATACAAACTACCATCAGAGAATACTACAAACACCTCTATGCAAATAAACTAGAAAATCTAGAAGAAATGGATAAATTCCTAGACACATACACCCTCCCAAGACTAAAGCAGGGGGAAGTGAATCTCTGAATAGACCAATAACAGGCTCTGAAATTGTGGCAATAATCAATAGCTTACCAACCAAAAAGAGTCCAGGACCTGATGGATTCACAGCTGAATTCTACCAGAGGTACAAGGAGGAACTGGTACCATTCCTTCTGAAACTATTCCAATCAATAGAAAAAGAGGGAATCCTCCCTAACACATTTTATGAGACCAGCATCATCCTGATACCAAAGCCTGGCAGAGACACAACAGAAAAAGAGAATTTCAGACCAATATCCTTGATGAACATTGATGCAAAAATCCTCAATACAATACTGGCAAACTGAATCCAGCAGCACATCAAAAAGCTTATCCACCATGATCAAGTGGGCTTCATCCCTGGGATGCAAGGCTGGTTCAACATATGCAAATCAATAAATGTAATCCAGCATATAAACAGAACCAAAGACAAAAACCACATGATTATCTCAATAGATGCAGAAAAGGCCTTTGACAAAATTCAACAACGCTTCATGCTAAAAACTCTCAATAAATTAGGTATTGATGGGACATATCTCAAAATAATAAGAGCTATCTATGACAAACCCATGGCCAATATCATACTGAATGGGCAAAAACTGGAAGCATTCCCTTTGAAAACTGGCACAAGACAGGGATGCCCTCTCTCACCACTCCTATTCAACATAGTGTTGGAAGTTCTGGCCAGGGCAATCAGGCAGGAGAAGGAAATAAAGGGTATTCAATTA
>NW_026652283.1:59601330-59631434 GCF_009828535.3 Hylobates moloch
TTTTACACTGTTGGTGGGACTGTAAACTAGTTCAACCATCGTGGAAGACAGTGTGGCGATTCCTCAGGGATCTAGAACTAGAAATATCATCTGACCCAGTCATCCCATTACTGGGTATATACCCAAAGGACTATAAATCATGCTGCTATAAAGACACATGCACACGTATGTTTATAGCGGCGCTATTCACAATAGCAAAGACTTGGAACCAACCCAAATGTCCATCAATGAAAGACTGGATTAAGAAAATGTGGCACATATACACCATGGAATACTATGCAGCCATAAAAAAGGATGAGTTCATGTCCTTTATAGGGACATGGATGAAGCTGGAAACCATCATTCTCAGCAAACTATCGCAAGGACAAAAAACCAAACACCGCATGTTCTCACTCACAGGTGGGAATTGAACAATGAGAACACATGGACACAGGAAGGGGAACATCACACTCCGGGGACTGTTGTGGGGTGGGGGGAGGGGTGACAGATAGCATTAGGAGATATACCTAATGCTAAATGACAAGTTAATGGGTGCAGCACACCAACATGGCACATGTATACATATGTAACGAACCTGCACGTTGTGCACATGTACCCTAAAACTTAAAGTATAATAATAAAAAAAAAGAAGAAAAAAGCCAAGTAATAATAGCATGAGAAGTAGTTTAACAAAAAAAGAAAAATACAAGCATACATTCCCTTTAGAACTAACACATTGTGTAGCATCTAAATAAAATAAACGATGATAGAATAAAGTACATATCACAGCTAAAGAATAGTTTCTAGGCCGGGTGCGGTGGCACCTGTAATCCCAGCCCCTTGGACGGCCAAGGTGGGTGGATCACCTGAGCTCAGGAGTTCAAGACTAGACTATCCAACATGGTGAAATTCTATCTCTACTAAAACAAACAAAAATTAGCCGGGTGTGGTGGTGGGTGCCTATAATCCCAGCTACTCGGGAGGCTGGGGCAGGAGAATCACTTGAGTAAGACTCCATCTCAAAAATAAAAAAAAAATTTCTACACTGGGTGTGGTGGCTCACACCTGTAATTTCAACACTTTGGGAGCCTGCAGCGGATTACTGCTTGAGGCCAAGAGTTCAAGACCAGCCTGAGCAACAGAGTGAGACTCTGTCTCTACAAAAAAAGAAAAATTAAAACTAAAATTAAAAAATAGTTTCTATAAACTACCATAATGATAAGAGCAGACTAAAACAAAAATTAATGACCAAAGTGAGCACCTCTTTCTGAATGAAGAAAAGTGACATGTAAAACGATGGCCCTGGTGGTTGCTACTGAAGGGACAAGAAAACAAACTTGTTTAAACAGACAAAGCCACAGTGACTTCAGATGTGGATAACTGAAACCAAATGGGGACACATTGAAAAAGTTTTTCATCTTTTTTCAAGACAAAAGACACTGTACTTTATCCTATAAAGGTTATTTATATAAATGCAAAAAATCAACAGGGACAAGAGAACATAGCTAAAATTGTATGTCTCAAATAATATTGCAGCATAATTATTAGAAAAACAAGGTTCAACGTGACTAGAAAACAAATATAGCAGGAAACAAACACGATCTCAATCCCATAAATGTCAACTAAACAAAAAAGCACAGAAAAGTTAAAACTTAGAAGTATCAAAGTGGCATAAACTAAATATAACACAATTTGTAATCTTCAAAATATAACTTGTGCCACCTCTGGAAGCAGTTTCAACAATCTCCCCAACTGATTAAATCTACTCTAGTAAAATATGATTATTCTATAGGTTTATGGCAAAAACATCTGTATATACATGTTTTCTAGGAGCCATCCCTCTACCTCATATACAGATTTCTTTTTAATTTTTACTCACATTCAGGTAACTGTAGATAATAACCTAATGGACTAGTCAAGTACAAAAAGGTATAAAATTTTCCTGTCAAGAATAGAAGCTGTTATGCCAGCTTACTTCGCTAATTTGCCAAAGAGTAAGATATATGTGTTTCACATTTTAGGAACACCAGATTGTTAGCTAACACCTACACAAGAACTTATATAGATCCTTTTGTAGTTCATACGCGTGATAACTGGGTTTTCACACACGTATGAGATGTGCCTCCCTCAAACCTTGCTACAGCATTGGTACATTATCTGTTTAACATGGAAAAAAAAGACATCTCAGGTACCTATTTTAGCTTATTTGATTTTTATTTCCCTCTTACTCTAACTTGTTACAAAAATCTCGAATCTTAATGAAAACAGTGAATATGACTTAATATTTATTTTCTCTTTAAAGAAATACCTGGATTTAAATCTATAAACCTCATATTTGTTTCCTATGAGTAATCATGATTAGAGAGAACCTAAGAAAGTATTTTTTAGAGCCAATAATTCTAAGAATAGCTATTACTTCCTTCATGGATTTTTCAATTTTCCCTCAATCACCCTCACTGTTATTTCCCTGAAGCATTGTGCCAAACCACATTATGAGGGAGGGGAGACAAGAACCATCAACACTGATTTTTGAATCATGGAAACCCAGAATAAAATTTACCCTATTTAAGATTTTCAAAAGACCATTAGAGATACTGAATTGGCTCTCACAATCATGAAGGAATATACTATTAAGGAAATAATGAACAAAACAACTGATCTTTTAAAACAGAATGTTTTAGAATTGAAAAACAATGTATGGGCCGGGCATGGTGGCTCACACCTGTAATCCCAGCACTTTGGGAAGCCAAAGTAGGCGGATCACTTGCAGTCAGGAGTTCGAGACCAGCCTGGCCAAAATAGTGAAACCCCGTCTCTACTAAAAATACAGAAATTAGCTGAGTGTGGTAGTATACGCCTGTAATTCTAGCTGCTCAGGAGGCTCAGGCAGGAGAATTACTTGAATCTAGCAGGCAGAGGTTGCAGTGAGCCGAGACCATACCACTGCACTTCAGCCTGGGCAACAGAGCGAGACCCTGTCTTAAAACAGAAAAAAAAAATACATGAATAAAATTGCCTCCACTAAAATATATGACTCAAGACCCTACTGGTCAAGTGTGTAAAATAACATAAAATTCAGGTCTGATATGTCCATAATTTTCATATCCCATAATTTTAAGTGTTTATATTGAAAGCACTGAATTTTTAAATTTTCCTCAGTAATATGAACTTTTTCTTTTGTTGAGACGGAGTTTCGCTCTTGTTGCCCAGGCTGGAGTGCAATGGCGCAATCTTGGCTCACTGCAACCTCCGCCTCCCAGGTTCAAGCGACTCTCCTGCCTCAGCCTCCCGAGTAGCTGGGATTACAGGCATGCGCCACCACGCCCGGCTAATTTTGTATTTTTAGTACAGACGGGGTTTCTCCATGTTGGTGAGGCTGGTCTCGAACTCCCAACCTCAGGTGATCCACCCGCCTCAGCCTCCCAAAGTGCTGGGATTATAGGTGTGAGCCACCATGCCTGGCCCTGGCCCTCATCTCTTTTCCCATTAATGCTGGAGGGGGAGCCTCACAAGCCAAGACACCTGCTAGTTGTTGGACTCACTCACTCTTGATGACCAAGGTGCCCGGCCAGTAATATGAACTTTTAAATATTACTTTACATCAATTCCCCAGTACAGTGCAATGCATGCTGCTGCTGATCAGAAAATCTCATTTCCAATGCACCCTGTTGCTATCAGAAAATCCTCATTCGATTACTAAAAAGATTTTCATTTTGGAAAAACTTATTTTCATGTAACCTCAACAATAATCTTAAATCAAATAAATCAAAATACTAACCCAGAATCCAAAGAGCTTAAAAATTCAACTATTCTCAATTTACTCTGATTAAGTCAATTCCCTGAATTTAGGGATTATTTACTGTGCGTCCTTCTCTCTCTAAAAGCCAAGAGTAATATCACAAATCTGCAAAGTCATTGTGAGGCTGGTTTGGTACAGTAAATAACTCCAAAATGAACTCGACAATAATGTATTTACTACTTCAAGAAACTCCTGATGGCCTTTCTCTGTATATTATAAACAAGATCTAAACCATATACACTATGGATTTGGACATTTTTATCATTACAGCATGAATATTTAAAAATCAAGAAAAGCAGCAATTATTTACCAAGAACTATTCAATCGCTTTAATAGTCTCCAAATATAATCAACTTAGAACAGTGTTTCTAAGTCATAATAAGCATCTGTATTTCAAAAAAGGTTTCCAGCTGATCATGATACATATACCCAACTACTTTAAATATGCGCATTTTAGAGGAGTATGCTATGTAATCTCCTTATCTAATTTAATTCACACAACATTCACACAACCAATAATTACTGGGTCCATCTTCTGTAACAGGAACTATGGTTGATTCTGAAAACACATTCATATAAAATGGGTTTTTCTGCACTTCATGAAAAGGTGTCAGCTACACGCCCAGACCTCCAAGAATATCTACATAACACACACCATAACAGATTTTTTTTTTTTTTTTTAGATGGAGTTTCGCTCTCATTACCCAGGCTGGAGTGCAATGGCGCAATCTCAGCTCCCTGCAACCTCCGCCTCTTGGATTCAAGTGATTCTCCTGCCTCAGCCACCCGAGTGGCTGAGATTACAGGCGCCTGCAACCATGCCCGGCTAATTTTTGTATTTTTAGTAGAGACAGGGTTTCGCCATGTTGTCCAGGCATAACAGATATTTTAAAAACAAGAGATCAGATGTATTGTGCTACGCTTAAGAAACAGAGAATCAAGCAGTGTGACAGAGGGGTTGTGAATGAGCAAAATTAAGGAAATAAATTCTATGGTTTTCCAAGTGTATTACGTGGAAACTCAGGGGCTCCTTTCACCAAGAAGGATCTAAACACATCTTCTACTGACCATCATGATTAAGATCGGGCAGTGTATCAGTTTGGAACTAAACCTACTTATAAGAGTTCAAGCCCTTTGGGATATTGACGAGAGGCCATTAAAACCTAACTATTCGACACTCAACTGCTGGAGTCAGACACACTTGGGTTTAATCCTGGCTCTACTATTTATGAGCCTTATGACCTTAGGTGAGTAAATCTCTAAACTTCAACTTCGTTAAGTTTACAGGAAAAATAGTATCTACCACAGAGTTATTGAGGAAGAGTAAAGGATATAATTCATATGTAAAGCACTGGGCACAGTGCCTGGCACATTTTAAAAAGCTAAATAAATATTAATGTTTATCACTTATTGTTCTCGTTTATGATATTATGAATCCCAGATCAGTCATTCCTGGGGCTTCAAGAAATATTGCCACCTTTCATTTTTCTTAAATCAAAAATTTAATATGATCTACATCTACCTTTGTTATAAAACATCTCAAATTCCACCTTATGCTAAGACTAATACTAAGCTGGCAGAGATCTCTCACTATAAAAATGAGCAGAAGACAAAGTTGATGTCCAAAAAAATACCACAATTCAAATTATGGATACTAGCCTAAACAATGAATGCACATTTCTTCAGAAACAGATTTACTATAAGATACAGTAAAACATGTTTATAAAATTTCTAATTGACATTCTTAGGACAATCCAAGAGAAGATTACAGACAAGAACTAGAGCTGGAAGTTATGATGAGGAAACAATCTAAGATTTGGAGAAATTGCAGAGAAAAAATAATATGAAAACAACAGCAGAACTGGCCAGCAGATTAGGAACTTCAGTAAATAAAGAAAAAAGATAAAAAACTCAAAAAATTTTCCCAGAAGAATAGAAGGATTAAGAAATATAAATGCTGCTCACGCCTGTAATCCCAGCACTTTGGGAGGCCGAGGCGGGTGGATCACGAGGTCAGGAGATCGAGACTATCCTGGCTAACACGGTGAAACCCCGTCTCTACCAAAACTACAAAAAATTAGCCGGGCATGGTGGCGGGCGCCTGCAGTCCCACCTGCTCGGGAGGCTGAGGCAGGAGAATGGTGTGAACCCAGGAGGCGGAGGTTGTAGAGAGCCAAGATCGCGCCACTGCACTCCAGCCTGGGCAACAGAGCAAGACTCCGTCTCAAAAAAAAAAAAAAAGAAATATAAATGCTGAGGAAAGAAAAATATGGAGATCATATCCAAAAGAGGCAATCTAAATAAAATAATTCCACAAGAAGAAAATAAAAAGAACTACAGGCCGGGCGCGGTGGCTCATGCTGGGAGGCCAAGGCGGGCGGATCACGAGGTCAGGAGATGGAGACCATCCTGGCTAACAAGGTGAAACCGTGTCTCTACTAAAAATACAAAAAATTAGCCAGGCATGGTGGTGCACACCTATAATCCCAGCTACTCAGGAGGCTGAGGCAGGAGAATCACTTGAACCCAGGAGGCGGAGGTTGCAGTGAGCTGAGATCACGCCACTGCACTCCAGCCTGGACGATAGAGTGAGACTCTGTCTCAAAAAAAAAAAAAAAAAGAAAGAAAGAAAGAAGAAAGGAAAGAAAGGAAGAAAGGAAGAAAGAAAAAGAAGAAAGAAAGAAAGAAAGAAAGAAAGAAAGAAAGAAAGAAAGAAAGAAGAAAGAAAGAAAGAAAGAAAGAAAGAAAGAAAGAAAGAAAGAAAGAAAGAAAGAAAGAAAGATAGATTAAGAACACTACCCAAAGTCACTAGTATCATAACAGGAATTGGAAACCAAACAATCTGGCTCTTCAGTCTGCGGTCTTAAAACATATTACACTCTCAAAAAAATACGAGAAGGAAATTTTTCTAAACTGAAGAAAAATCTGAATCAGAACATGTACAGATTTTGAGTATATAGGGAAAAATTAATTAAAACATGCCAATATCTAAATACAGCCTAATAAAAACATTTTTTAATCCTACAGAAAAACAAGAAATCAAAAAAGATTACAAAGAGGAAAAAAGGAGAAATGGATAGGAAGGGCCAAGAGGAATCAAGTTAATCTCAGACTTCGTCTGGAAAACTAAAAGCCAGATTATAATGGATCAACCCTTAAACTTTCCCAGGGAGAAACATAAAGATCAAAATCTGAGAATCCCGTATCTGCACATGTACATAATCAAGTCCTTCTCAACTGGACAAGAACTCAGAAAAGAGATCACTCATATAATATACTCTTCCTGAAAATAATTATCCAAATATATATTCCAGGTTATCAAGAAAGAGCCAAAATTTTAAAACAAACACTCAAGGAGGGGGAAATTAGTCTATAAAGAACTAAGAGTGAACAATAAAATCAATTCACACCATATTAGGGTGAAATCACTTGTGATTCAATGTAAAGACCTCCTGAAAAACCTGATTTTATAAACTGGAAAATAACAATTTGTGTCAATCTAATTTCAAAGCAAACCCTGCGCCAACCAGCAGTCACTACCCATTCCCCCCTTCCCCCACTCCTGGCAACCACCTATCTGTTGTCTGTCTCTTCCTGTTGCTTTTTCTTCTTATAACTTTTTAGACATTCCTGACTATTCAAGAGACTGTGGCCAAGGCGTGCCGGCCCACCAGGTGTTGGGTAACTGATAACAATCTTAGCACTTTTCCTGGGAGCAATACAGAGCCAACAGGTCACTTTCTCAGAACTGGTCTCTAAGATTTAAAATCCTACTGACAGTCCCAGGCTTCAGAATTAACTGAAGCCAGCCAGGCACGGTGGCTCACGCCTGTAATCCCAGCACTTTAGGAGGCCGAGGTGAGCAGATCATGAGGTGAGAAGTTTGAGACCAGCATGGCCAACATGGTGAAACCCCATCTCTACTAAAGATACAAAAAATCACCTGGCGTGATGGCACACACCTGTAATCCCAGCTACTTAGGAGGCTGGAGCAGGAGAATCGCATGAACCCGGGAGGCAGAGGTTTCAGTGACTTGAGATCGCACCATTGCCCTCCAGCCTGGGCGTCTCCAAAAAAAAAAAAAGAATTAACTGAAGCCTAATCCTGTAGATTCTCCACCACCACCACCATTAATTACCACAAGGGAGATGAGAATGGTTACTAGTGACTGAGTGCTTAGTACGAATGCAATTAAAGAGGTACCAAAGCCAAGCAGGTCAGTGTTGACCCCAAGCTGGGCACTAAGAACGCCTGGTTTTGAATTATGGCTTCTACATGAATCAGTTTAATGACCCTGAACACATAACTTGATCTCTCCATGCCTTAATTTTTTTCAGATGGAGGATAAATATTCCCATCTCGCAGGATTGTTGTTAACATAAAATGAGTTACCATAAGTGCTTAGAACAGCACACATAAAATTATTGCTCCTATTACTGTAGTAATCATTGAACTATGTATATGTATATCAAAATATCATGTTTTACACCTTAAATATATACTATTTTAAAAGCTCCTATTTCAAATGACAGGTATTCACTAATGTACAGTTGACCCCTATTAATACTCCCTTCTCCAAAACACATGAAGAATATTTCTGACATTTTATTTTGATAAGAAAATCTAAACCTATACCTGGCATTCTGTGTAATGTTCCTATAAGGGCATATCAGCATAAAGGTAGTCTTTTGTTTCCTGAAATGAGTAGGTCGGAGAAACAATATTAGTTTAAGGAAACAGGTTTTCTATTTTTGGGGTTTTTTCTGAGACAGAGTCTTGCTCTGTCACCCAGGCTGGAGTGCAGTGGCATGATCTTGGCTCACTGCAACCTCCCCTTCCCAGGTTCAAGCGATTCTCATGCCTCGGCCTCCCGAGTAGCTGGGATTATAGGCATGCACCACCATGCCCAGCTAATTTTTGTATTTTTAGTAGAGATAGGGTTTTGTCATGTTGGCAAGGCTGGTCTTGAACTCCTGACCTCAGATGATCTGCCCACCTGGACATTCCAAAGTGCTGGGATTACAGGCATGAGCCACCGTGCCCAGCCAAGTTTTCTACTTTTAACAGCACAATTTAAGAATGTAACAAATGTGGCAGTTATAATTTTTAAAGATGTAAACATTCAAGGTTTGATTTGTTAAGAATAACTGTTAAGGATAACAGTTATCCTTTTATTACTGCTATTTGCTAAACCAGAAACTACTACTATAAACCAGAAAGTTCTGGGCATTTTAGTCATGTTTATGTTCGCAATCATCACTCAAATAACTGTATTCCCACCTTACAAATGAAGGAATACGTTCAAAAGGGTTAATTTGTTTTATTTAATATAGCTAATTAAAATACACAATTCAGTCCAGATCTGAAGCAACCATATCAATCTTACTTTGTGGTGGTCTGTCTCCTACAGTAACGACAGCATTGTCAGGTGCCCATCTGAAGCCCAATGGTGAGATGCCTGCCTAGTTTCCTGCCCAAAGTGTTTATCTGAAGGGACTCTGGCAAAAAAACTTATTCCTTTGTTCTCCTATTTTCATGTGGGGGCTTTCACTTTTTGCTAGGAGTGCAATACTGTAATATTCACCACATTTTCTAACTCACCTTTACCAGTAATGAAGCTCAATACTTTATTTGGTCCATGTTTGGCTTATTGTTTCCCTTCTCTGTTAAGAAATCAGAGGCTGGGTGCAGCGGCTCACGTGTGTAATCCCAGCACTTTGGGAGGCCGAGGCAGGTGGATCACCTGAGGCTGGAAGTTCGAGACCAGTCTGGCAACATGGTAAAACCCTGTCTCTACTAAAAATACAAAATTTAGCTGGGCATGGTGGCATGTGCCTATAATCCCAGCTACTTGGGAGGCTGAGGCACAAGAATCACTTGAACCTGGTAGGTGAAGGTGCAGTGAGCCAAGATCATGCCACTGCACTCCAGCCTGGACAACAGAGTGAGAGACTCCATCTCAAAAAAAAAAAAAAAAAACACCTCAGAGAGGTGGATAAGTGGATAAGTGACTTAATTAGACTCTCTTGAACCTCCAACTGCCATGTGTTATGCAGTTAGAGAAATAATCAAGGTTTGAGATCAAGCAGATATAGTTAATGAAACACACTGACAACATAACGAGAACTACAGGGATGAGTATTATCATTTACAGAATAAAACCACTAACATAAATGTTCTATGTTCAATTATAACATTTCAGAGATAGTCTATTCTTGAACATACCTTTACTTCCATCTATGAAATTTTTAGACCATTCAGTCTAATACTCTAACCACTTTGAAAAAAACTAAGTCAGTATCACCTGCTCTTACTGCTGCACAGAAAGCAGACTCTATGTATAAATGCATTCAGTCCTACATTCTGATTCCAGTTTTTAGTCTGGCCCATCTTTCCACTGATTAATATAGATGTCTTTCTAGACCTTTGCTTACTCTGATAAGCTAAATCTGAACATTTCCCTGTGCACTGACTGTTCCTGAGTCAGTGTGTCTCTATTATTCCAGGAATGTCTCAGCATATGCCCCAAGCATCTTCTAGCATTATTCTCTATGCACTGGCTAATAAAAACCAGCAGGGCAGTAAGCAAGCTGATTAAAGCATACCAAGCAGTTATAAGACCTGGGTTAAAGCCAAGAAGAAAGCAACAGGAATGTGGCAGGAAAAGGAGGAAGCAGCTAATAAATGTTTAATTAGCAGCTACTATGTGATCCCCTCCCAAAAAAAGTATGGGTACACATTATTGGCCCAATTTATGAGGGTAGCAGACTCAAATTAAGTAATTTTCCCCAAGGCTATACTACACATAAGAGGGAGAAAAGTAATACAATGTTTCATGATCTGACTGACCAATCTTTTTTTCTCAAACTGGTGACGTACATCTTCAGGCATAAACTGAAACATACCAGGGATATACTAAGAAAAAGAAAGTGCTAAACCAGGTATGTAGTGTCAGCTCTCTTCATTCACCCCAGTTTTCAAAAATTAATAGACAAACAGGAAATGATTTTTCTTTTTCTCGCAGTAATTCAAATATTTCTATATTTATATTAACAGTATGCAATGAAATGCAAAATCCACACACATTCCTGAGATAAAACACAGAATTTAAGAAATTTTCAAGCTATTATGAGGTACAGGCATACCTCATTTTATTGTGCTTCACTTTATCATGCTTTTTCATTATTATTTTATCTGTTCTGGTGATCTGTGATCAGCGATCTTTGGTATTACTATTGCAATAGTTTACAGGTGCCACAAATCGCACCTATCTAAGACGGCGAACTTCAGAGTTTAAAGGCTGTGTGTGTTCTGCCTGCTCCACCAACTAGTCATTATTCCATCTCTTTCCCTCTCCTTGGGCCTCCCTATTCCTGAAACACAACAATATTGAAAATAGGCCAATTAATAATGCTACAATGGCTTCTAAGTGTTCAAATGAAAGGAAGAGTTGCAAGTCTCTCACTTTAAAGCAAAAGCTAGAAATGATTAAGCTTACTGAGGAAGGCAACATGTTGAATGCGGAGACAGGCCAAAAGCTGGGCCTCTTGTATCAGTCAGTGAAGTTTGAATGCAAAGGTAAAGTTCTTTTAAAAAATTTAAAGTGCCAGTCCACTGAACACACAAATGGTAAGAAAGTGAAACAGACTTTTGCTGCTGAGTAGAAAGTTTTAGTGCTTTGGATAGAACATCAAACCAACGAACCATTGTCTTAAGCCAAATCCCAATCCAGAGCTAGGCTCTAACTCTTCAATTCTAAGCAAGGATGAAAAGGGTAAGGAAGCCGTAGAAGAAAAGTTTGAAACTAGCAGATGCTGGTTCATGTCATTTATCTTAGTCTGCTTTCTATTGCTTATAAAAAAAATACCTGAAACTTGGTAATTTGTAAAGAAAATGATTTCTTACAGTTGTGGATGCTGAGAAGCCCAAGGTAAATGGGCAGCATCTGGTGAGGGCCTTCTTTCTTTCTTTCTTTCTTTCTTTCTTTCTTTCTTTCTTTTTTTTTTGGCGATGGAGTCTCACTCTGTCGCCAGGGTGGAGTGCAGTGGTGTGATCTCAGCTCACTGCAACCTCCACCTCCTGCGTTCAAGTGATTCTCCTGGCTCAGCCTCCCAAGTAGCTGGCACTACAGGTGCATGCCACCATGCCCAGCTAATTTTTGTATTTTTAGTAGAGACGGGGTTTCACCATGTTGGCCAGGATGGTCTTGAACCCCTGATCTCATGATCCACCCACCTCAGCCTCCCAAAGTGCTGGGATTACAGGTATTAGCCACTGCGCCCAGCCAAGGGCCTTCTTTCAGGTGAGGACTCTCTGCAGAGTCCTGAGTAGAATGGCAGAACAGGGAATCACATGGCAAAGAGGCTGAATATGCTAGCTCGGGTCTCTCTTCCTTTTCTCTTTTTTTTGGAGACAGAGTCTCATTCTGTCACCCAGCCTGGGACTACAGCTGGCACTACAGGCACACACAACCACATCCAGCTAGTTTTTTTTTTTAGTTTTTATAGAGACAGAGTCTCACTATGTTGCCCAGGCTGGTCTCAAACTTCTGGGATCAAGCAATCCTCCTGCCTTGGCCTCCCAAAGTACAGGGATTACAGGCGTGAACTACTGCATCCAGCCCCTTTCTCTTCTTAAAAAGCAACGAGTCAGTCTCACTCCCATGATAATCCATTAACACATTAATCCATGAATGAATTCATGAGGGCAGAGCCCTCATGACCCAATCACCTCTGAAAAACCACACTTCTCAATATTGCCACAATGGAAATTAAGTATCAACAGAAATTTTGGAGAGGACAAATATTCAAACGATAAGCAAGGTTTAAAGAAAAGCCATCTCCATGACATGTAAGTATAAAGTGAAGCAGTAAGTACTAATACAATAATAGAAGCTGCAGTAAGTTATCCAGAAGATCTGGCTAAGATAATCGATAAATGTGGCTTCATTAAACCACAGATTTTCAATGCAAACAACCAATCTTCTGCTGAAAGAAATGCTATCTGCCAGGCGTGGTGGCTCAGGCTTGTAATCCTAGTGTTTTGGGAGGCAGAGGCAGGCGGATCATGAAGTCAGGACATCAAGACCATCCTGGCTAACATGGTGAAACCCTGTCTCTACCAAAAATACAAAAAATTAGCCAGGTGTGGTGGTAGGCGCCTGTAGTCCCAGCTACTCGGGAGGCTGAGGCAAGAGAATGGTGTGAACCTGGGAGGCGGAGCTTGCAGTGACCCAAGATCGCGCCACTGCACTCCAGCCTGGGCAACAGAGCAAGACTCCATCATAAATAAATAAATAAATAAATAAATAAATAAATAAATAAATAAATAATAAATAAATAAATAAATAAATAAATAAATAAATAAATAAATAAATAAATAAATGCTATCTAAGACTTTCATAGCTAGAGAGAAGTCAATGCCTGGCTTCAAAGCTTCAAAGGACATGCTGACTCTCGTTAGAGGCTAACACAGCTGATGACTTTAAGTTGTAGCCAATGTTCATATCCCATTCCAAAAATCACAGGGCCCTTAAAAATTATGCAAAATCTACTCTGCCTGTGCTGTATAAATGGAACAACAAAGCCTAAATGACAGTACATCTGTTTAGAGCACGTTTACTGAATATTTAAGACCATTGTTGAGACCCACTGCTCAGGATAAAAGATTTCTTTCAAAATATTATTGCTCATTTACAATGCACCTGGTCACTCAAGAGTTCTAATGGCAAAGTACAAAGCTAAGAGAAGACACAAAAGTGTTAAAAACCCTAATAATTAGATATGTCTGGATTAACAAATCTGTAAACTTTCTCCAACTCTCCCAAAGAATCAATCACTCCCTCTACAGTGCTTATACAACACTTTACATAATTTATATTCCTACTCTAGCATTTATCGTATCACATTATTTATATGTATCTCATCAATTACAATTATTTCCTCTAAGACAACCACCATGCTTTATTCATTTTTGTATTCCCAGAAAAGTATAAGAAACATACCAGCTGATAACACTTATTTTATGAACAGGTTAAATTTATACACTTCAAAGACCAAAATAATTTCTGTTAGAGAAATTTTGATCTTCCTAAGATCATTTCAGCACAGCGAATTTTAAAAGATTTGAATTAAATTAGTCAACCAATACAAATACCAAATCCAAATCCACTTTACAGTTAATGGAATTTGAAAGGCTAATTTCCTCACCCATAATCAAGAAATCACACTCTATAGACCTAATATAAAGACAAACACTAAACACTTACTGCCCATAGTCTTTATATAAAGAATACCCTGCCATATCAGAGAACTTCTGGTCATGCAAAAACAAAAGTGGGATTAAAGAAGAAAACCTTTACAAATGATGCCTTCCTTTTTGTTTATCCCAGCACACCTTATTAAGGCCAACAGATCTTAAGACATAACAATTAGAATTATAGTATATTAGTTTAGTTTTAATTACCTATGCTCCAGTTCTGTTTCTGTACTTCAGGCCCATTTGGCTCTCCAGAGAGCAAATATCATTACATTACATAGGGTCACAAAGAAAACTCTAATTTAGAGGAAAACAATTCTATAATTATTAATAATAGTGCCTATGACCTTCCTAGTTTTTCTAAGTTTCCTACAAGATGATCAGAATTCTCAAGATAGTGAATGAAAAATAAATGACTATTTTTAAAAAGATAAGCAACATTGCCCCCATGTTTTAAAAAGGGTCCTAATTATTTTAGTAAATTTGCATTATTCTCTCCAGTATTAGCATCTGAAAACTTTTTTAATATCCCATATTTCATTAAATGTATACTTGGATGTACACACTTCCATTTTAAAATGTACTATAGGCTATCGATGAGGTGACTAAGTGGCATTTTACTAAGTAATGTCCCCCATAGTGCCTGACACTTTATACATAAATAATAAACATTTGATTAAGTCTACAAATATTTAAGCTTCTTATTACGTAGCAGACACTGCTCTAACCAAAGGCTATTACACTATGGTAAACCCAACATATATGGATGTCCCTTGCCTTCACAGAGCCTTCAGTCTTGTAAAAAGAAAATCACCCTGTTCACTTCCTTCACTCTACTTGCCACATTTGGCAGGCAGAGTGAAGGAAGAGAAAAGGGTGATATTAGTGGGCTTGTGGGGAGGTTGGGGTTATCCTACTTTACACTGGAATATTATCTAATATTTACGAAGCCTCTCTGAGGACAGAACATTTGAGAGGAGACCTCAAAAGATCTGGGCAGCCAAGGATTTAAAGAAATTATCATTCCAGGTTATGGGAACAATATGTGGAAAGGCCCTCAGGCAAGTTTCGGAAACTGAAAAGTCAGTAAAACTTATCACAGAAAACCTGAGGATAAGTAGATTTCGAAGAAACTGGCAAAGAGCCACATAATGTACAGTCTTGTACCACATTTAAGGATTTAAAGTTATAAGTACATTGAAAAATCTACAATGAAGCATTATAGGGGAAATGGATGAAAGAAAGACCAAGATATAGAATGCCACAAGGCCTTGGCCCAACATCAAAATCTTGGTAAATAAATGTATACATCGATTTCAAGTTAAAATAAAATGTTTAAAGTGTATGTATGTTATGTTTTTATGACTCCTGACTTTAAACAACTTTTTCAATTAACCCATCATTTACTAGATCTGATCACATTCTCTCCCTTTCCTTTACATGTCCATATTAGCAGATGTAGAACTGAGTAGTAGTAACAGGTCAAATATGGAGAATAAAAGTACACAGATAATAACAAACTGGGAAATCAGCCTCTGAATAACTGAGCTGACTAGTTTTTCTACAGGTTGGTGTGGAAGGGGAGCAGGGATCTATACAGTAGATAAATAACATTCTGAACTCTTTAAATTTTAACCACATGCATTCTTTTTAAATCAAAGCATTAACTTTAATTATTTCTCACTAGAAAGCAGTTTAAAATAACTGCTTGCCAAAACATTGCCAAATCACCCAGAATTAGTGATTATCAGCTATAACTTTGTGAGATTATCCTTGCATCTTCACCATCTACCTGAAATTCAGCTACGTAGAGAATTTCCTTGGGAGTTTCTATGTCCAATATTCTATTTGGTAAACATCTTTCATCTTTATCAAAATAAGTTTGAGCATCAGCACCCAAAAAGCACTAGAAGTCAACATAAAACTCTCTTAGAATTAAAAGAAAATTTTTAAGAAAAAAAAATTTTTTTTTTTTTTTTTGAGGTGGAGTTTCGCTCTTGTTGCCCAGGCTGGAGTGCAATGGCGCCATCTTGGCTCACTGCAACCTCCGCCTCCCGGGTTCAAGTGATTCTCCTGCCTCACCCTTCCCAAGTAGCTGGGAATACAGGCATGCGCCACCACGCCTGGCTAATTTTGTATTTTTAGTAAGGACGGGGTTTCTCCCTGTTGGTCAGGCTGGTCTCGAACTCCCGACCTTAGGTGATCCACCCACCTCAGCCTCCCCAAAGTGCTGGGATTACAGGTATGAGCCACCGTGCCCGGCCTTTAAGCAAATTTTAAAGTAAGTGTACACAATGATCCAGTGATCCATCTGCAAAATTCTGTCCCAGAAAAATACTTGCCAATATATGAAAGTACAATTACAAGGACACACGTCAGCATTGCTTTCAAAGGGGATGCGGGGAGGAGGGAATCTAAACATTTAACAATAAGGAGACAGTTAATTATGCGGTATTATGCTGCCACAGAAAAATATCCAAAATATACTCAGCCCATTATAAGGTCATTTTTTAAAAGGCATATGCTTATTAAACAATGTACAGGGAGAAGTAGAATTGCACTTTTTACTTGTATTCTTTAAATGTGCTACAACTATCACATACTAACCAGCATTTTAAAATAAAGGAGAAAATTTCAAGAAATAATTATTTGAATGTATAATTTTATATTTATTTAAATAAAACAAAAAATCATTTTAATTATAAATAAAACCTTCTAAAAGAAGAAAAATTTAAAATTACCCTTCACTGTACTTTAGCTCTAAAATTCTCAAACCAAGCTGCCTACACTTTTCTCCATCTCAGCTGGTATATTTACTTGCTTACTGAATGATCCCTAACCAGTAGATTTTGAAATTATTAACAGCAATCACTTTTGCACCAACCTAATAGATCTAAAAGATTATAAGGCATCTTAAGGTCTCCTCATATTTCACAGATACTGTCACTACAAACAAAAGGATAGCAGAGAGCACTGACAGATCTCTCCCAGCTTCCTCCTATCCCTAGAAACACTTCATTGAAATCTATAACCCAAAGAGGTCACGAATCATTGCCCTATAGAGCAAACAACAAGTTAAGCAGGGAAGGGTTGCCACCACAACTGTACCCCAACCTTGAGTGACCTTTAGAAACACCTCCCACACCACTTAGAGGTTGAGCATCTTCTTAAAGTAGACATTGCTAGCATACACCTGCCAAAAATAAAATCTAATTACCTTTGGCTACTAGGAATTTAAGAAATAAATAAAGAGACTAGGTCTTAGTCTGGGAATATGAGTTTCTAAATCCGTAGTTTACAAAGCATTAACACTGCAGAGTTTCACGAAACTTCTGTATTAGCAGAGACTCTAGGCAAGAACAGCTACCACAAGACTTCATTTTTTAGTTTTATATGGAAGATCCCAGGCAAAGATCAACCTGCAAAGATCAATCTGCAAAGCCCCAATTTGTCTGGGACATTCTGAAAGTACTCTGGAGGTTAATTTCCTGAGCTTAAAAGTGTTTTGTTTTTATTTTAATTTATTTTTTTTAAAAAATGCTGACAGATTTCATTTTGGACATTTTAAGTTTAAGTGAATTTAAATTTATGATGTCATTTCATTCACTGCTAGTGGGGATGCAAAATAATACAGCTACTTTGGAAGACAGTCTGATGGTTTCTTACAAAACTAAACACAGTCTTACCATATGACCCCACAATTGCACTCCTTGGTATTTACTCAAATGAGTTGAAAACGTATTCATACAAAAACCTGCACATGGATATTTACAGCAGCTTTATTCATAACTGTCAAACCTTGGAAGCAGCCAAGATGTCCTTCAGTAGATGAATAGACAGACTGTGGTACATCCAGACAAAATGTAATACTATTCCATGCTAAGAAGAAATGAGTTACAAAGCCATGAAAACACACAAAGGAACAGTAAATGCATTTTACTAGGTGAAAAAAGCAAATCTGAAAGGGCTGTATACTCTGTGACTCAACTATATCACATTCTGGAAAAGGCAAAAGTATTGAGGCAAGACAAACTAGAGTCCAGGGAGGGAGGAATAGGCTGAACACAGGATTTTTAGAGCAGTGCAACTATTCCATATGATACTAATAATGGTGGACACATGTCATTATACATTTGTCAAAACCCATAGAACGTATAACATCAATAGTGAAACCTAATGTAAACTACAGACTTAAGGTGAAGAAATGATGTGTCAAGTAGGTTCATCAGTTCTAACAAATTTACTACCCTGATGTATGAATGTCAATAGTGGGGAAGGCTGTGCATGTTGTGTAGGGGCAGGGGTAGGCAGGAACTGTCTACTTTCTGCTCAGTTTTGCTGTGGGCCTAAAACTGCTTTAAAAAATAAAGTATATCTTTAGGCCGGTTATAGTGGCTCGCATGGTGGCTCACACCTGTAATCCCAAGACTTTGGGAGGCCAAGGCTGGAGTATCACTTAAGCCCAGAAGTTCGAGACCAGCGTAGGCAACAAAGCAACACCCCAGTGAGCCATGATCTTCACCACGGCACGGCCTGGGCAACAGAGTGAGTTGAATAATTTATGTTTTTATTGGCATCCATTTTAATAAAATTTGGAAGAAAACACTAATAATAGATCAAGAAAATATATAAATTGTATCTACAACTCTCACCTCATCTTTATGTGAAGTACATCAATTTTTCAAGATATATAAAGATGAAAACAATAATATATGCCTTAAAGGGGCTCACAGTCTAACAGGAAAGAGATAATAAAGGAACTATTATAACTCAGTGTTATTATGCATGCTGTTATGAAACTACAGAGTCACACAACTCTAAAACACATGCATATAAAGAAATAGCTTTAGAAAAATATTACAACATGTTCACAGAAGTTATTTCTGGTTTTCTATAATAAATATAAATAACTTAGTGGGAAAAAAATGTCTTAAGAAACTTTAAATAGCCATACTGAGAAAGGCAACATGAAAAAAAATCAAAATAGTTGATGTATTTGTCAGGGCAACACATATTTGCAGTTCTAATTTTTTAAATTCTACACTGTTGTAGAGCTGTTTACGGGGGGAAGTAAAAGTCTTAAATGCTAACAAAGATTCACTCAAGTGGGGAGAGAGGATGGGATGGGAGGCAGGACCTTCAGGAGCTTGACTGTGGAAATATTCAGACTCAGAATTATGTCCCAACTCCAACAGCTTCAAAAATGGCTTAAACTATAATTTCACTGCTTAAACTATAATTTGTGATTTATGGGTCTTGCCTTTTCACTTCATCTTTTGACTAAAACCTACAGTTGGCCCTCTTCCCCTGAGATCCAATGTTTAATAACCTCTACAGTCAGAAAGCTGTTCTTTACCTCTAACCAAAGCATTTTATTATAATCTCAATTTCCTCTTCTAGGAATTGAAGGGGTGGGAGAGACAGGAGCCATTTTGACTTAGAAATTTTACAAGCTTGAAAACTATTAAGGTCACTTACTAACTTTCTCTCAACCAAAATACAGAGAAATTCCACTAATTCTGGTAATTAGCTTAGAAAGCCTATGCTTCATCTCCTTAATGCATATTTCATTTTCTTTTCCCTGAATCTCCTCAGTTTCTTCCCATAGCCCTGAAACTACACAGCTAAACCAAATTATTTAATATGAAGTCAATTAGGGTTAAGTAAAGCAAGTGGTTACTCATCAGTCCACGGAGGACACAGTTATATTAATTCAACCCAAAGTTGCTTTCTAACATGACCTGTATTACTTACCCACCTGCATCAGAACTTAGACTACCTAACCACTGTAACTGTCAAATCTCCATAGGATTTCTTCTATCCTGAAATTTATTACCATTTATATTTCTCCCTTATTTATGCTTTTTATTTTAAAATATCTTCTTAAATCAGGGAGGGAGTACAGTATAGTAGTGGTTAAAAGACACAAAGGAGCAAACACTCTTTGTTATCTATGTAAATAATCATTCCTACCCACCTCCCTTCTTTCTGTTGGCAGAGCTCTTAATTTGTTTAAGCTGTCTCCCTTACTGGCATATGCTCAGGAATAGTGACCTTATACACATACTCTCTCTTCACAGCCCTACTAGTAATGGTGGTTACAGTCCCTTGGTATCTGTGGGGGCTTTCCAGGATCCCCAATGGATACCAAAATCCACAGATGATGCTCAAGGCCCTTGTACAGGCTGGGAACGGTGGCTTACGCCTGTAATCCCAACATTTTGGGAGGCCGAGGAGAGAGGATCACGAGGTCAGGAGATCGAGACCATCCTGGCTAACACGGTGAAACCCCATCTCTACTAAAAATACAAAAAATTAGCTGGGTATGGTGGCAGGCGCCTGTAGTCCCAGCTACTCGGGAGGCCGAGGCAGGAGAATGGCGTAAACCTGGGAGACAGAGCTTGCAGTGGGCCAAGATCACGCCACTGCACTCCAGCCTGGGTGACAGAGCGAGACTCCGTCTCAAAAAAAAAGAAAGACCCTTGTATAAAATGATTAGTAGCTGGGCACAGTGGCACATGCACATAATTCCAGCTACTCAGGAGACCAAAGTGAGAGGATCACTTGAGCATAGGAATTCAAGACCAACCTGGACAATACAGCAAGACCTCATCTCTTTAAAAAAATTAAAATAAAATAACATGGCTTAGTAATGGCATATAACCTATACACATCCTAAGTTTAAGCTACTTTTCTGGTGTTAATTGAAGCAAAAAAGAACCTAATAGAAAAGAGTTTACATCTCAGTTCTGCCACTTATAAACCATATCATATAGGACAAGTTACTCAATCTCCCTGTATCCTGTTTTCTCATCTGTGAATTAAATGTAAGAGAAGTACCCACTTCACATATTGATCTTAAATGAAATAATGCAGGTAAAGCATGAAACAAGTACCAGGCACAGAGTGTTTTAATAATTATTAAATTATCAAGACTGAATATATGAACACAAATAAGCAAATTTTAAAACACAACAAGAAATATATATTATTCAGAGGCTACCAGGTACTATTTTCACAAAATAAAAGTAAAACTTGGCCAGATGCGGTGGCTCATGCCTATAATCCTAGCACTTTGGGAGGCCAAGGCACGAGGATAACTGAAGCCCAGGAGTTCGAGACCAGCTTGGGCAACAAAGCGAGATCTTGTCTCTACGAAAAAATATAAAAAATTAGCCAGGCATGGTGGCATGTGCCTTCAGTCCCAGCTACTTGGGAGGCTAAGGCAGGAAGATCCCTCGAGCCCAGGAGTTCAAGGTTGCAGTGAGCTATGATCACACTATTGCACTCCAATGTAGGTGACAGAGTGAGACCTTGTCTCAAAAAAACGTACAACTTAAGCAAAGTTTATCAATTATGGCTTTCAAATTTTAGTTAATGGAGGAAATAGCAAGTTTCCACTTGTCATGATTACATGCATCACTATCATTGTATCATTATTCTAGTACTAATGAAAGACCTCAAGAACGTATAAAGCGGCAGTAAAGAGTGCTAAGAAATGACAGTGTGGTCACACCAACTTGCCCAAGGTTACAACAGTGGAGTCAGGGTTCAAACCAGGTCTATCTGGCTCTAGAGCAACTAGTTCTCTGCTACTCCAAATCCTGTGTGTGTGTTTTCACTAAACTATTTTGTCGTTTATAGATCTGAATTGGAAGCTATTCTTATACAGGATCAGTACTCTGAACTTAGCAACTGATAAAAAGGTATCCCTTACGGAAATCTCAACTAATTCTTTATTCCTTTTAGGAAGAAGAGTCTTAAGAATATACATTATAAAACATGTTTCAATAAAGTTATTTAAAAAATGTTTGCTCCAGCATACTCTTGCTATCTCCAAGGAATATACTCTGAGACTTTGACAAATGTCCAAATTCTTGAATACTACTAACATATTATTTTCTACATTAAATGCATACATAAGATGAAAAAGTAACATTGAACAACAAATTGCTGGGCTTATACAGGGCTTGCTCTATTCCAGCTGTTCCCAAAGTGTGGTCCATGGACCCCAGAAGTCCCCCAAGACGCTTTCAGAGAGTTCATAAGGTCAGAGCAATTTTCCTAATAATACTAAGACATTATTTGCTTTTTTCACTGTGCTAATGTGATGATGCAAAAGCAATGGTGGGTAAGATTGCTGGTGTCTTAACACAAATGAAACAGCAGCACCAAAGTATAATGGTATACTCTACAACCTTGTATGCTCAGTTAAAAAGTGTGTGTGTGTGTGTGTGTGTGTGTGTGTGTGTGTGTGTGTGCAGTGCTTAAGACTGTCTTTAATGAAACAGTAAAAATTATTGTCTCTAACCTTTTGAGCACACATCTTTTTAACATTCTATGTGACAAAGTAGGAAATAGACAAAGTATTTCTGCCACACACTGAAGTATAATAGTTTTCAGAAGAAAATGCACTTGTGCAATTGTTTGAGTGGCAAGTTAAATTAACCGTTTTCTTCACAGAGTACCATTTTTACTTTAAAGAACAACTAACTGACAAACTATAGTTGTAAGGACTCGGGTATTTGGAAGACATTTTCTCTAAATGGAACAAGCTAAGACAGTCAATTCGAAGAAAACAACTGACAGTATTTGTTGCCAATGATAAAATTTTAGCTTCAAGCAAAAATCAGCTTAGGCTAAGGCAAGAGGATCGCTTGAGCCCAGGAGTTTGAGTACAGCCTGGGCAACACAGAAAGACCTGTCTCTAAAAAAAAAAAAAAAAAAAACTAGCTTAACAGCCTCACACTACTTAAAAGACTTTTCTGGGATTTTTTTGTTTTGTTTTGTTTTTGTTTGTTTGTTTTACTTTAAGTTTTGGATACATGTGCAGAATGTGCAGGCTTGTTACATAGGTATACATGTGCCATGGTGGTTTGCTGCACCTATCAACCCGTCACCTAGGTTTTAAGCCCTGCATGCATTACCTGTTTTTCCTAATGCTTTCCCTTCCCTTGCCTCCGAACGCCCAATAGGCCCCAGTATGTGATGTTCCCCTCCCTGGGTCCATGTGTTCTCACTGTTCAACTCCCACTTATGAGTGAGAACATGCGGTGTTTGGTTTTCTGTTCCTTTGTTAGTTTGCTGAGAATGATGGCTTCCAGCTTTATCCATGTCCCTGCCAAGGGCATGAACTTATTCTTTTTTATAGCTGCACAGTATTCCATGGTGTATATGTGCCACATTTTCTTTATCCAGTCTATCACTGATGGGCATCTGGGTTTGTTCCAAGTCTTTGCTATTGTAAATAGTGCTGCAATAAACATACGTGTGCATATGTTTTTATGGCAGAATGATTTATAATCCTTTGGGTATACACCCAGTTATGGGATTGCTGTGTCAAATGGTATTGCTGGTTCTTATCCTTCAGGAATTAACACACTGTCTTCCACAATGGCTGAACTAATTTATACTGCCACCAACCATCTCAGCCCAAAAACTCCTTAAGCTGATAAGCAACTTCAGCAAAGTCTCAGGATACAAAATCAATGTGCAAAAATCACAAGCATTATTATACACGAACAACAGACAAGCAGAGAGCCAAATCAGGCCATTCACAATTGCTACAAAGAGAATAAAATAACTAGGAATACAACTTATAAGGGACATAAAGGACCTCTTCAAGGAGAACTACAAACCACTGCTCAAGGATATAAGGGAGGACACAAACAAATGGAAAAACAGTCCATACTCACGGATAGGAAGAATCAATATCGTGAAAATGGCCATATGCCCAAAGTAATTTATAGATTCAACGCTATTCCCATCAAGCTACCATTGACTTTCTTTGTAGAATTAGAAAAAACTACTTCAAATTTCATATGGAACCAAAAAAGAATCCACATAGCCAAGACAACCTTAAGCAAAAAGAACAAAGCTGGAGGCATCATGCTACCTGACTTCAAACTATACTACAAGGCTACAGTAACCAAAACAGCATGGTACTGCTACCAAAACAGATATACAGACCAATGGAACAGAATAGAGACCTCAGAAATAACACCACACATCTACAACCAGCTGATCTTTGACAAACCTGACAAAAACAAGCAATGGGGAAGGAATTCCCTACTTAATAAATGGCGTTGGGAAAACTGGCTAGTCATATGCAGAAAACTGAAACTGGACCCCTTCCTTACACCTTATACAAAAATTAACTCAAGATGGATTAAAGACTTAAATGTAAAACCCAAAATCATAATAACCCTAGGAAAAAACCTAGGCAATGCCATTCAGGACATAGGCATGGGCAAAGACTTCATGACTAAAACACCAAAAGCACTTGTAATAAAACCCAGAATTGACAAATGGGATCTAATTAAACTAAAGAGCTTCTGCACAGCAAAAGAAACTATCATCAGAGTGAACAGGCAACCTACAGAATGGGAGAAAATTTTTGCAATCTACCCATCTGACTGTGGTCTAATATCCAGAATCTACGAGGAACTTAAACAAATTTACAAGAAAAAAACAAACAACCCCATCAAAAGTAGGCGAAGGACATGAACAGACACTTCTCAAAAGAAGACATTTATGCGGCCAACAAATGTAAGAAAAAAACTCATCATCACTGGTCATTAGAGAAATGCAAATCAAAACCACAATGAGATACCATCTCACGCCAGTTAGAATGGTAATTATTAAAAAGTCAGGAACCAACAGATGCTGGCAAGGCTGTGGAGAAATAGGAACGTTTTACACTGTTGGTTTTGTTTTGTTTTGTTTTGTTTTGAGAGAGGGTCTCACTCTGTCGCCCAGGCTGGAGTGCAGTGGTGTTATCTCAGTTCACTGCAAGCTTGACCTCCTGGGTCCAAGCAATTGTCCTTCTTCAGCCTCCCGAGCAGCTGGGATTATAGGCGCCCACCACCATGCCCAGCTAATTTTTTTGTATTTTTAGTAAAGGTTTCACCATGTTGGTCAGACTGGTCCCAAACTTCTGACTCAAATGATCTGCCTGCCTCAGCCTCTCAAAATGCTGGGATTACACACGTGAGCCACCATGCCCAGCCCTTAGAAGACTTTTCTGATGACATTGATGGCAGTATTAACAAACGTTGACTTTTTTTTTTTTTTTCTGAAAAAGGGTCTCTCTCTGTTGCCCATGCTGGAGTACAGTGGTGTCATGTCAGCTCACTGCAACCTCCGCCTCCTAAGCTCAAGTGATCCTCCCATCTTAGCCTCCCAAGTAGTTGGGACTACAGGCATGTGCCACCATGCCTGGCTAAGTTGTTTGTATTTTTGGTAGAGACAGCGTTTCACCATGTTGCCCAGGCTAATCTTGAACTCCTGAGCTCCAGTGATCCACCCGCCTCGGCCTCCCAAAGTGCTAGGATTACAAGCGTGAGCCACCATGCCCAGCTTGATTTCTTTATATTGTATAATAAGATGTGCCAATATTATAAAGATCTGCATAAATCAGTGAACCAATGCCTTACAAATGACCAGTTATAAAATTATGCATAGATAAAAGATCCATTCAAACTGCAAGACAGACCAGTGGATTTTAAATGTAACAGGTTACAAAAAGTTCATTAATGTGACGTAAGATTTCACATGGCAACTAACCATTAATATAAAACTACCAACTGTAGAATTCTGGTGTGATATGAAAGAAAAATATCGACATTATCTTAAAAGACTATTAAAATACTCCTCCCTTTACAAGCTACGTATGAGGCCAGCTTTTCTTTGGATACTTCAACCCAAAAAGCATACTGCAATAGGGTGAATGCAGTAACAAATACGAGAATTTGTCTGTCTTCTACAAAGCCAGACATTACACAGGTTTGCAAAATCTGAAACAATGCTGTCTTCTCACTAAACTGTTAGTAATACAGGACTATTATAAGAATTACATAATACTGGATGGGCGTGGTGGCTCATGTCTCTAATCCCAGCACTCTGGAGAGGCCAAGGAGGGCAGATCACCTGAGGTCAGGAGTTCAAGACCAGCCTGGCCAACATGGTGAAACTCCATTTCTACAAAAATACAAAATGTAGCCAGGCATGATGGCGGGTGCCTGTAATCCCAGCTACTCGGGAGGCTGAGGTGGAAGAATCACTTGATCCTGGGAGTCAGAGGTTGCAGTAAGCTGAGATCGCACCATTGCACTCCAGCCTGGGCAACTGAGCAAGACTCCGTCTCAAAAAAAGACATTTATGCAAAAAAAAAAAAAAAATTAGCCGGGCGTAGTGGCATGTGCCTGTAGTCCCTACTCAGGAGGTTGAGGTGGGAGAATTGCTTCAGCCCAGCAGGCGGAGGTTACAGTGAGCCGAGATCGCAAGACTCTGTCCCCCAAAAAAAAAAAAAAAAAAAAGCCTGTAGTCTAATGCAGAAACAGAAAAGTTGCAATACAATGTGATTAGTATGACGACAAAGAGGAAAACAGAAATGCTTTAAAAGCACAAATGAGAGATTTCTAACAGAGACCACAGTCTCAGGAAAGGCTTTTTAAGATGATATCTATGCTCAGACCCCAACTTCATGCCATCCAGAACAAAAAGACGACATGGTTCATGCTCTCTAAAAATTCTTGGTACCCAAGTGGTTAAGAACCATAACTCTGGTATCTTATATAAGTAATTTCTAGCTACAGTTATATAATACTGTACTGAACAATGTCTAGTATTCCATAATCTGCAGGTCTGTATGTGTCATATACAAGAAAATTAAATCTGTGGTTATTCAAAGCCTTTTAGAAATCAATCATGCTGAAAAAAACAATTTGATAACTGTACTAAGTTTACCCCCTGGTTTTCATCCTATTTCATATTTTAAAAATCTTAGTAATATAAACATTTTGATACCTTCATAAATTTACTTCATAAAATAGCTAGTTTTAGTTGTCAACTTGACTAAACTAGGGGATACCCAGATAGCTAGTAAAAGCATTATTTCCACATTTGCCTATGAGGGTGTTTGCCAAAGAGACTGCCACTTGAATCAACAGACTGAGTAAGAAAGATCTACCCTTACCCAGTGTGGGCAGGCACCATCCAATCTGCTGGGGGATAAGATAAAATAAAAAGGCAGAGGAAGGGCAAATTCACTCTCTCACTCTCTGTTCTGGAGCTCAGACATTTGTCTTTCTTGCCCTCTGACCTCAGAACTCCAGGTTCTCCAGCTTTTGGATTCCAGGACTTACATCAGCAGCCCCCTAGTTTTTCAGCCTTCAGCCTCGAATTGAGAGTTATTCTGCAAAAACCTCAATCACTTTTGCACCAACCTAATACAATGTTGGCTCTGCTGGTTCTCAGGCCTTTGGACTTGAACTGAGCTGCTGGTTTCCCTGGTTCCCTAGTTTGCAGACGGCCTATCATGGGATTTCTCAGCCTCCATAATTGTGTAAGCCAATTCCAACAGATCTGTATCTACACATAGCTATCTATCCTATTGGTTCTGTTTCTCTGAAGAATCCTGACTAATATATATACTATACAGGACATATATTTCCTATTTTCTTGGTAACTGAGAGCACAGCAAACTTTCATTATTATTCTACAGTATTACAAATACATTTGATACCCTTAAAGCTAATTTAGTTGTCCAAGGATGTTTTCCTTGTATTATCTATGACTTATTCGCTTGTGTGTATATGTGTGTGTGTGTGTATTTTTTTTCCAATTTCTTCATTGCTATCATGTTGTCAGAAATCTCACTGTCTTGTTATCAGTATGTTTACTGCAGCATCTTGCTGCTTGTAAATTATTCCTCCTTAATCTACTACAACCTTAGAAACCCTAAGTATCATATATAAAGTAAAAATAAGTTCTCAGTGACAGCCTAAAGAGCTTTATTTATAAAGGATTTCTTAATAAACTGACAACTATTTGGGGGCTTTTGTAATGTTTCAGAGAGATGAGGTACTGCCACTGGGTCTGGATAGGTAAAGACTTACTATTTCAAAGTTTCATACCTATATCTAAAATGTCCCTCTTGCTTTCTGTAAACTCAACTCAGATATCAGACAGCCTTACTTGAAACCCAGACCAGTTTACATATCCTTCTGAAGACACATCTTGTGGTGCCCCTTCCTTGCCACTCTCTATTCTATTTATCTGTTTCCCCAATAAGACTGTCAGCTCTTCAACAATCTCTCATCTCTGCTTCTCCAGCACAAAACCCATATTCTACCTTATAAATAAATGCTTGTTGATAAAAACAATGACAGAGAATGAAACCAACTGTATAAAAAGCGATAAACTTATAACACTACATAAAATTAAAATGATCTTTCATATATATAATGATATTAAGTTTCTTCTCAAAATGCACACTCAGGAAATCCAAATTTAAGAGGAAGTCATAAGAAATGCATTAAGAACCAAGTATGTAATAATGTAATATTAAGCCATTTCACCCACCCAACCTCTAAAAAATGTTAACAGCCAGGTGCGATGGCTCACGCCTGTAATCCCAGCACTTTGGGAGGCTGAGGTGGGCAGATCACCTGAGGTCGGGAGTTTGAGACAAGCCTGACCAACATGGAGAAACCCCATCTCTACTAAAAATACAAAATTAGCCGGGCATGGTGGCGCACACCTGTAATCCCAGCTACTCGGGAGGCTGAGGCAGGAGAATCACTAGAACCTGGGAGGCAGAGGTTGCAGTGAACCAAGACCATGCCATTGCACTCCAGCCTGGGCAACAAGAGTGAGACTCCATCTTAAAAAAAAAAAACAAAAAAAAGCTTTTTAACTTGGAGGGGAAAAAGCAAAACACCATAGCTGTATCTTACTCAGATAATTATATATCTGTATTCAATCTAAGTGCAACTGACACTTAAAGAATGTTTGCTAAAATAGTTTAAAGAAGTAAACATTAATATCTATAATAAAACCTTAAAACCCCTAGAAGAAAACACAAGGGAAAAGCTCCCTGATATTCTTCAGCCTTGGCAATGATATTGGTGGATACTACACCAAAAGCTCAAACAACAAAAGCAAAAATAAGTAAGTAAGACTATATCAAACTAAAAAGATTCTCCAAAACAACAAAATGAAAAGGCAGCCTATGGACTGGGAGAAAATATTTGCAAACTATATATCTGGTAAAGGGTTAATATCCAAAATACATAAGGAACTCTCACAACTCAACAGCAAAAAACAAAACAAAACAAAATAACCCAATTAAAAAATGGACAAAGAACCTAAAGAGACATTTTTCCAAAGAAGACATACAAAGGGCCAACAGGTATATGAAAAAGCACTGAAAACATCACTAATTATCAGGGAAAAGCAAATCAAAACCACAATGAGCTAACACCTCACACCTGTTTGGATGGCTATCATCAAAAAGACAAAAGTGTTGGCCAAAGTGTAGAGAAAAGGAAACCTTGTACACTGTTGTTGAAAATGTAAATTGCTACACAGACATTATGGAAAATGGTATAGAAGTTCCTCAAAACATTAAAAATAGAACTGCCTATGATCCAGCAATCCCTCTGCTGGGTATACACCCAAAGAAACTGAAATCAGCACCTCATAGAGATATATGCCTTCACATATTCATTGCAGCATTATTCACAATAGCCTAGATTATGGAAACAACCTAAGTGTCTATCCTAAGATGAACAGATAAAGAATGTGTGGCATATATATATACATATATATTACATATATTATATATATTACACATATATTATATATTACATATAAATGTTATATATATCACAAATATATTATATATATCACATATATTATATATATGACATACATTATATATATGACATACATATTACATATATGACATACATATTACATATATAATATATATTACATATATTATATATAACATATATAATATATATTACATATATTATATATTACATATATAATATATATTACATATACTATATATATTACATATATTGTATATATTACATATATATTATATATTACATATATTATATATATTACATATATTATCTATTACATATATATTACATATATAACATATATTACATATATATTACATATATTACATATATATAACATATATTACATATATTACATATATTACATATATATAACATATATTACATATATATTACATATATTACATATATA
>NW_026652283.1:59631580-59673667 GCF_009828535.3 Hylobates moloch
ACATATATTACATATATATAACATATATTACATATATATTACATATATTACATATATAATATATATTACATATATTATATATTACATATATATTATATATATTATATATATTACATATATATTATATATTACATATATATTATATATATTACATATATATTATATATTACATATATATTATATATATTACATATATATATGTACACACAAGGGAATATTACTCAGCCTTAAAAAAAAGGAGATACTGTCATTTGAAACAACATAGATGAACCTGGAGGACATTATGTTAAATGAAATAAGCCAGATGCAAAAAGAAACATACTACATGATCTCACTTATATATGAAATCCTTTTTTTAATTTATTTTTTATTTTTTTAGATGGTGCCTCACTGTCGCCCAGGCTGGAGTGCAGTGGTGTAATCTCAGCTCACTGCAACGTCCGCCTCCCAGGTTAAAACGATTCTGCTGCCTCAGCCTCCTAAATAGCTGGGATTACAGGCACATGCCACCATGCCTGGCTAATTTTTGTATTTTTAGTAGAGACAGGTTTTCACCATGTTGGTCAGGCTGGTCTCGAACTCCTGACCTTGTGATCTGCCTGCCTCGGCCTCCCAAAGTGCTGAGATTACAGGCGTGAGCCACCACGCCCAGCGACATCCTTTTTTTTTTTTTTTTTTTTTTAAAGCTGAATACGCAGAAACAAGAGTATAGCCACAGTTACCAGGGGAAAGGAGGGAGACGAAATGGGAATAAGTAGGTCAAAGGGTACAAACTCGCAGTTATGTGGGATGAGTAAGTCTAGAGAGCTAATGTACAGCATGAGGTCTATAATTATCAATATTGTATAGTATATATAAAATTTGCTAAGACAGATTTTAGATGCTCATACCACAATTTTAAAAATTATAGAAGGAGATGGATAGGTTAATTTGCTTAACTGTAGTAATCATTTCATGATTTGGTATCTGTATATCAAAACATACAAATCATTTCATGATTTTGTATCTGTATATGTTTTGTATATGTATAGCAAAACATCATGTTGTATACCTTAAATATATACAATTTTAGAAAAGGACAAAGAAAGAATGGTGATTATTGATGATCTAAGCTAAAATAAAATTAAAATGCTCTTTCAGGCATATCTCGCTAATTTGAGGATATTCTAACAGAAAAGAAGTAACCCTTAACAAAGACTCATAGATTATTGATGTTGGAAGGATCTTATAGGTCACCTGTTATTTACATATACTCCTCATTGCAGAAAGAATTCAGACTGCTAGAGATCATCTGATCCACTTTTTATAACACATCCCTACATTTCTGCCTTCCTCTACCTTTCACTCACAGATCCCTTGAATCCACACAAAATATGTATTTATAAATAACTTTTCAAATATTCATCTGTTCAACTTATTTTATAGCATTACTGATTACAAACTAATATATGTGTACAAGACTTCAAAGATTTCTTTGGTGTCTCAAATATTATCCAATAAAATGAATGAACACCAGAGACATCTGTGTGTTCTTTTGTACATCTTATCTTTTTTGATTCTCATAACCACCCTATGAAATGTGCAAAGCAAGTATCATCCCATTTAAAGATTGTCAATACAGAGTAGTAGTAGTAGAGACTCACTATGAGACAGATTTAGAAGCAAGAGATAACTGCCTCTCACAAGCTACGTGATTTTTTTTTTTTTTTTTTTTTTTGAAACGAAGTCTCAGTCTGTCACCAGGCTGGAGTGCAGTGGTGCAATCTCGGCTCACTGCAACCTCGGCCTCCCTGGTTCAAGCGATTCTCTTGCCTCAGCCTCCCGAGTAGCTGGGATTACAGGCACATGCCACCACGCCTGGTTAATTTTTGTATTTTCTAATTTTGTAGAGATGGGGTTTCACCATGTGGCCAGAATGGTCTCAATCTCCTGACCTCGTGATCTGCCCGCCTCGGCCTCCCAAAGTGCTGGGATTACAGGCGTGAGCCACTGTGCCTGGCTATGTGATCTTAGGTAAGTTACTGAAGTTCTCTAATCCTGCTTCCTCACCTGCAAACTGGAGATGATGATATAATCGTTCCTACTTCATATGGTTACTGTGAAGATTAGCTAGATAATGTACATTTTCTTATGTAATAACTACCCCATGTAAACACTCAATATTAGCTCATGGTTAGTGTGCAAAGAGGAGAAAAAAGTTGTGTCTAAATCACTTATTCTCTCTGAATTTCACAGCAGCACTAGATCAAGAATTAAGATCCTATGTTCTACCTACACTGTCTCCCACAAAACCAAAAATGTTTATAGTTACTTGCATTTTAACTATTTTTTCCACCCTTGGATAACTGATATAAATGTCTAAAAACTACTATTATCCTCCTCTAAGTGAAATTCTCAAAGTTGAAAAACTGTGCAGGGTTTAGTGGCTGACATCTGTAATCCCAATGCTTTGGAAGGGCTGAGGCAGGAGGATTGCTTAAACCCAGGAGTCAGAGACCAGCCTGGGCAACATAGGGAGACTCCCATTTAAAAAATTAGCAGAGTGTGGTGGTGTAGTCCTATAGCGCCACCAGCTACTCCTGAGACGAAAGTTGGAGAATCGCTTTGAGCCCAGGAGTTCGAGGCTGCAATGAGCTATGACCGTGCCACTGCACTCCAGCCTGGGCAACAGAGAGATACCCTGTCTCCAAAATATGAAAAAAAAAGAAAAATTGTTAAAGGTCTGTCTTTACAAAAGTAAATACTCGGTGGAACATAATGAAGTTAGCATGCAACACAATGAAATTTATATTCAAAATAGGAAGTATTAGATTAACTGATAAACTGGTTTATCTTTCCTATTATTACTAGATTATCTTTTAAAAAAACTTTATCTGGTCCAGGCCGGTCACTCATGCCTGTAATCCCAGCACTTTGGGAGGCCAAGGCTGGGGCATCACGAGTTCAGGAGTTTGAGATCAGCCTGGCCAACATAGTGAAAATACTACTAAAAATACAACAATTAACAAGGCATGATGGCATGTGCCTGTGGTCCCAGCTACTCAGGAGGCTGAGGCAGGAGAATTGCTTGAACCCGGGAGGCAGAGGTCAGAGGCTGCAGTGAGCCAAGATCACGCCACTGCACTCCAGCCTGGGCAACAGAACAAGACTCCGTGTCAAAAAAAAAAAAAACACACCTTTATATTTTCAAATGGTAGGGATGGCTAATTGTGTGTGATACCAACTGCAACAGGAGAAACCTGTTTCATCTATCAAAAGTATTGATAATGTTGACAAGAACTATAAAATGCATGTCAGAATGTTTTTTAACTTAAGAGGCCTACATTATCATATGTAAAATAACTCAGAAACAGAAAGTCAAATGCCGCATGTTCTCACTTGTATGTGACAGCTAAACAGTGGGTACACATGGACATACAGAATGGTGTATATTCAGGTGATGGGTATACTAAAAGCCCAGACTTCACCACATCTATACATGTAAGAATCTATACATGTAAGAAATCTGCACTTGTACCCCATAAATTTTTTTAACTTTTAATTTTTTAAACTTAAGAGGCCTAGCCTCAGTGAAAATTTAAGCTGCATAATTCATGCTGAAAAATTTTGTATGTTCATTAGTGTTGGCAAAAAGGTCATCCTAGGATTTGAATAACAGTAATATTTAATTTCATCTTCCCATTAACTTTGCCAGGAATCTTACACTAGTGTTAAGGTAACTTCTAGAATATGGAAGGAAAAAAGGAATGGAGAGAAGAAGACATTAACTGAATTACCATTCAATATCAACTTGATAATGCAACTTGGTAATAGATCTTTGCACAGACAACGGCAAATCAAAACATTAGTCCAAATATGACCACTGACTGCAGGGCAAATATGAGAGATTTAAAATGAAAGAATACAGTTCATGAGATTTTTAAAAAATGGAAAAAAGCAACAATAAGTGAATGAGGTCTGGTGATAAAACAGCTGCTGAATAACAAAATTATTCTAAAACAACATCAGAAACCCTACTGTCTGCCAATATATATATAACCTCCCTTCAATGGTTGGTTTTTCAACGGTTGATTTTTCACTAAAGTAGTATACTCTATTCAATTTTTTTTTTTTTTTTTTTTTAGACCAAGTTTCACTCTGTAGCTCAGGCTGGAGTGCAGTGGCACGATCTCGGCTCACTGCAACCTCCATCTCCCAGGTTCAAGGGATTCTTGTGCCTCAGCCTCCCAAGTAGCTGGGACTACAGGCAAGCACCACCACATTCAGCTAATTTTTGTATTTTTAGCAGAGACGGGGTTTCAACATCTTAGCCAGGCTAGGCTCAAACTCCTAGCCTCAAGCGATCTGCCTGCCTTGGCCTCCTAAAGTGCTGGGATTACAGGGGTGGGCCACCACCCCCGGCCATCAATGTATGCAAGATAAATTGACTACAGAAAAATAAACTATCCAAAGAAACACCTAATAACCATTCTAACAACTATGCCTTTATACAATGCTCTCAGCAAAAGGCCTCCCAATGACAATTACAACATCTTGAAGCACAGAAAACACTCCATGTAGTTTATAAAAAAAACTAGTGATATGTGTCTCAAACCTTCATAACTCAAAACCACAGGTTTGTATTTTTTCTAAAAATAATATTTATTTGCATCACTTGTAGTAGAAGTCTGATTCTTAAAGTCTTATAATTTTGCTTACTGCTAATAATGAGGACGGTAAATGGGTGTATGTGTGGGGTAAAGGAGAAATTGAGAAATTCCTCACTGGTATATGAATGAATTCCATACTTGTCTTTTAAAATGTGCTCCTTTCTTGAAATTGGGCATACAAAAACTCCCTTTGGGTTTGCATTACTTTCATATTTGTGAATACTTCACATGGTAGTCTTCAAAGAGCTAGAACACTTGTTTTCAGTCATTTGCCAGGTGGGTGTATTTTCACCACAAATTCCAAGAACTAATGATATGTAAATACATATGTACGTATGTCTACACATACATATACACACACTATGTGTATGTGTGTGTATCTTTACAAATGTTTACATAGTTTAATTAAGGGCACCATCATCATACTTTTTACCACACACGAAAAAAAAACGGTGGCAGAAAATCTGGAAAGATTCTAATAACCTCAATTCGTGAAAACTAACATGCCTCAAAAAAGAGGGGGAAAAAACTTTAAAAAAAACACTGTGCTGACATGATTAGCTTTATCATTTAACTGGTGTGAGGCATCTGGGCCATGCCGTATTTGAACTCTTATCATGGTGTTTGGGGTGTGCTATATTGTGGAACAGTTCATAGGAAACTGCTGACACCTTCTAAAATGATAGGACAACAACATTTACATATTAGGAGCTTACATAACTGAAGAAAATCGTATGGCAATGACACAATTCATATTTATTTTAGAACCAAGGCTCATCTCAAAAACTCTTTATCTACTATCCAGAAGTAGCCCAGCTTTTTACCAACCAAGTAATTATTTACTATGGCAACTTCTTTACCAACATTTCCAAAATTTTCCACACACTTCCATGATGAGCTATTAAGCAGTCTCTGTATGTGTTGTTACCTGGGCAACACTCTAAGAAGGCTTTTACCTTTACAGAACTAGTGGGTCAAAGAGAAGGCTTCTTCAAATTGACTACACACTATTTAATTAGAAGCAGTTAAGTGTGAAATCATCAGCAGACAGAAAAGCTTGAGAAGTGCCACCAGTACTTCAATTTGATTAACAGACACAACTTACTGGCATTTACCTTCATTTCTAGCCACCCAATTCTCCTGTGAAACAAGGCAAGCTCCATCCAAGACTTCAAAACATCTTCAGTCATACAGGCTGTCAAAGACATAAATGCTGAAATCTAAGAAAATTCTTGGAATAAAGAAGCCATCAATCCCTTACAAGTGGATTTTGTATAAAATACCCTGCTTTGTTGCCCTAAATTCTAAAAGCTACTCAGCTCAGCTGCAGATCTGTATAAACTACCCTTCTGCCTGAACTAAACCTGCCTGCAAAAATTAAGATCCAGTCATTTAGAAATCACATTTTAGAAGGCCCTTGTAAAAACTTTCAAAACTGCTTCCTGTTCTACTACAGCCAATTTGATGCTATTTAATGAAGAAAAAAACAAAAACAAACAAACAAAAAAAAACACTGTCTCTCCTTACAAATAAAATATTTTTCATTTTCCAACACTTTTAGGATTGGTAAACTCAAGGTTGCTTCTCTAACACTAATAATTTTTCCCTTCAGCTTCTACTCTAAGGATACTTATGTGCTCTCTGGATCATACTTTAATCACAATATATAAATCTTGTTTAATGTTAAGAAGTACTAGATTACTCCAGAGTCAAAAATGAAAGATAAACCGAAAAGCAGAAAGGAAAACTGGCATTCTAGGCTCTTAACCATCTGGTGCTAACTGACTCCTTCTTGCCTAGCTCTTTCACTACTCATTTTTCCCCGTCTATGCTTGTATGCCTTTGATCACCCTGGCCCCTGGCCCAGAAAGGCCTTTCTCTCATACTACTTGTCCTATTTCCACATGTCCAAATCCTATCCATTCTTCAAAGCATAGTTCAGGGGCCGGGCATGGTGGCTCACAACCGTAATCCCAGCACTTTGGGAGGCCGAGGCAGGAGGATAGCTTCAGTCCAGAAGTTCAAGAACAGCCTGAGCAACATAACGAGACCCCGTCTCTACAAATAATGAAAAATTAGCCAAGCACGTTGGTGTGTGCCTATATAGTCCCAGACACTTGGGGGGATGAGGCAGAAGAACTGTCAGAGGCCAGGAAATCAAGGACGCAGTGAGCTGTGATGGCACCACAGCACTCAGTTTGAGTAACGGGAGTGAGATGCTGTCTCCAAACAAAAAAAATATTAAAAAAAATAAAAACATAGTTCAAATGTCACCTCTTCTTTTAGCCTTAAAACTAAAAGTAGGCCGGGCACGGTGGCTCAGGCCTGTAATCCCAGCACTTTGGGAGGCTGAGGCGGATGGATTACCTGAGGTCAGAAGTTCAAAACCAGCCAGGCCAACATGGCAAAACCCCGTTTGTACTAAAAATACAAAAATTAGCCGGGTGTGGCAGTGGGCGCCTGTAATCCCAGCTACTCAGGGAGGCTGAGGCAGGAGAATCACTTGAACCCGGGAGGCGGAGGTGAGATTGTACCACTGTACTCCAGCCTGGGTCAAAAACAAAAAACAAACAAACAAAAAAAACTAAAAGTAATCTCTCCCTCCTCTCTAAACTCTTGTAGTTCCTTATCTTTATCTTTTTACCACCCATTACTTTCTGCCTTTCATTATCATTGTTGTTTCCATATTTAATCCCCCACCTAAGCATAAAGTCCTCAGGGTCAAGGTCCATCTTTATTCAAACTGATTAACACAATCCCTTATACATACTAAGCGAGGTTAGGAAAGAAGCCCACCAGAAACAACTCCAGATTGAGTCCAGAGCCCTGACTTTGCTAATAACTCACTATCTGACCTTGGACTTGAGGCTTTTAGTATGTTCCTTCACTTACAAAGTTAAGAGGGTAGGCTAAACTAGTTGCATTTGTTGTTAACTGTAGGCTATAATCCATTAGCTGGGTGTAAAATTAATTTGGAAGTCAAAACCCAGCATTTTTAAAATGAAATGAAATAACAGAATACATGTGTGTTATAAGCAATGGGGTGCTATAAATGTTTAACAACTACCTATGAGGAGGGAAGCCCTGAGAATACCATTTGCTGAATTTCCCGGTGTAAATATTCCCACCATGACCAATTTTGAGCTACTAACATGATGTCACTGGACATAGAGCTAGATAGGAAGAGATATGCACAACTGGTCTTGCAAGCCATTATAGCCAACTCAGCAGGGCCCTGAAAAGATAAATATTATTTCACCAAACTTTCAACTTTGTGTGTGTGTGTGCTTGCTGAATCAAGAAGTAAAATGTATTTTTTATTGTGGGTCACAGTCAAAAGAGTTTAATAAATGTTCAGGTAAACAATCTCCTGGTGTCTTTCATGTGTACTACATAATTTGATAAGTCTTACTCTTGGTTACAGATGTCTCTTCACCACAATTCATATTTTTCTTCAAAAATGGGAGTAACGAATATCTACTGATATCACCAGAAGGCAAATTACACAGAGCAGGAGTTTGGTTTATGGAATATCAGCCAAGTGCCAAGGTTTTTAGCATTTGTTCAGCCCTACATACCTGAAGGATATTATAACACACTCCTACTATCAATGGCTCACTTAGCAATGGGTTGGGGGGCAGGCAGGGGGTAAGAGGAGGAAATCCATAGTATAAAAAAAAAATCCAGATAATTCTAGTATTTGTGTTCATGTTCCCACCCCACTGAATACCCAGATACAGAGAAAATTAGAGCAGCAAAAAGTAAATGTTCCATGCCTGATGTTTCCCAATCAAATTCCCTTGCATCCCTCAATGAGACCTCCATTACTAAGAATCCCCTACTAGAACTAAGCTTTTACCATGGACTAGGGATGCATAGTTCTTGCTGAATTTAGAATAGGCAACAGGGAAAATAACACAGCAAACAGTTGTTAGGCTTCATATTCTGGGAAAATCAGGCTTTTATTTAAAAAAAAAACTGTCTTATTTTCCTCTTATTTAAGCTTACTAAACTGGGTGAGAATTTTCTTAAATATATTTTTGGCTGTACTATGTCTATCACAACACAGCCTGTAACCAGATTTTTCATGAGTATTTATAAAGAATTGTGTTGTTGTTGGGTTTTTTTTTAAGCCCAACAGCATTGGCAAATGTTTTCTATTTTAAAAGCTATTTAGAAAATAAGAAGGCTCAGAATTTCAAGTATACTAATAATCTTAGCCCAAATCTAACTCTAAATCAACTGAATATATGCCTAGAACTTTCCCAGGAAAATCCCCAAAAAGTACACCAAAAAACACCAAAAGATAACAAAAAAGAGTTAGCATGCGCATAAACTTGCTATACTCAATTATGCCATCCTATCTGTTGAATAAGAGTAATATGGGAAGTAAACGAAGTATAAAAAGAAGATGTTCAGAGATGCAAGTTCTGCTTAATTCATTAACTCTTCCTTATTAGGGTCCACTGATGTTCATACTTATACCCAATTCAAATACTGACTATAAAGTCAAAATTATTTCCCATTCTGAAAGTCTATGAGTCAAACAATGTCTTTCTCTATAATATCAACATTAAAACTCTCCTTTAAAAATGAGTATGTTTTACCATAACTCAGGCTCAAATCCGTACTTTCTCGGCCTCCACTTTTTGTAATGGCAAAATGCTCATCAGATCATCTCCACAAAAAACCCCTTAGCCATCTTTGAAATACCAGCACCTGGAATAACCTTAGGCTGCTGGTCATCCTCAGACTCAATGGCTGACCCATTTATAAAAGTCAAGAGTTATAAAAATATACAACTCATTAAAGACATAAGCAAGCTCTGTGCCTGGGAATCCCATAGGCTTACAGCAACAACTTCATTCTCCAAACCCCCTCTAACCAATCATAATGATCCATACCCCACTTGAAGACAACGGTAGGTTGGAATGCAGGCCCAGTTCTACACCTTCAATATAGGAAATTTTTGCTACTTAGCTACTACTCTCTTCAAAGTCAATCTCTTGAAGCCTAGCTATCTCCCACACATATTTTTACTTGGCACAACAGAATTCCTTCTTTTGATTACTCCAAAAGAATGGATAAAAGGACCTTCTGCTTCAATGCTGTATCATCTGAGAGTTCAAATAAATATACAACGGCTGAGCAAATTCAAGTTTGGGTTAAGGCAAAGAAAAAAATTCAAGTTTTTTAAAAGTCACAAATTTAGAACTAGTGAGCTGATCACATGAAAACTCCTGTTTCACATGCCTAATAAAATTCTTTCATTCAAAGGAAAAAAAATCATAACTACCAGGGTAAAAAGAAAACATCTAAATCATGAAACAATTATCAAAGAAACAAAAATTCTCAGAACATCACAACTGTAATATATAGAAATTCCCATCAAATAACTCAGGTGAAAAAAAAAAAATGGGACAAGCATGGTTGGCTCAGGCCTGTAATCCCAGCACTTCGAGAGGCCGAGGCGCAAGGACCACCTGAGGCCAGGAGTTGGAGACTAGCCTGAGCAACATGGTGAGACCCCTGACTCTACAAAAATAAAACAAAAAATTGGCCAGGTTTGGTGGCATGTGCCTGTGGTCCCAGCTACTCAGGAGGCTGAGGTGGGAGGATCTCTTGAGACCAGAACTTCGTGGCTGCAGTGAGCTAGAACTGAGCCACTGCACTCCAGCCTGGGCGCCAGAGCGAGACCTTGTCTCTTTTAAAACAAACAAACTTCATATATTTACCTTCACACTTTTTTAGGTTGGTTTGTATATTCACCATATGCCCCAATAGTACTGAGACTTACTTTTTCCAGCTTTCTAGAGGACAATGTAGGTTATATAATATGTTCACATATAAGCTCTACCCTACTTCATCTACTTCTCCCCAGATGACTTAATAATACACATCAGAGGCCGGGCGCGGTGGCTAACGCCTGTAATCCCAGCACTTTGGGAGGCTGAGGCGGGCAGACTACCTGAGGTCAGCAGTTCCACCAGCCTGACCAACATGGAGAAACCCCGTCTGTACTAAAAATACAAAATTAGCCGGGCGTGACGGCGCATGCCTGTAGTCCCAGCTACACAGAAAGCTGAGGCAGGAGAATCGCTTGAACCCGGGAGGCGGAGGTTGCGGTGAGCCGAGATCGCGCTGTTGCACTCCAGCCTGGGCAACAAGAGCGAAACTCCGTCTCAAAAATAATAATAATAATAATAATACACATCAGAGCAAATGTAGGCTACATAATATGTTAAAATATAAACTCTGCCCTGCTTTATCTACTTCTCTCTAAATGAATAATACATAATATCAGCGCATTCATTGAACCGATTTAGTACAGACACCAGTCTAACTCAAAGTCTAGAGCTAACCCCTCAGGCATGTGTACATTTAATACAATGTGATGATAATGTATACATAAAGTTCAACTAGTCTTTCTTCTTGGAAATCTCATTGTCAATTTCATAAGGAACGCTCTACTGAGAAAATGAATCACAGGCCAGTTTTCTAGTACTAGGAGCTTGTGAACCAGTATTTTCCATGAACAAAATCCACTTCCAATGTGATCACAAGCAAACTTCAAATCCATATCTTCTGACATCATAACTAATGGATATTCTACGGAAGAAGCCAAATATAAACACACTACTGTAAGAAAAGTCAGAAGGTTTTCATGAAACTGTTTTCAGAATTTTAACAAGCAACTACTTACCTCCCACTATGCACGAGGAAATTTAAATGTATTAAAAATCCCTAAACCCCTCCAGTGCCAAAAATAAAGGCCTTAAAATCATTTTCCAAACTGCGCTGAAATCTGTCAGGCAAGCAAAAGTTCTCCTTACCATTAGTGTAACAAGGCTGGCATTTCAGTTCACTTGCATGAAACCAATTTTGCAAGTGACCACCCAAGTTTTGGTACATATTCTAATATAACCCTATCTGAGAGATCCAAGGACCTGGACACACTCCCTAGTATCTGAAACCCGTCAGTTCAGCTCCCATGCACCCGGCCACCTCCCGCTAGCCGATGGCCCCTTTCCACATGCTGACGCACTGCCCAGCCCTGTACCGTTGGCGACCAGTGCAAAGTACTAGCCCAGTCTCAGAAACTTTGACTCAGTTATCAGGACACTGAGCACTCACAAGCTGGGTGGGGGTTGGGGGGAGGTGTTTGTCATGGCTCAGGAGGTCAACTTTGAAGCGGGGCATTCCCTACAGGTAGGCATCTGCCCGGAACGCATCCCATCCCAAACTGCAAAACCACAAGCATCAACAGCAGGAGCCGAGCAAAGTGCTCGGCGGAGGAAGAGGAAGGGCGAGGGAGAGAAACGGTCGAGTACAGAAGCCTGCGTGTGGGTAAGAAAATGCCCTAACCACTCGCCCGCCGGACGCAGGGCGGCTGGGACAGCGAATCCAGCAGCAGCCACAGCGTAGCAGCGGGCGGCAGCCGCCGAGACAGCAATGTCAGGAAGGCACAGCTGGAGGAGGCGGCCGCCGAAGCCACTACCCCGCCCCCAGGTAAGGGCGCCGACCCCGCCCGCCCTAGCTGCGAGGAGCGGCCACCTGGGAGAACCGCGGCGTCCGGGAGGCGGCCGACAGTCCTGAACCCGCCCCGTACCCTCCTTCCCGCGGTCCTCCTGCATCCCAGTCCCGGGCCGGGGCCCCATCTCGACCCTCTCCAGGCTCAGCCCGACGCCAACACACCCAGGCAGCCTCGGCCCGCGGATCCGGGCCGCCGGGCCGCCCTCGTGTCCCTAGGAGGCCGCCCTCGCCTCACCTCTTCACGTCTCCGCGGGCGCTGCCGAAACAAAAACTCCTTCAGGCGCCCGCGTCCCACCCGCCACCTCGCGCTCTGAGGCCGGGCCGGTCCCGTTCACTCAGCCACCGCTGGAGCCTGGGGAGGGCGGAGGGAGCTGAGAGGGGAGGGGAGAAGGGCCGCCTGGCAGGAAGAGGCGAGGGAGGGGGCGGGCCGAGAAGGAGGGGAGGAGGAGGAGGCGGCGGGTCGGAAGCGCGCTCGTCCAGGCCCCTCTGCGCGGCGTGCGCGCTCCTGATGTCGGAGGCGCCCACTCTGCCGGGCGGCGGTGGCGCACACGCGCGTGCACGTCGCTGCCTGGCCGCGGTTGCGCCGGGAGTGGAGGAGTGAGGTCCTGACAGAACCAGAGCTGTTAGAGCAGGGACGCGCAAAGGGCGAGAGTACGGGCAGCGCTGGAGAACCTCTGCGGCGGAGGGGCTGGGGGTGGGACCGGGCCCGCGAGCCCGCCCTGACCGGGGTGCGTTCTGCTGGCAGTTGCTGAGTTCGAAGATTAACTCTCAATGTGGAGAGATTATTTTCTTGCTCGTAAACCTGGTTTACATATTTTCATTCTTAATGCTCAGTAATCTTAAGGAAAGTCACCTGAAAGAATACTACTAACTTTTTCACTAAGTACTCTTCTGCGCCTCTTTGAAGGTGTCTGTGTGCTTGTGAAGCGCGCCGTTGTTAGTTCCTTCTGTGAGACTCGGGGGAGACTGAAGAGGGAAATCACCTGCGGGGAATGAACAGGAAAGCAATAAGTAAGCACCATTACGTATTATATGAAGAAAATGTGCCCTCATTTGCACCTTTTTATCCTTTGGGGTCAAAGATGTTGAGGTACAAACTAGGTAGAGGTAGAATAAACCAACGCTTTCTCGCTACGAAGATTGTACTAATCCTTGAATTGTGGACATCCTTCTAGATCCTGCAACCAGAAATGACCTGTAAATTTTCCGAATCTCCTTAGCACTTTGTTCTGTAGTTTTGTGGCACCTAACATGTCAGGCTTATCCAGGTTGCCCTGTGCAGCATTTTATACCCCTAGACAACCGCTGTGGACCTGCTTCATTCATTTGTATCTTACACTGTGCACCCTGCCTAACTCATAGGAAGCACTCAATGAATGTGATTGCATGGATAAGTGAATATAGTGTCCAGTGATTGGAGCCATAGAATGACTTTAGTTTAAATATCTCCCTTCTATCCCACTTCAATTCCCCTGCCCTCATTTTCCACCCATATCTAAAAGCTACTCTGAGAAACGTCACATTTGTCCAAATGGCCCTCCCTCACAAATTCCTTCCCTCCACACCCCCCCACACACCCCCGCTTTTCCTGATGTCAATGTCTATAGATGCTGAGACATATCAAGAGTGTTGTAACTATTTTTTTGTTTCCCCTACCTTCTGGGATCCTTCCCTTATTAACTTCTGTATCTCAGGAGCCTGCCTAGCCCTGGGCCTGACAATAAATGCTGAAAGTTTTTATTATATTTAATAAAGTTAGGGTTAGAATAACATAAATCATCTGTTGATTTCCTGAGATGTACAGGAACTATTAATAAATCTGCCAACAAGTAAGTACTAAGCTTCTACTAAATAAAGTACTACTAAATTTACACTGCGCGCCATGAGGAAATCAATAGTTGACAAAGCCACAGTTTCTGCCTTCAGGTATCTTCTAACTGGAGTGAAGCTTTTTGACAAAAAATGGATGCGGTAATTATGGGCATTCAATAGGTAACTTAGCCAAAAAAGAGTTAAACAAAAATGGCAAATCCAAAACAAGTTTAGTGTTCCCCAAATTCAGTTCCATATGTCTTTGAAAGCAATAGTGGACACCACTGGCCACTGCGAGTTAATTCTTCTGTTTAAGTGGAGCATGCTATCTTCATGTGCCAGCTTGCTATAAGGAAAAGAAAAATCCTGTCCCATGGCCACATGTAACACCTCTCATCAACAGGGGTCATTCTTTAAAACTGAACTTTTCCTCACAGGACAACATAGATAAGAGACAAGTCACGAGAGAACCTAGATAAAAGACAATGAAGGTGATCTGGTGCAAACTCATCCTTACCACCAGAAAAACAATTCTAAGCACATGCCAAAAAATTATTAACAGATCTTCAATCTTTTACTCAAGAAACTAAAAGGAATAAAAAATTAATAACAAAGCATTCTTCTTGTGGTATGTGCTGCTCACCTCTCTTTCCACTGTGGCTTCATTTGCATTAAGCGTATCCTAGCAGCCCTGGTCCATGAAAGGACTGAAACTCTCACTTTGAGAGACGGTGTTATAAAATACTCCAGCATGATTCATAACATGACAAACTGGTGCCCCAGGTACAAATCAAACCCACAAACATGTTTTGTTTGGCATACATGGTACTTAAAAAAATATATATCCAAAGTTAAAAACCAGAAGGTTATACATGCATTTTGGGCTTCTCTTTAGAAAGTGGAAGATTTGGTAACAGTGAGCTTACATTATTACATGACAACAATCAGCTGCAGGACATGCATTCTCTCTTTTGCCAAAATCTCAACATTCTCTCTTGTATCTTACAGTGTTGTTTCTCTCATTTATGTCTGTAACTCCTAGTTTAAAATGTAATATCAAAAATTGGAAACAGACCAGGTGCAGTGGTTCATGCCTGTAATCCCAGCACTTTGAGAGGCCAAGGCAGATTTGCTTGAGCCCAGGAGTTCAAGATTAGCCTGGGCAACATAACAATACCCTGTCTCCACAAAAAAGAAAAAAAAATTAGAAACAAGTTAAACATTGGACAATAATGTAAGAGTTTAAACTGGTATCTAATGGTACAGAATATCATATTGATTTTATAGTGGGCATTATATTGATTGATTCCCCAGAATATATTCCCACCCCTCTGCAATTGCAAGACAGCCAAGGATCTGATTAGGGCCATCTCCCGCTCCAGGTGTGGACAGTGATTGTGATAATCAGCCTAATCCCATCCTCACTTGACCTGTCAGTATTCATTGATAGGCACCGACATGAGTCTAAATTGGTCCCAATCATATGGAAGGCTATATCTTGCGTTTGTTGGGAAATGAAAAGTGCTCTTTTTCTTACTCTGGCTAGTGCGATGGGTAGATGTGAGTCCAATAGTTACTGCAGCCACTTTGCTACCATGAGGAAGCCAGCCTGAGGATGAAACTGACACATGATGGAAGCACTCAAACCCAGCTTGAAGCCTACCCCTTCCTCTGAGACAATAAATTTTCACAGCTTTTTTTTTTTTTTTAACAGTCTCACTCTGTTGCCTAGGCTGGAGTGCAGTGGTGCAATCTCGGTTCACTACAATCCCTGCCTCCCAGGTTCAAGCGATTCTCCTGTCTCAGCCTCCAGAGAAGCTGGGATTACAGGTGCCCACCACCACGCCCAGCTAATTTTTGTATTTTTAGTAGAGATGGGGTTTCACCATATTGGCCAAGCTGGTCTCAAACTCCTGACCTCAGGTGATCCACCCGCCTCGGCCTCCCAAAGTGCTGGGATTACAGGCTTTAGCCACTGTGCCAGCCTGATTTTGACAGCTTTTTAAGAAGGTTCGAGTTTGGCTTTGTATTTCTTACAGATAAAGCTAAATCTTTCCATGCATACTATGGAACAAAGAACTTTAGTTGCATTGTATGACTCTTCCAAGGATACATTTCCAATGATAGAAAGGTAACAACCTGTCTGGCAAGATTTTACAGGATCTTGAAAGGAATTTGACCACACCAAAAAATCCTTCCCTGACTGGGCTACCTGATGCCTGAAAGCCCATCGTTACACTTTTTTTTTTCACTTTGACTTAAATCCTGTGCCCTATTTAAATCAACTTTGCCCAAGAAGAGCACTTCATGACTCGAATCACTAATGTTGTATAAATGAGTTTATCACATGATTTTTTAGTCTTTTCTTTTACTAACAGGAAGATTTGGAAAAGAGGCACTGGCTACTTGAGGAAGGGGGAAATCACAGAGAGAGCGAAAGATGTAACAGGTAAAACTGGAGATACAGAAGAAAACCTTTTTTATTTCACGGTTTTATGTAGGGCTGAAATTCAGAGTAATCTGGACAAGTCATACTGAGCTTATATGATAAACCAAACCTGTGTTGCAATTGCCCATTTAAGACTAAGAACACAATAAAACAATATGTATATAGGGAGCAGAAAATTTCCTCAGCAGTAGAAGAGGCAGGCAGAGATCTAAATGCCTGTTTTATTTTATTTTATTTTTTGAGACAGAGTTTCACTCTTGCTGCCCAGGCTGGAGTGCAGTGGCGCAATCTCGGCTCACTGCAACCTCCGCCTCCTGGGTTCAAGCAATTCCCCCGCCTTAGCCTCTGGAGTAGCCGGGATTACAGGCGCGCACCACCACGCCCAGCTAATTTTTGTATTTTTTTTAGTAGAGACAGCGTTTCGCCATGTTAGCCAGTCTGGTCTCGAACTCCTGACCTCAGGTGATCCACCCGCCTCAGCCTCCCAAAGTGCTGGGAGGGATTACAGGCATGAGCCACCGGGCCTGGCCCTAAATGTCTCTTGAGGAAGAATAGCTAGCCTACTACTTTTATTTATTTTATTTTTTATATTTTTTATTTTTTGAGACAGAGTGTCACTCTGTTACCCAGGCTGGAGTGCAGTGGTGTGATCTTAGCTCACTGCAACCTCCGCCTCCCAGGTTCAAGTCACTCTCCTGCCTCAGCCTCCCAAGTAGCTGGGATTATAGGTGTCCACCACCACACCTGGCTAACTTTTGTATTTTTAGTACAGATGGCATTTCACCGTGTTGGCCATGCTGGTCTCAAACTGACCTCAAGTGATCTGCCCACCGTGGCCTCCCAAAGTGCTGAGATTATAGGCATGAGCCACCATGCCCGGCCCCTACTACTTTTAGAATTTGATACTTAATGTAAAGGACACCTACCAAAAATGGTTTTTCCCATACCTTGTGGTAGGTGTCTGAAATTCATCTCATCATAGGAGTCCTTTTCTTTTATGTGGGGCAGTGATCCTCTGTTGTGTATAACAAAATCACCTTGGGAGTTTATAAAAATGCATATCTCTATGCTCAACCCCCAAGAAATTCAGTACCTCTAAGATAGGCCCCAGGACTTCTTTCAACTTTTTCTTATAAAAAACATTTAAGCACATAAAAAGTAGAGAGAAGAGTATAATGAGCCTTCACGAGTCAGTCATTCAGCTTGAACAATTATCAACATGTGGCCAATCTCCTTCCCCACCCCTCACATGGATATCACCCATAAAGACTTCATCATATAAAGCTCTAAAAGATAAGAATTCTTGACCAGGCATGGTGGCTCAGGCCTGTAATCCCAGCTCTTTGGGAGGCCAAGGCAGGAGGATTGCTTGAGCCCAGGAGTTTGAGACCAGCCTGGGAAACATAGCTAGACCCCATCTCTACAAAAAATTTAAAAATCAGCCAGGGGTGATGGCATGCATCTGTGGTCCCAGCTACTTGGGAGGTTGAGGTAGGAAGACCGCTTGAGCCTGGGAGGTCAAGGCTGCAGTGAGCCATAATGGTGCCAGTTGCATGTCAGCCTGGGTGACAAAGCAATACCCTGTCTCAAAAAAAAAAAAAAAAAAAAGATAAGATTCCTTTTTGCAATCAATAAAATCCAGAATGTGGGAAACTCTATAGGACATACCACCAAGTTTCTTCAGCAAATAAATTGCATACATATAAGTGAGAAGAAGGATCTGTTGAACTTGCTTGGATGTTGATTTTGTTTGTCCTTTTTAACATCTTCATGAGATATAACTGACATACAATAAGCTATTCATATTTAAAGTGTACACTTTGACAAGTTTTGACATATGTACGCAACTGTGAAACCATCACCACAATCAAGAGAGTAAAAACATCCATCATGCCCCTTTGTAATCTCTCCCTCCTACTCTGACTCATCCCCCTCCATGTCCTCAGGCACTCACTGATGTTGCTAGAGATTTGTTTGCATTTTCTAGAATTTTCTATAAATGGAATCATATCGTATGTATTCTTTTTTTGTGTTGCTTTTTTCACTCAGTATAATCATTTCAGGATTCATCCATGTTTTTGCACTTGTCAATAGTCTATTCCTTCTAAGTCTTTGAGTCTCACGACATGTATCAAGTTCCAGTATTCATGTGAGCCACTGGGCTTCAGTATGTACTTGCCTTCAGCTTCCCGTAATACTCTGGCTTTTTGTCCTTTTTCTAAAAGCTAGTGATTTCCTTTTCTTTTTTCTTTCTTTCTTTTTTTTTTTTTTTTTTTTTTTTTTTTTTTGTTGTTGTTGTTGTTGTTGTTTCAATGGCTAAAAAAAAAATTTCTTTGAGACCGGGTTTTACTGTGTCGCCCAGGGCAGAGTGGAAGTGGCATGATCACAGCTCGCTGCAGCCTCAATCCCCTGGGCTCAAGTGATCCTTTCACCTCAGCCTCCTGAGTAGCTGGGACCTCAGGTGCACGCCACCATGCCTGGATATTTTTTTTATTTTTGATAGAAATGGGACATCTCTATGTTGCCCAGGCTGGTCTTAAACTTCTGGGCTCAAGTAAGCCTCCTGCCTCAGCCTCCCAAAGTGCTAGAATTACAGCCACCATACCTAGCTGATTTCCCTTTCTTGCTTTCAAGCTTGACGAAATACATTTTTTCAATTTTTAAAGTTATTATCCCGCATTTGTATATTTTTGTAAAGGTAGGGAGTCTTTCCTTGTCAGCCTAGCTAGCCATATTAGTCTGAATTGTATTAATTTTTTAACAATGTAAAGAAACTATACAAAGAGGGAGGCTGCTTTTCTATAGATGTGATGTCTTCCTTCCTGATGCTTTCCCTGCACGAGCCTTTCCAAACAGAGCTTTGGCAGTAAACTCCAAGTTCCTTTGAAGTACTTACCATAGGCCTACTAAATTGCAGGTTTTGAACATATAAGAAATATTCCTTAAATACATATGTTTTATAGAAACAGCTACTTCAAAAATTACAAATACTTTCATGGTAAAGGGAGGAAAATTACCACTTTCCTCTTCTGAGTCAAGGGAAGTTCATGCCCTCTCCACCACACCCTACCCCTCCCTCCAAGACATTTTTTTAGTCCTTTTCCCTTTGCCACATAAAAAATAAGCTGCAAATTTGAAAAAAGATTGTGTCCAATTCTAAGAGACTCTCTAATACAAAAGTAAATGAGAATTATAAAATGACAAATGCCACTGCTTTAGAATATATTAAAATATTCCTAAAACTTTGTCTAACACTTTCAATTTCAGGAAAATTCTTACTATTTAATTCTCTGATTTGGTGACAGTGACAATAACAACCTCTTCGTGGAAGATTTTTAGTTTTTGACATACCTACATACATCATTACTAATAATTTCAAACTGCTAATAATTTCAAACTGCATATGAAAATCAGAATTGTATCTTGTAATTATATTCAAAATGTCTTGTTTCATAGGCAGATGGTGCATAAATTGATAGCCATTGTGTTATTCTCTGTACCTTTTGATGTATTTTAAATTATGTAATCATTTTTAATTGAATTCCACCATCAATGTATGCCTTACTTTGGATGCATACCCTTTAATCTCATTTTTGTACAATTGCTATCTTGCTCTACTGTACCCCACAACACCAGATACATATGTTTTTACTGCACCTATAACACTTTCATACATTTAAAATTTTTTATCACTATCTTTTTCTACCAGACTGTGAACACTTTGAATTAAAAAATTATGGGTTTTTTTTTCCTAGTACCTAGGCATTCGGTATGTTTATTGTATGAATGATTGAATCAATGTATTTACAAATTTGTGTTAGAATTTGCTGAGATGCTTCTCTTAGTGAAACAGAGAGCTTAAATAATAGAACAAATCCCTGATTACTAACCATGAGTTAGTCTTTCCTTGGTTGCAAGTGACAGAAGTGTTCTCTACATAGAGAAAGCAAGCATTTAAAGAACATTGAATCTACAGTACAATTAAAGATCTTTACCAATAATTCTAACTTATTAGTAATTAATGTCAGACCTAACCATCTTATTAAAAGAAATATATTTAAGTGTGTATATCAGAGACTCCTAGCTGCTTGCCTCAACATCCATTTTCTCCTTCCATCTTAGTAAAAGAACCCCAAATTTATCCAATATTAAACTATGCACAGATAAAAGACTATAATTCCTGGCTTCCTTTGCAGCCACATATTCTGGCAAATGAGAAAAGTAACTGTGAAATTTTCTTCAAAGAGAGAGACTGGCCTCTTCTTTTCCCTTTCTTCCCTCCTACTACCTGGAACATAGATGTGATGGTTGAATCTAGCAACCATCTTCAGCCGGAGGATGAGGACCACCCTAGGTATGGTGGAGTGACCAACCAGAAGGAGTTTATGTCCATGATGACTTTGTGGAACTTCCATCCCACCTGAAATCCCACCTGAAATGCCAATTTCCGAACTTATAGAGAATGAAACCTTGTGTGTTTAATCCATTATTTGTTATTTTTAGCTTTACTCACTTGCAACTGAACTTTAACTACTATTTTTACTCTTAAACCTTATCTTAGGGTCATATTCCTTCTTAATTGAGTCACATGATTTCTGAAGAGATTATAATTTATAATTTATGGGATTATTAAAATAATTTCACAAAAATATAATTCTAGCACTCTGGGAGGTCAAGGCGGGTGGATCACTAGAGCTCAGGAGTTCAAGACCAGCCTGGGCAACATGGCGAAATCCCATCTCTACAAAAAATACAAAAATTATCTGGGTGTGGTGGTGCCTGCCAGTAGTCCCAGCTGCTTGCGGGGCTGAAGTGGAAGGATTGCTTGAGCCAGAGAGGTGGAGGCTGCAGTGAGCAGAGATCCCGCCCCTGTACTCCAGCCTAGGCAACAGAGTGCGACCCTATCTCAAAAAACAAATAAAAATTCCTAGCCAGGCATGGTGACTCGTGCCTTGAATCCCAGCACTTTGGGAGGCCAAAGCAAGAGGATCACTTCAGGCCAGGAGTTTGAGACTAGCCTGGGCAACATAGCAAGACCCCATCTCTACAAAAAAAAAAAGTTTTAAATAGCCAGACACAGTGGCACACGCCTGTGGTCTCAGCTACTATGGAGGCTAGAGCAGGAGGATCACTTGAGCCCAGGAATTTGAGGTTATAGTAAGCTATGATAGAACCACTGCAGTCCAGCCTGGGTGATAAAGGAAGATGGTGTCTCTAAAAATAATAATAACAATAATAATAATTCCTTTAAAATTGAAATTCTTCACTTGGGTGCCTCATATCTAGAATGATAGCTGATATAGGAAATTTAGATAAGAATTTCAGTAATTATTTCATCTTAATAACCATGGCTAAAGGGTTGTTGTTGTTTTTTAAGTCCTTTGTGGTTTGATAATCATTCTACTGAAAGTACACTGCATATTTCCCTGTCTTAGAAAGACTGAATTTTTTTTTTTGAGATGGAGTCTCACTCTGTCACCCAGGCTGGAATGCGGTGGCGTGATCTCGGCTCACTGCAACCTCTGCCTCCCGGGTTCAAGCGAGTCTCCAGCCTCAGCCTCCAGAGTAGCCGGGATTACAGGCGCGCATCACCACGCTCAGCTAATTTTTGTATTTTTAGTAGAGATGGGGTTTTACAAGGTTGGCCAGGCTGGTCTCAAACTCCTGACCTCAAGTGATCCGCCTGCCTCAGCCTCCCAAAGTGCTAGGATTATAGGCATGAGCCACCACACCCGGCCAAAAGACTGAATTTTTGGTCATTCAAATTTTTAATTTATTTCTTTCATAAATTTTGAATATATACATTTTATTCACTTCGGGACTTAGTGTAGTGATTGGTGAATGAAACTAATATAGGGATTGTAAAATTTTTTATTTCATAAATTTGAGCTTGCAATGCTCTTTTCCTCTTAAGACGTGTACCTGCAGGTTCTGAAAGGTTTCCACCAACTGTGTAGCAGAAAATCTGCATATTCTCATTGCATTGAGCTAGTGTGACTTGTAAAATATAATCAAAACATAACTATTCTCTTAAAACTAACTCAGTGGGGTTAGCTTTTTCCCCTGCCACAAAGATGAAAATTCCAGCAAGTCTCATGACTTTCCTGCCCACTTGTAGAAATCATAAGGTCTTGAATTTTTAAAGTCACAAAATTCAGCCTCATTTGAAAGGGAGGCTTCTGAGAAAAGAAACGTGTGTTCAGCTCTTCTCTCTTTCCTGTTCATGTTCTCACCTACTCAATGGCTGTTGTCAGTGACTCTCTGGGTTTAAGTGCAGGGAGGGAATAAGAGAAAAGGGAGCAGAAAGGTGTTCATTGACTGGAGCTGTAGTGAGATGGCTTTGTACTCTCTCATATGTTAGCTTTAAACGAACAGATATTTAAAGCTAACTCTTTGTCTTACAGGCACTTTTGTGACTTCCTCAGAGACTCACATGCTTGGTCAGTCAAGCTACAACTCCTCCACCTTCCGTTATACAGGCCATGTATTCTATTCCTCTTGCTGCCACTTCTCCCTAGCCTCAGATATTTTGTAGAAATCCATACCATGTTGTTTTCTGTTAGACCCCAACTGACATCTCAGGCAGTTCCCTTGTGCAGCAGTCACAAAGAGCTCCAGCCTGGCTCTTTATCCCTTGTGTGGCCCACATCTGGTCCATGGGAAGCATTATGCATCGTTTGTGTTGAGAAACTCTGAGTGAGCTGGTTGGTCCTAATGCAATTGGATATATCCTCTCCGATAATGAAGAACCTGCCAGGCATTCTCTTTCTGGCCCTCTAGATTTTTCTGGGAGGAAGCAGTCAGACAGCATCCCAACCTTCCCACTACAGTTCTTTGAACAGGTCTGTAAGAAGCCCTGCTCACTAGACCTGAGGTGGAGAAGCAGGCACCCTCCTCTCCTTCACCCTAGTGAGAGGGACATAGGATGTAAAGCATGGCTTTCTCTAAAGAACACCTCTGACAAAAAGCAGTCTCAATTCTACTGTCTGACATGTGTGGTTTTTCAAAACCTTCTAACTAGTGGAAACTTGTTTTGAAATTGCTGCTTATTAGTCTGGTACTTCACTGAGAAATGTCACATCTATTGCATTGGAATGCTTAGGCCAAAATTTTCTATGCAGTCTTCTGTTATATTTGTTACATCTTCAGGATTCGAACAGTCAGACTTCTCAGATATGTTTTGCCGAGAGATTAGCACAATTTCCCAATAAATTATGCTTTTAAAATTAGACTCCTTTATTAAAACAACAGGAATATAAACTGATCATAGTAATCACAAACTAGTCAATAACATGAAAAGTAAAATTGTTATTTTTCTCTCTCATTGGTAAATATCATCCCTAGTTTCTTTTAATTCCTATATCCTCTTCCCCACCGCACCATGAATTCCTTCAGACCTAAGAAACTCTCTCCTAACAAACCCTCAATTCTTCTCCTCAGAGTACAAAAATCTTTCAGAATAGATATCAAACTGCTCTATTTAAAAATCAAATACCACTTTAAAAATCAAATGCCCTTCTAGATGTATGTAGAGCTGCACCAGTTTGTGGAATAATTCCAATGACTGACGACTTTACACTGACTGTTTTACTCAGTATTTTGTTACTGAGTTATACTTCTACATTTTAGCTTTCTCTTCTCCAAAGATTTTCCTTGGCTTCTAACTGGATAAGCAGAAAGAAGAAAAGGGAAATGTAGACATATAAGACTTTTGTCCCTGGCGTGATTCCCTTCTTACTCCCTCCCACCCCCCACCACCAGAATAAGAAAAACAATCTTTACTTACCCCCCAAAATTCTCTCTTGCTGGGTGCAGGGGCTCACACCTATAAATCCCAGAACTTTGGGAGGCCGAGATGGGCGGATCACTTGAGGTCAGGAGTTCAAGACCAGCCTGGCCAACATGGTGAAACCCTGTCTCTACCAAAAATACAAAAATTAGCTAGGCATGGTGGCACGTGCCTGTAATCCCAGCTACTCGGGAGGCTGTGGCAGGAGAATCATTTGAACCCAGGAGGCAGAGGTTGCTGTGAGCCAAGATCGCACCACTGTACTCCAGCCTGGGCAAGAACAACAAAAACAAAACAAAACAAGAAAAGCAAATCATTATTTTAAGGGATATTACTTCAAAGTGCTCCCCCTTCTCTTTTGATCAGAGCTTACCACATAATTTTCATATGTTCATACTGGTTTAATATTAACCATTTCCATTCATTCATTCATTCATTCATTGAACAAATATTTATTGAGTACTTCTTAGGTAAAAGGTACTGTTTTAGGTATTGAGGATACAACAGTAAACACGATAGAAAAAGTCCAAGCCCTCATGGATACTCATGGAAAACAGCAGCAGTAAACAGATAGATAAATAAATAGATGTTATAATATAATGTCAGGTGGTAATAAATGCAATGAAGAAAAATAAAACAGTATAAAGAAACAAAGTGCCATTTTAGATAGGGTAGTCAGGGAAGGCCTCTCTGAGGAAGTATGTCTATATAGAAATTCTAATGAGGTAATGGTTAATTAGTACAAATGGCCTAAGATGACAGACTCCTTGGTGCATTCTAAGAACAGCAGGGAAACCAGTATGATTGGGGCCAGTGGTTAAAAAATAGTAGGAGGTGAGTTTGGGGTAATAGCTGGTGGCTAAGATGATAGAGAGCCTCATAGACCACAGATTTTGTTCAAAACTGATGGAGGGATCAGTTTAGAGATCAGTTCCGTGCTTTAAAAAGATCAATCTGTGTCCATTGTTGAGAATTAACAACAGAGAAGCAAGAGTAGAAACAAGGAGACCAGTTAGAAATCTAGTTTGAAAGACCAGATAAAAGATGATGGTAACTTGAAATAGAGCAGTAGTGGGAGAAATGGAAAAAAGTAACTGAATTCTGGATGTATTTTGAAGACAGAGCCAACAGGATTTGCTGAGGATCCAAGAATTAAAGAAGAGTCGAAGATTTTAAGAGTTTTTGCCTAATCAACTAGGTGAATGGTGGAAACATTGGGAAGGAGTAAGCGGAGTTAGGGAACAGATACATAATCTAAAGTTCAGTTTTACTTTTTTTTATTATACTTTAAGTTCTGGGATACATGTGCAGAACATGCAGGTTTGTTACATGGTGGTTTGCTGCATCCATCAACTGTCATCTACATTAGGTATTTCTCCTAATGCTATTCCTCTCCTATGCCCCATCCCCTGACAGGTCCCAGTGTATGATGTTCCCCTCCCTGTGTCCACGTGTTCTCATATTTCAACTCCCACTTATGAGTGAGAACATGCGGTGTTTGGTTTTTTGTTCCTGTGTTAGTTTGCTGAGAATTATGGTTCCCAGCTTCATCCATGTCCCTGCAAAGGACATGTACTCATCCTTTTTTATGGCTGCATAGTATTCCATGGTGTATATGTGCCACATTTTCTTTATCCAGTCTATCATTGATGGGCATTTGGGTTGCTTCCAAGTCTTTGCATTGTGAATAGTGCTACAATAAACATATGTGTGCATATGTCTTTATAGTAGAATGATTTATAACCCTTTGGGTATATGCCCAGTAATGGGATTGCTGGGTCAAATGATATTTCTGGTTCTAGATCCTTGAGGAATTGCCACACTGTCATCCACAATGGTTGAACTAATGTACACTCCCACCAACAGTGTAAACGCGTTCCTATTTCTCCACATCTTCTCCAGCATCTGTTGTTTCCTGACTCTTTAATGATCGCCATTCTAACTGCTGTGAGATGGTATCTCATTGTAGTTTTGATTTGCATTTCTCTAATGACTAGTGATGATGAGCTTTTTTTTTTCATATGTTTGTTGGCTGCATAAATGTCTTCTTTTGAGAAGTGTCTGTTCATATCCTTTGCCCACTTTTTGATGGGGTTTTTGTTTTTTTCTTGTAAATTTGTTTAAGTTCCTTGTAGATTCTGGATATTAGCCCTTTGTCAGATAGATAGATTGCAAAAATTTTCTCCCATTCTATAGGTTGTTCACTCTGATGGTAGTTTCTTTTGCTGTGCAGAAGCTCTTTAGTTTAATTAGATCCCATTTGTCAATTTTGGCTTTTGTTGCCATTGCTTTTGGTGTTTTAGTCATGAAGTCTTTGCCCATGCCTATATCCTGAATGGTATTACCTAGGTTTTCTTTTAGGGTTTTTATAGTTTCAGGTCTTAAGTTTAAGTCTTTAATCCATCTCGAGTTAATTTTTGTATAAGGTGTGAGGAAGGGGTCCAGTTTCAGTTATTTGCATATGGCTAGCCAGTTTTCCCAATGCCATTTATTAAATAGGGAATCCTTTCCCGATTTCTTGTTTTTGTCAGGTTTGTCAAAAATCAGATGGTTGTAGATTTGTGGTGTTATTTCTGAGGCCTCTCTTCTGTTCCATTGGTCTATATATCTGTTTTGGTACCAATACCATGCTGTTTTGGTTACTGTAGCCTTGTAGTATAGTTTGAAGTCAGGTAGCTTGATGCCTCCAACTTTGTTCTTTTTGCTTAGGATTGTCTTGGCTATACAGGTTCTTTTTTGGTTCCATATGGAATTTAAAGTATTTTTCTTAATGCTGTGAAGAAAGTCAATGGTCACTTGATGGGAATAGCATTGAATCTATACTTTGGGCAATATGGCCCAAAATTACTTTGGGCAATATGGCCATTTTCACAATATTGACTCTTCCTATCCATGGGCATGGAATGTTTTTCCATTTGTTTGTGTCCTCTTTTATTTTGTTGAGCAGTGGTTTGTAGTTCTCCTTGAAGAGGTCCTTCACATCCCTTATAAGTTTTATTCCTAGGTATTTTGTTCTCTTCGTAGCAATTGTGAATGGGAGTTCACTCATGATTTGGCTGTTTGTCTATTGTTGATGTATAGGAATGCTTGTGATTTTTGCAGGTTGATTTTGTATCCTGAGACTTCGCTGAAGTTGCTTATCAGCTTAAGGAAATTTTGGGCTGAGACAATGGGGTGTTCTAAATATAAAATGATGTCATCTGCAAACAGAGACAATTTGACTTCCTCTCTTCCTATTCGAATACCCTTTATTTCTTTCTCTTGCATGATTGCCCTGGCCAAAACTTCCAGTACTATGTTAAATAGGAGTGCTGAAAGAGGGCATCCTTGTCTTGTGCCAGTTTTCAAAGGAAATGCTTCCAGCTTTTGCCCATTCAGTATGTTATTGACTGTGGGTTTGTCATAAATAGCTCTTATTATTTTGACATACGTTCCATCAATACCTAGTTTATTGAGAGTTTTTAGCATGAATGGGGCGTTGAATTTTATCAAAGGCCTTTTCTGCATCTATTGAGATAATCATGTGGTTTTTGTCATTGGTTTTGTTTATGTGATGGATTACGTTTATTGATTTGCATATGTTGAACCAGACTTGCAAACCAGGAATGAAGCCGACTTGACTGTGGTGGATGAGCTTTTTGATGTGCTGCTGGATTTGGCTTGCCAGTATTTTATTGAGGATTTTCGCATCTATGTTCATCAGGGATATTGGCCTGACATTTTCTTTTTTTGTTGTATCTCTGCCAGGTTTTGGTATCAGGATGATGCTGGCCTCATAACATTAATTAAGGAGGAGTCCCTCTTTTTCTATTTTTTGGAACAGTTTCAGAAGGAATGGTACCAGCTCTTCTTTGTACCTCTGGTAGAATTCGGCTGTTCATCCATCTGGTCCTGGACTTTTTTTGGTTGATAGGCTATTAATTACTGCCTCAATTTCAGAACTTGTTATTAGTCTATTCAGGGATTCGACTTCTTCCTGGTGTAGTCTTGGGAGGGTATATGTGTCCAGGAATTTATCCCTTTCTTATAGATTTTCTAGTTTATTTGCCTGGAGGTGTTTATAGTATTCTCTGATGGTAGTTTGTACTTTTATGCAATCAGTGGTGATATCCCCTTTATCATTTTTTATTGTGTCTATTTTATTCTTGTCTATTTTCTTCTTTATTAGTCTCTCTAGCGGTCTATTTCATTAATCTTTTCAAAAAACCACCTCCTGGATTCACTGATTTTTTGAAGGCTTTTTTGTGTCTCTATCTCCTTCAGTTCTGCTCTGATCTTAGTTTTTTCTTGTCTTCTGCTAGCTTTTGAATTTGTTCGCTCTTGCTTCTCTAGTTCTTTTAAATGTGATGTTAGGGTGTTAATTTTAGATCTTTCCCACTTTCTTCTGTGGGATTTTAGTGCTATAAATTTCCCTCTAAACACTGCTTTAGCTGTGGCCCAGAGACTCTGGTACATTGTGTCTTTGTTCTCATTGGTTTCAAAGAACTTATTTATTTCTGCCTTAATTTTGGTAATTTTCCTCTATCCCTTTATTTTGAGCCTATGGGTGTCTTTGCACGTGAGGTGGGTTTCCTGAATACAGCACACCGATGGGTCTTCACTTTTTATCCAATTTACCAGTCTGTGTCTTTCAATTGGGACATTTAGCCCATTTACATTTAAGGTTAATATTGTTATGTGTGAATTTGATCCTTTCATTATGATACTAGCTGGTTATTTTGCCTGTTAGTTGATGCAGTTCCTTTGTAGTGTTGATGGTCTTTACAATTTGGTATGTTTTTGCAGTGGCTGGCACTAGTTTTTCCTTTCCATATTTAGTTCTTCCTTCAGGAGCTCTTGTAAGGCAGGCCTGGTGGTGACAAAATCCCTCAGCATTTGCTTGTCTGTAAAGGATTTTATTTCTTCTTAGCTTATGAAGCTTAGTTTGGTTGGATATGAAATTCTGGGTTGAAAATTCTTTTCTTTAAGAATGTTGAATATTGGCCCCCACCCTCTTCTGGCTTGTAGGTTTTCTGTAGAGAAATCCACTGTTAGTCTGGTAGGCTGCCCTTTGTGGGTAACCCGACCTTTCTCTCCAGCTGCCCTTAACAATTTTTCCTTCACTTCAACCTTGGTGAATCTGACAATTATGTGTCTTGGGGTTGCTCTCCTGAAGGAGTATCTTAGTGGTGTTCTCTTTATTTCCTGAATTTGAATGTTGGCCTGTCTTGCTAGGTTGGGGAAGTTCTCCTGGATAATATCTTGCGGAGTGTTTTCCAACTTGGTTCCATTCTCCCCGTCACTTTCAGGTACACCAATCAAACGTAGGTTTGGTCTTCTCACATAGTCCTATATTTCTTGGAGGATTTGTTCATTTCTTTTCATTCTTTTTTCTCAAATCTTGTCTTCTTGCTTTGTTTCATTAGTTGATCTTCAATCTCTGGTATCTTTTCTTCCACTTGATGGATTTGGCTATTGATACTTGTGTATGCTTCACGAAGTTCTCGTGCTATGTTTTTCAGCTCCATCAGGCAATTTATGTTCTTTTCTAAACTGGTTATTCTAGTCAGCAATTCCTCTAACCTTTTATCAAGGTTCTCAGCTTCCTTGCATTGGGTTAGAACATGCTCCTTTAGCTCAGAGAAGTTTGTTATTACCCACTTTCTGAAGCCTTCTTCTGTCAATTCATCAAACTCATTCTCCATCCAGTTTTGTTCCCTTTCTGGTGAGGAGTTGTGATCCTTTGGAGGGGAAGAGGCGTTCTGGTTTTTGGAATTTTCAGCCTTTTTGCACTGTTTTTTTCTCATCTTCGTGGATTTATCTACCTTTGGTCTTTGATGTTGGTGACCTTCAGATGGGGTTTCTGTGTAGAAGTCCTTTTTGTTGATGTTGATACTATTCCTTTCTGTTTGCTGGTTTTCCTTCTAATGGTCAGGCCCCTCTGCTGCAGGTCTGCTGGAGTTTGCTGGAGGTCTAATCCAAACCCTGTTTGCCTGGGTATCACTAGTGGAGGCTGCAGAACAGCACAGATTGCTGCCTGTTCCTTCCTCTGGAAGCTTCATCCCAGAGGGACACCCACCAGATGCCAGCCAGAACTCTCCTATATGAGGTGTCTGTCGACCCCTGCTGGGAAGTATCTCCCAGTCAGGAGACACGGAGGTCAGGGACCCACTTGAGGAGGCAGTCTGTCCCTTAGCAGAGCTCGAGTGCTGTGCTGGGAGACCTACTGCTCTTTTCAGAGCTGGCTGGCAGGAATGTTTAAGTCTACTGAAGCTGTGCCCAAAGCAGCCCCTTCTTCCAGGTGCTCTGTCCCAGGGAAATGGGAGTTGTATCTATAAGCCCCTGACTGGGGCTGCTGCCTTTCTTTCAGAGATGCCCTGCCCAGAGAGGAGGAATCTAGATAGGCAGTCTGGCTACAGTGGCTTTGCTGCCCTGCAGTAGGCTCCACCCAGTTCAAACTTCCCGGCAGTTTTGTTTACAATGTGAGGGGAAAACCGCCTACTTAAGCCTCAGTAATGACAGACGCCTCTCCCCACACCAAACTCGAAGTCCTAGGTCAACTTCAGACTGCTGTGTTGGCAGTGAGAATTTCAAGCCAGTGGATCTTAGCTTGTTGCACTTTGTGGCAGTGGGATCCGCTGGGCTAGACCACTTGGCTCCCTGGCTTCAGCCCCCTTTCCAGGGGAGTGAACAGTTCTGTGTCGCTGGCAGTCCAGGCGCCACTGAGGTAAGAAAAAAAAAAAAAACTCCTGCAGCTAGCTCAGTGTCTGCCCAAACGGCCGCCTAGTTTGTGCTTGAAACTCAGGGCCCTGGTGGTGTAGGCACCTGAGGGAATCTCCTGGTCTGTGGGTTGCGAAGACCATGGGAAAAGCATAGTATCTGGGCCAGAATGCACCATTCCTGACGGCTTCCCTTGGCTAGGGAAGGGAGTTCCCCAATGCCTTGTGCTTCCTGGGTGAGGTGACACCCCACCCTGCTTCAGCTTGCCCTCCACAGGCTGCACCCACTGTCTAACCAGTCCCAATGAGATGAGCCAGGTAACTCAGTTGGAAATGCAGAAATCATCCGCCTTCTGCATTGATCTCACTGGGAGCTGCAGACTGGAGCTCTTCCTATTCATCCATCTTGCTAGCCACCCTCAGTTTTACATTTTAAGTTTGACAGTGATTAGACATCCAAGTGAAGACTTTTTATTTTATTTTATTTTTTGAGACACAGTCTTGCTCTGTCACCCAGGCTGTAGTGCAGCAGCATGATCTTGATTCACTGCAACCTCCGGAAGGCCTCCCAGGTTCAAATGATTCTCCTGCCTCAGCCTCTGGAGTAGCTGGGATTACAGGCACCCACCACCACACCTGGCTATTTTTTGTATTTTTAGTAGAGATGGGGTTTCACCATGTTGGCCAGGCTGGTCTCAAACTCCTGACCTCAGGTGAAACACCTGCCTCAGCCTCCCACAGTGCTGGGATTACAGGCATGAGACACTATGCCCGGCCTTCAAACTTTCCATGTATTAAATTTATTAATTTATGTTTGTATTGACTCATCGTTTTTTAAATGAGTGTAATCTGTTTCCATCATTAATTCTCAAATCATCTCATCCCATGATTTGAAGAAGTTTAAATAAATAAATATCCAATTGTCCCAGATTTGGTCAGTAAAAAGCCCCTCAAGCTGGCTTCTCTCTTTCTGATATACCCCCATCATTCTTAGAGCACTTTTTTTTTCTGGTTCAGCAGATGTTCCAGGGTTAATTTGTACTTTTGCTGGCCCAGTACTGGAATCAGCCATTTCTCAAAGAACCCTGGTTATTTTTGTGGAGAATGATACTTAGAAGTCAAAATCTGGGGCTAGATGTGCTCAGTTGCTACTGGGGTGTAGCTACTCCCAGGCTCTGTCAGTGGTCAGAAATGAGGAATATAGAGACAAAAATAGAGATACATGAAAACATATACACTTTTACATCTATATTTATTTCTATAACTATATATCTCTATCAATCAATCAATTTAGATATATAACCATAAATTCACACAAATATCTCCTATTCTAATCAAACATCACAAGGTTTATTCTAGTATTCTTTTCCATCTGATAATGGGGAACCTGGCTCTAACTTTTTAATATATTTATTTATGTAATTAAGCCCCCTGTAATAACAGATCATTGATTGTCACCACCACTCTCTTCTATGCACAAATGTCCTCCTCAGTCCACTCAGTCTCTGACACCCATACCTGTCTACCCCTGCCATGTAAATGTCTTTCTCATTCTGCTTAGGCTTTGACTCCTCGTGCATGACCAGTTTTCTGTGTGGATACCCAGTAGCCCATACTATGCTGCCCCTCTCCATGGATGTCCTTCTCACTCTGCTCAGGCTATAACTATCCTTGCTACACAGTCCTCTTATGCAAGCATCCTCCTTTCCCAGATTGGGCTCCAAAATCCCAGTTGGCCTCTGTGATTCTCCCCAACTCAGGCCCAATTCCAACCTTGCTTTTTCCACCTAATGGCTTTGGGATCAAATCATTTAAGAAGAGAAGGGAGAGAAAGGAAAGGGGAAGAGAAAGATATATATATATATATATATATATATATATATATATATATATCTCCTATATCTATAACTATATCTATATCTGTACCTAGATATCCTATATCTAAAACTATATACAAACTATATATATGGAACTATATATACATGTATATGTGTATATATAAAGTTTTTGAAGCCACAAGACTGATTGAAAGCTCCTAGGGAATGAAATGAGGGTAGATAGAGAAGAGGAGAACTGAGCTAGCTGTGGGGAACTCCAGTTTTGACATTTACTTGTCAGAGTAATAAAGAGGAATCAGCAAAGTAGACTCCAAAGAAGCCAAAGAGATAAGAGAGAAACAAGGAGAGAGAGGTTTTTTGGGAAGCCAATATAGAATGTGTTCCAAGAAGATCAGCTGTGCTGAATACTGCTAAGAGGTCAACCATGATATCATGAAGACTGATAATTTGGCATTGAGTTTAGTGATATGGAGGGCAATGGTATACTTGATGAAAGTATTGCCAGTGGAATAGTGAAGGCAAAAAGGCTTATTAGAGTGGATTCAAGATAGAATGAGAGATGACCGAGGGACAACAAATTTAGATAATTCCTTTGAGATTTTCTGCAAAAAGAAGTGGAGCTGTGGCTAAAGAAGGATGTGAGATCAGGATAGAGTTTCTTTTATTAAGTGGGAGATATTCAAATATATATTATATGTTGATGTTAATGATTCTACAGAAAGAGAAAAGTTGATACAAGAAAGAGATAGGATAATTTGGGGAGCAAAAGAGGATAGGACCAAGGGCACAGGAGGGAGGGGTTAGACTCAGACAGAAACAGGAATATTTCAACCTTCATAGTAGAAGGGAAAGTAAGATGCAGGTAAGTGAGTAGAATTAGAGGTGAGAAATTGTGAAGGTTCTCTTCTAGTTGCTTCTTTTTTTCAGTGAAGTATTAATAGAAAGCAAGATCATCAGCTAAGAGGGAGGAGGAAGAAAGAGGCTTGAGGGGAACAGCTTCATCTGAAGAGTAGAAGAGTCAAATGACTATGGAATTATAAAGAATTGCTGGGCAACACTGAGAACCCACTTGAGGCTTGAGGTCATAATTTTAAAGTGAGTCCAATTAGCGCGATAATGTGTTCTTCTCCAGTTGATTAGATGTAGGCATGGAGTAGGTGGGAAGTTGCATTTCAGCAGGCTTGGAGTTTTGCCAAGCAAGTACCAAAGGAGAGAAGGGCATGGGTGTTGAGAGTGTGAATTCTCTGTACAAACCATAGGTGGTTACCTCATGAAGTATTTTATGAAGCATTATATAATGCTTAAAATGCATTTTAATAAAAAAATTAAAACAATTATAAAGTAGTTTCATAATAGTGATACATGTATATATGTGTATTTATATTGAAAATATATAAATATGTAAATAAAATATTATCTTAACTATAATTGCCAATAAAATTTGGAGATAATATTGTTTATGTGTCCAGGAATGACAAATACTAAACAAATTCAGAAGGCAATTTTATCATCATCATCATCATGATCATCATCAATATTTTCACTATATGACTATGGACTCTATAATAAATGGCTGTTGTTCCTTATCTATGAAGTGAATGCAGTTTAGGAAATACTGAGCTAAACTTTTACCTTTGCATCTAGGGGGCTATTAACTTAAGTATTTCAGTCCTCCTCATCCCTCTGTTCTGTCCTGAGGCACCAACAGCTTAACTATTAGTTCAGTAATTTCATTATCTCTTTCTAAGATACTATAACTAAGCCAATAGGTGAATATATTAGTTGATATCCAGATGTTCCTTAGGCCTTAATCCCTTTTAGAACTGCGTGGGCCAACGCCTTCATGTGTTCATTCATTCACTCACAATTACTCAAACAACCGCCATATATTTGCTCAGTGGGGGAATATAAAAACTAATACGCTAAATTTTCTACCCTTAAGAGGTTTTCTCAACAGTAGGCCAGATGAGACATGCACACAAACAATTCTATAAAGCAATATGTAATGAGTGTTAGTTATATTGTTATACAAACTAAATGCTATAGTTATATAGATTGATTGTTAATTCCAGGTGTAATGAAAAAGAAGGTATTAAGGAAGACATGGTATTTGAACTGGGACTTGAAAGATGGCAGAGTTTTGAAAGATAGAGAATAGAATAAGAAAGCATTCTAGAGGCTGGGTGCACTGGCTTACGCCTGTAATCCTAGCACTTTGAGAGGCCAAGGTGGGAAGATTGCTTAAGGCCAGGAGTTCAGGATCAGCTTGTGAAACATAGTGAGATCCTATCTCTACAAAAAATTAAAAAATTAAAAATAGGGAGCCAAGATGGCCGAATAGGAACAGCTCCGGTCTACAGCTCCCAGCGTGAGCGACGCAGAAGACAGGTGATTTCTGCATTTCCATCTGAGGTACTGGGTTCATCTCACTAGGGAGTGAGAAACAGTGGGTGCAGGACAGTCGGTGCAGCGTACCATGCACGAGCCGAAGCAGGGTAAGGCATTGCCTCACTCAGGAAGCCCAAGGGGTCAGGGAGTTCCCTTTCCTAGTCAAAGAAAGGGGAAACAGACGGCACCTGGAAAATCGGGTCAGTCCCACCCTAATACTGCACTTTTCCAACGGGCTTGGAAAACGGCACACCAGGAGATTCTGTCCCGCACCTGGCTCGGAGGGTCCTATGCCCACGGAGTCTCGCTGATTGCTAGAACAGCAGTCTGAGATCAAACTGCAAGGTGGCAGCGAGGCTGGGGGAGGGGAGCCCGCCATTGCCCAGGCTTGCTTAGGTAAACAAAGCAGCTAGGAAGCTCAAACTGGATGGAGCCCACCACAGCTCAAGGAGGCCTGCCTGCCTCTGTAGGCTCCACCTCTGGGGGCAGGACACAGACAAACAAAAAGACAGCAGGAACCTCTGCAGTCTTAAATGTCCCTGTCTGACAGCTTTGAAGAGAGTAATGATTCTCCCAGCACGCAGCTGGAGATCTGAGAACAGGCAGACTGCCTCCTAAAGTGGGTCCCTGACCCCCGGGCAGCCTAACTGGGAGGCACCCCCCAGTAGGGACAGACTGACACCTCACTCGGCCGGGTACTCCTCTGAGACAAAACTTCCAGAGGAACTATCAGACAGCTGAATTTGCGGTCTCACGAAAATCCGCTGTTCTGCAGCCACCGCTGCTGACATCCAGCAAAACAGGTCTGGAGTGGACCTCTAGCAAACTCCAACAGACCTGCAGCTGAGGGTCCTGTCTGGTAGAAGGAAAACTAACAAACAGAAAGGACACCCACACCAAAAACCCATCTGTACATCACCATCATCAAAGACCAAAAGTAGAAAAACCTACAAAGATAGGGAGAAAACAGAGCAGAAAAACTGGAAACTCTAAAAAGCAAAGCACCTCTCCTCCTCCAAAGAATGCAGTTCCTCACCAGCAACGGAACAAAGCTGGACGGAGAATGACTTTGACGAGCTGAGAGAAGAAGTCTTCAGACGATCAAACTACTCCGAGCTACGGGAGGAAATTCAAACCAATGGCAAAGAAGTTAAAAACTTTGAAAAAAAAAATAGATGAATGTATAACTAAGATAACCAATGCAGAGAAGGGCTTAAAGGAGCTGATGGAGCTGAAAGCCAAGTTTCGAGAACTACGTGAAGATTGCAGAAGCCTCGGTAGCCGATGCAATCAACTGGAAGAAAGGGTATCAGCGATGGAAGATGAAATGAATGAAATGAAGAGAGAAGGGAAGTTTAGAGAAAAAAGAATAAAAAGAAACTAACAAAGCCTCCAAGAAATAGGGGACTATGTGAAAAGACCAAACCTACGTCTGATTGGTGTACCTGAAAGTGACGGGGAGAATGGAACCAAGTTGGAAAACACTCTGCAGGATATTATCCAGGAGAACTTCCCCAATCTAGCAAGGCAGGCCAACATTCAGATTCAGGAAATACAGAGAACGCCACAAAGATACTCCTTGAGAAGAGCAACTCCAAGACACATAATTGTCAGATTCACCAAAGTTGAAATGAAGGAAAAAATGTTAAGGGCAGCCAGAGAGAAAGCTTGGGTTACCCACAAAGGGAAGCCCATCAGACTAACAGCTGATCTCTCGGCAGAAACTCTACAAGCCAGAAGAGAGTGGGGGCCAATAGTCAACATTCTTAAAGAAAAGAATTTTCAACCCAGAATCTCATATCCAGCCAAACTAAGCTTCATAAGTGAAGGAGAAATAAAATACTTTACAGACAAGCAAAGGCTGATTTTGTCACCACCAGGGCTGCCCTAAAAAAGCTCCTGAAGGAAGCACTAAACGTGGAAAGGAACAACCGGTACCAGACACTGCAAAAACATGCCAAATTGTAAAGACCATTGAAGCTAGGAAGAGACTGCATCAACTAACGAGCAAAATAACCAACTAACATCATAATGACAGGATCAAATTCACATATAACAATATTAACTTTAAATGTAAATGGGCTAAATGCTCCAATTAAAAGACACAGACTGGCAAATTGGATAAGGAGTCAAGACCTATCAGTGTGCTGTACTCAGGAAACCCATCTCACGTGCAGAGACACACATAGACTCAAAATAAAGGGATGGAGGAAGATCTACCAAGCAAATGGGAAACAAAAAAAGGCAGGGGTTGCAATCCTAGTCTCTGATAAAATAGACTTTAAACCAACAAAGATCAAAAGAGACAAAGAAGGCCATTACATAATGGTAAAGGGATCAATTCAACAAGAAGAGCTGACTATCCTAAATATATGTGCACCCAACACAGGAGCACCCATATTCATAAAGCAAGTCCTGAGTGACCTACGAAGAGACTTAAACTCCCAAACAATAATAATGGGAGATTTTAACACCCCACTGTCAACATTAGACAGATCGACGAGACAGAAAGTTAACAAGGATACCCAGGAATTGAACTCAGCTCTGCACAAAGCGGACCTAATAGACATCTACAGAACTCTCCATCCCAAATCAACAGAATATACATTTTTTTCAGCACCACACCACACCTATTCCAAAATTGACCACATAGTTGGAAGTAAAGATCTCCTCAGCAAATGTAAAAGAACAGAAATTATGACAAACTGTCTCTCAGACCACAGTGCAATCAAACTAGAACTCAGGATTAAGAAACTCACTCAAAACCGCTCAACTATATGGAAACTGAACAACCTGCTCCTGAATGACTACTGGGTATATAACGAAATGAAGGCAGAAATAAAGATGTTCTTTGAAACCAATGAGAACAAAGACACAACATACCAGAATCTCTGGGACACATTCAAAGCAGTGTGTAGAGGGAAATTTATAGCACTAAATGCCCACAAGAGAAAGCAGGAAAGATCCAAAATTGACACCCTAACATCACAATTAAAAGAACTAGAAAAGCAAGAGCAAACACATTCAAAAGCTAGCAGAAGGCAAAAAATAACTAAAATCAGAGCAGAACTGAAGGAAATAGAGACACAAAAAACCCTTCAAAAAATTAATGAATGCAGGAGCTGGTTTTTTGAAAAGATCAACAAAATTGATAGACCACTAGCAAGACTAATAAAGAAGAAAAGAGAGAAGAATCAAATAGACGCAATAAAAAATGAAAAAGGGGATATCACCACCGATCCCACAGAAATACAATCTACCATCAGGGAATACTACAAACACCTCTATGCAAATAAACTAGAAAATCTATAAGAAATGGATAAATTCCTCGACAAATACACCCTGCCAAGACTAAACCAGGAAGAAGTTGAATCTCTGAATAGACCAATAACAGGTTCTGAAATTGTGGCAATAATCAATAGCTTACCAACCAAAAAGAGACCGGGACCTGATGGATTCACAGCCAAATTCTACCAGAGGTACAAGGAGGAACTGGTACTATTCCTTCTGAAACTATTCCAATTGATAGAAAAAGAGGGAATCCTCCCTAACACATTTTATGAGGCCATCATCGTCCTGATACCAACGCCAGGCAGAGGCACAACCAAAAAAGAGAATTTCAGACTAATATCCTTGATGACCATTGATGCAAATATCCTCAATAAAATACTGGCAAAGCGAATCCAGCAGCACATCAAAAAGCTTATCCACCATGATCAAGTGGGCTTCATCCCTGTGATGCAAGGCTGGTTCAACATACGCAAATCAATAAATGTAATCCAGCATATAAACAGAACCAAAGACAAAAACCACGTGATTATCTCAATAGATGCAGAAAAGACCTTTGACAAAATTCAACAACGCTTCATGCTAAAACCTCTCAATAAATTAGGTATTGATGGGACGTATCTCAAAATAATAAGAGCTATCTACGACAAACCCACAGCCAATATCATACTGAATGGGCAAAAACTGGAAGCACACTCTTTGAAAACTGGCACAAGACAGGGATGCCCTCTCTCACCACTCCTATTCAACATAGTGTTGGAAGTTCTGGCCAGGGCAATCAGGCAGGAGAAGGAAATAAAGGGTATTCAATTAAGAAAAGAGGAAGTCAAATTGTCCCTGTTTGCAGATGATATGATTGTACATCTCGAAAACCCCATTGTCTCAGCCCAAAATCTCCTTAAGCTGATAAGCAACTTCAGCAAAGTCTCAGGATACAAAATCAATGTACAAAAATCACAAGCATTCTTGTACACCAATCACAGACAAACAGAGAGCCAAATCATGAGTGAACTCCCATCCACAATTGCTTCAAAGAGAATAAAATACCTAGGAATCCAACTTACATGGGATGTGAAAGACCTCTTCAAGGAGAACTACAAACCACTGCTCAATGAAATAAAAGAGGATACAAACAAATGGAAGAACATTCCATGCTCATGGGTTGGAAGAATCAATATCATGAAAATGGCCATACTGCCCAAGGTAATTTATAGATTCAATGCTATCCCCATCAAGCTACCAATGACTTTCTTCACAGAATTGGAAAAAACTACTTTAGAGTTCATATGGAACCAAAAAAGAGCCTGCATCGCCAAGTCAATCCTAAGCCAAAAGAACAAAGCTGGAGGCATCACGCTACCTGACTTCAAACTATGCTACAAGGCTATAGTAACCAAAACAGCATGGTACTGGTACCAAAACAGAGACATAGATCAATGGAACAGAACAGAGCCCTCAGAAATAATGCCGCATATCTACAACTATCTGATCTTTGACAAACCTGTCAAAAACAAGCAATGGGAAAAGGATTCCCTATTTAATAAATGGTGCTGGGAAAACTGGCTAGCCATGTGTAGAAAGCTGAAACTGGATCCCTTCCTTACACCTTACACAAAAATTAATTCAAGATGAATTAAAGACTTATATGTTAGACCTAAAACCATAAAAACCCTAGAAGAAAACCTAGGCAATACCATTCAGGACATAGGCATGGGCAACGACTTCATGTCTAAAACACCAAAAGCACTGGCAACAAAAGCCAAAATTGACAAATGGGATCTCATTAAACTAAAGAGCTTCTGCACAGCAAAAGAAACTACCATCAGAGTGAACAGGCAACCTACAAAATGGGAGAAAATTTTCACAACCTACTCATCTGACAATGGGCTAATATCCAGAATCTACAATGAACTCAAACAAATTTACAAGAAAAGAACAAACAACCCCATTGAAAAGTGGGCGAAGGACACGAACAGACACTTCTCAAAAGAAGACATTTATGCAGCCAAAAAACACATGAAAAAATGCTCATCATCACTGGCCATCAGAGAAATGCAAATCAAAACCACAATGAGATACCATCTCACACCAGTTAGAATGGCCATCATTAAAAAGTCAGGAAACAACAGGTGCTGGAGAGGATGTGGAGAAATAGGAACACTTTTACACTGTTGGTGGGACTGTAAACTAGTTCATCCATTGTGGAAGTCAGTGTGGTGATTCCTCAGGGATCTAGAACTAGAAATACCATTTGACCCAGCCATCCCATTACTGGGTATATACCCAAAGGACTATAAATCATGCTGCTATAAAGACACATGCACACGCATGTTTATTGCGGCACTATTCACAATAGCAAAGACTTAGAACCAACCCAAATGTCCAACAACGATAGACTGGATTAAGAAAATATGGCACATATACACCATGGAATACTATGCAGCCATAAAAAATGATGAGTTCATGTCCTTTGTAGGGACATGGATGAAACTGGAAACCATCATTCTCAGTAAACTATCGCAAGGACAAAAAACCAAACACCGCATGTTCTCACTCATAGGTGGGAATTGAACAATGAGAATACATGGACACAGGAAGGGGAACATCACACTCCGGGGACTGTTGTGGGGTGTGGGTAGCGGGGAGGGACAGCATTAGGAGATATACCTAATGCTAAATGACGAGTTAATGGGTGCAGCACACCAACATGGCACATAGATACATATGTAACAAACCTGCACATTGTGCACATGTACCCCAAAACTTAAAGTATAATAATAAAAAAAATTAAAAATAAATAGAAAAAAGCAAGGTAAGCAGAAGGGTTAAAAAGAGCATCTGTATTGTAAGAAAATACTTGAGTTGTTGCCAGGTGCAGTGGCTAACACCTGTAATCCTAGCACTTTGGGAGGCCAAGGCAGGTGGATCACTTGAGGCCAGGAATTTGAGACCAGCCTGGCCAACAAGGCAAGATCCTGTCTCTGCTAAAAATACAAAAATTAGCCAACTGCAGTGGTGCAAACCTGTAGTCTCAGCTACTTGGGCGGCTGAGGCATGAGAATCACTTGAGCCTGGAAGGCAGAGGTTGCAGTGAGGTGAGATCATGCCACTGTACTCCAGCCTAGGTGACAGAGTGAGACTCTGTCTCAAAAAAAAAAAAAAATTACTTGAGCTGGAATAAGAAGACCTGAGCTTGACTCTCAAATCTAACATGCATTACCTGTGTGATTTTCTTTTGTAATGCTTACTCTCTGTATATATTTTTGCCTCATCTTTACAGCACTGTTAGTGATACTGTTAGTAATAGAGGACTATTATAAGAATTAAACAGTATTTGGCTGGGCACGGTGGCTCATGCCTCTAAGCCCCGCACTGTTGGAGGCGAGTTGGGCATATCACCTGAGATCAGGAGTTTGGGACCAGCCTGGCCAACATGGTGAAACCCTGTCTCTACTGAAAAAATACAAAAATTAGCCAAGCATGGTAGCGGGCGCCTGTAATCCCAGCTACTCAGGAGGCTGAGGCATGAGAATTGCTTGAACCTGGGAGGCAGAGTTTGCAGTGAGCCGAGATTGCACCACTGCACTCTAGCCTCGGTGACAGAGTGAGACTCTGTCTCAAAAAAAAAAAAAAAAAGAAGCAA
>NW_026652283.1:59673917-59887090 GCF_009828535.3 Hylobates moloch
AGAGCAAAGAACATGGAGTCACTGTTCTTTGCTCTAATCCATCATGCAGTCTACTATATTTTTAAAAAATATAGAGCTATATTAGGAAGCCATACAAATAGTCAGTGAGGGTGTGGCACCAGCTTATAGCAGGGGTAAGAGACAAGATATGCAATAGTATCAGTAATAATAAAATCAGGAGATCCTAGTATTAGAAGTAGGATATTAATAGAATTAGATAAGGAAGTGGATATGAAAGTAATTTTGAAACTTTATGCAATATGAGCCATCCCATGCAGATTCATTTCTCTTTTGGGTAATTCTTCAGATGCTGAATAAATCTATGAAAAAGGGAGAAAGGGCCGGGCACGGTGGCTCACGCCTGTAATCCCAGCACTTTGGGAGGCCGAGGCAGGTGGATCACGAGGTCAGGAGATCGAGACCATCCTGGCTAACACGGTGAAACCCTGTCTTTACTAAAAACACAAAAAAATTAGCCAGGCATGGTGGCAGGCGCCTGTAGTCCCAGCTACGCAGGAGGCTGAGGCAGGAGAATGGCGTGAACCCGGGAGGCGGAGCTTGCGGTGAGCCACTGCACTCCAGCCTGGGCAACAGAGCGAGACTCCGTCTCAAAAAAAAGAAAAAAAAAAAAAGAAAAAGGGAGAAAATGACACTTCATTCAAGAATACCCTTCTGGAACCCAGGAGGGGTTCAAGGTTATTCAAGAATAGCCTTCTGGAACCCAGGAGCGGAAAAATAATTGGGCTCCTTGCATATAAAAGTCTTCTGAAGGAAAGAAGACACAAAAATGTTAAAATAGTACTTTTGAAACAGAATTAGCGTTTTGGGAGAAGACAAATTCGTTTGTGAGAAGTACAGTAGATGGCCAAGTATGATATTGACTGGCATAAAAAGACTAACTTGCCTAACACTGTATTCCCCAGTAGTCATGCTACAATGGCCAATGTTTACTGTTTTGAATTTTGAAATACTGAAGGTTTCTGTTATACATATATATATATAACAGAAAGTTATAAATATATATAAAACAGAAAGTTATATATATATATAACAGAAAGTTACATATATAACAGAAAGTTTTATATATGTATATATGTAAAATTTTGGAAGAGTTCTTCAAGGAAATTAATGGAACTTGCTATAAAATGCCAGCAGAGGAACCCACTAGTAGACAGGGAGCTTTTAAGGGCACAAAGCTTGTTGAAAAGGTATCACCTTAAAAGTAATTAATGTATCATTTGTTTTTACCCAGAATGATGAGAAGAAAAAGCAATATAGGACAGGAGAATTTTGCTGAAGAGGCAGGGGACCATGAATGGTCTCATACTGGCATTGACAACATCTGGCATTGTTATACTGTGACAGTCTCCCACCCTTCATTCCTGGTTGCTATTTGTAATATGAGGCAGAATAATGGGCAATACCTTAGGAGAATTGCTCCCTAAATATTAGGTCCTTCTAGTAGTGCATGGAACTAGAAAGAGGAATTGTCATATACTGAGATAGCAAAAATTTTAGAAGGAGCAACTTCAAGGTGGAAGAAGGCAGACTCTGGAGTGAAACTTTAGATGCGTAAAGGTTTAGATGCCTATTAAGTATCCCAACAGAGATATCAAATCAGCAGTTAGATTTACAAAGTTGGATTTATTAAACTGGAGTTCAGGAGAGAGGTCTGAGATAGAGACAAAAATCTGAGATTGCCAGTAATAGGGAAGTTATTTAAAGCCATGAAACTGAATGACATCACCAAGGGAAAGAATGGAAATGAAGAGAAAAGGGCAAAGGGCTGAGCCCTAGATCACTTCAACATTTATAGGCTGAGGAGATGAGGATGAACTCTCAAAAGAGACTGTGGCTGATGAAGCACACAGGAAATCAGCAAAATAATGCTATATAGGAGCCAAATAAGGATAGTGTTTCAAGGAGAAAGGAATGATCAGCTGGTATTGAATGGTTAAGAAGAAAAGAAGTGAGAATTCCAATATCAGTCCTGGATTTCAAGGAAATGAAGATAACAAAGATTTTTTGTTTATTTGCCAGCTTCCTTTTAAAAATCACAGCTAGGCCGGGCGCTGTGGCTCATGCCTGTAATCCCAGCACTTTAGGAGGCCAAGGCAGGCAGATCACGAGGTCAGGAGATTGAGACCATCCTGGCTAGCATGGTGAAACCCCGTCTCTACTAAAAATACAAAAAATTAGCCAGGCGTGGTGGCGGGTGCCTGTAGTCCCAGCTGCTCAGGAGGCTGAGGCAGGAGAGTGGTGTGAACCCAGGAGGTGGAGCTTGCAGTGAGCCGAGATTGCACCACTGCACTCCAGCCTGGGCGACAGAATGAGACTCCGTCTCAAAAAAAAAAAAAAAAAAAAAAATAATAGCTAGAGAGGTAATGATTCTTACTGCCTTTAAGATAGACATATCTTTATGAAGATATGAACTATCTTTATAAAGATTATAATCAGATTATTCATTGAAATTACACTTCCAAAATAGTCACATTTACTTATTGAGTTCCTCTCATGAAGAAGACTCTGTGCCAGTTGCAGGAGAAAAAAAGATAAGTAAAATATGGGCCTATCTCAAAAAATAATTATTGCTACCATATTCTGTTACCTACTATATACTTGGCATTATGCTAGGCACTTTACAAATATTACCTCAAATATATAAACAAATATATAATTACCTCAATATATAATTATATATAACAAACATATTACCTCAATTATATATAACTATATATAATTATATAACAAATATATAATTTCCTCAAATATATAAACAAATATAGGTATTTTTATAATCATTTTAAAGATGAGAAAATTGAGGTACTGACAGGTTAAACGACTTGACCAAGTCATTTGGGTACTAGTAATAAGAGGAGGAATCATGTGTTCATGTGTGTGTGAAAGAAAGAGACCATTTATTTAACTCAGCAGTTTTATGGTTCAGTAATTTGGGCTGGACTTGGGTGGGCAGCTTTTCTGGTCTCAGTTGAACTGGTTTATGCATCTGCAGTCAATTTCCAGGAAGCTAAGAGGTTCTGCTTTTAGAGTTTAGCAAAAAGCAGCCAGGAGATGGGGATGACTGCACTATATGTCTCTCATCCTGCATCAGGCTAGTACCAGCTTATTCACATGGACTAGCAGGTTTCCAAGCAAAAGTATGCAAGTCTCGTAAGGCCTGGACTCAGAACTGGCACACAATATTACTTCTTCCACATTGTATTGGTCAAAGCAAGTCACAAGGACCCCATACAAGGTGTGGGGAAACTGCCCAATAAATATGCCCACAACATCTTACACTTAGTAGATGCTCAGTAAGTGCTTATTGAACAAATGATGACTTCAGTCTTTTTTTTTCTTTTTTTTCCTTTTGAGATGGAGTCTTGCTCTGTCACCCAGGCTGGTGTGCAGTGGCACGATCTCGGCTCATTGCAACCTCTGCCTCCCAGGTTCAAGCAATTCTTATGGCTCAGCCTCCTGAGTAGCTGGGATTAAAGGCACGCCACCACACCCGGATAATTTTTCATATTTTTAGTAGAGATGGAGTTTCACCATGTTGTCCAGGGTGGTCTCTAACTCCTGATCTCAGGTGATCTGCCCGCCTCGGCCTCCCAAAGTACTGGGATTACAGACATGAGCCACCGCACCCAGCCCACTCCTATTTTTCGTTTCAGAATAGCAAATGATAAGCACAAGAAATGGGGGCAAGAGGCGGCCCCAATGAGGACCACAGTGAACAAGCTTAGCTGGCCCCAAAAAAGCTCCTCTAAAGAGATCCAGGGCATCCTCAGAAAGCTAGTATCTGGCCCAAGCCTGGCCACCTGAATTAGAAGTTACATGCCCTTTGTTATGGGTAGAGAAAAACTTCTAAACTTTTGTCAGGGCATGGAAACAGTCTCCTTTGACTCCCCCACCCCCCAAATTTAACAACTTTATTAAGATGTAAATTATGTAGAAAAAATTGCACATATTTAAAATGTGCAAAAAATTTTTTGAGGCAGGGTCTCATTCTGTCATCCAAGCTGTAGTGCAGTGGCATGATCATGGCTCACTGCAGCCTCGATTTCCCAAGTGCAAGCCATCTTCTGCCTCAGCCTCCCAAGTAGCTGGAACTACAGGTGTGAGCCACCATGCCCAGCTAATTTTTTAAAAAGTTCTTGTAGAGATGAGGTCTCACTATGTTGCCCAAGCTGGCCTCAAACTCCCAAGCTCAAACGATCTACCTGCCTTGGCCTGCCAAAATATTGGAATTACAGGCATGAGCCACTGTGCCTGGCCGAAAGTGTGCAATTTGATACCTTTTGACATATATAGACACCTGTGAAACTATCACTACCACCAAGATAATTATATCTATCACCCCAAATTTTCTCATGCCCCTTTCCCTCATGCCTCTGTCTATTCCTTCCCAGGAAACCACTAATTTGCTTTCCACCACTATAGATTAGTTTGCATTTTCTAGAATTTTATTTAAGTCAAATCACACACACTTTTTTGTCCAGCTTCTTTCATTCAGCATAATTATTTTGAGATTCACCCATGTTGTTGTGTGTATCAATACTTCTTCCTTTTTATTGCTGAGTAATATTTCTCTGTATAGTTACACTTCAATTACAGTCATCCCTCAGTATACTTGGGGACTGGTTTCAGGATTCCCACATTTACCAAAATCTGCACACGTTCAAGTCCCACAGTCAGCCCTGCAGAACCCTTGTATAAGAGAAGTTGCCCTGTTGTATACATGGGTTTTGCATCTCTTGAATACTGTATTTTCAACCTGCATTTGGTTGAAAAAAATTCATATATAAGTTCACCTGCATAGGTCAAACCCATGTTGTTCAAGAGTCAAATGTTTTTATCTGTGTACTTGCTGATGTACTTTTTGGGTTGTGGTAGCCAATTTTTTGTTGTTGTTCAATTAACTTATTAATTTATTTTTTTGAAGGAGTGTATCAGTTGGTTTTCACTCTGCTATGAAGAAATACTTGAGACTGAGTAATTTATAAAGAAAAGAGGTTTAATTGGTTCATAGTTCTGCAGGCTGTACAGGAAGCATAGCAGCTGGCATCTGCTGAATTTCTGGAGAGGCCTCAGAAAACTTAAAATCATGGCAGAAGGCAAAGGAGGAGTGAATGCCTCACATGGCCAGAGCAGGAGGAAGTCGGGGAGGTGCTACACACTTTTAAAAAACCAGATCTTGTGAGAACAAAATCACTATACAATACAAAGAGGGGACAGTGCTAAACCATTAGAAACAGCCCCCATCGGGGCCAAGGTGGCCGACTAGAAGCAGTGGTGATTGGAGGCTCCCATCAAAAAGGACCATAATAAGCATGTGAATCCTTCACCAGCAACCAAGGTATTCAGGTTCTCATCAGAACGGACTAGGGGACTGGCGTGACCCACAGAGAGGAAAGAAGAGCAGTGTGGTGCGGTGGCCCACCTGACAGCCACACAGGACAGAGGAGCCCCCAGCCCACAGCCAAGGGAGGTGGTGAGTGAGCATGGTACCCAGCCGGGGAAACAGTGCTTTTTCCACAGAACTGAGCGGCCCACAAATCAGAAGATCCCACTCGCAAACCCATGCCACTGGGGCCTAGTGTCCCAACCCCAGAGCCGCACATATTCTCAATAGCCTCTCAGCTGGAATCTGCTTAAGCCTACCAAGCTCCTGGGGGGAAGGGGCAACCAGCATCGCGGTTGCAGCTGCCTGCTGTCTAAGCCATTTGAGCTCCTTGGGGGAGGGGCAGCAGCCAGCACTGGGACTCACAACTGCCTAACACACTGAGCTCCCTGGGCAGGGGAAGGATGGCAGCCATCTGTATGGCTCCGGGCCACACTTTTCCCCTGCTGGTTCCCGGAAGGCTGGACAGCTTGGTCCCAAGATGTGTCCCCCACAGCCCAACACACTGGCTGTGACATACTGTGTCCAGAGTGCCTCTTCAAGCCTGACCCTGACTCATCCTTCCTCACTGGGCAGGGCTTCCCTGCAGGGACTCCAGTAACTCCAGCCAGAGGCTCAGGGACAGAACCCGGATCTCCCTGGGCCTGAGCCCCTAGGGGGAGGAGTGGCCACAGTCTCTGGACCAGCAGACTTAGCCTTTCCTCCTGATAGTTCTGAGGAATCCAGGCAGCCCAGAGGAGTGGGTTTCCCACCCAGCAAAGCACACCCCTCCACCAAGGGACAAAGTACTTCATTAAACAGGTCCTGTTCCCCATGCCACCCAACTGGGTGAGACCCTCCAACAGGTTCTGTCAGACACCCTATACAGGAGTGATCCTACTGGCATCAGTTTGGTGCCCCTTGAGGTCAGAGTTCCCAGAAGAAGGAGCAGGCACTCATCTTTGCTGTTCTCCTCCTTGAGTGACATCTCCAGGTGCAAGAACAAACCAGATGAATAGGGCCTGAAGTGGAACCCCCCAGCAAATTGCAGTATCCCTACAGAAGAGAGACTGACCATTGAAAGAAAAACAAACAAACAGTAACAACAACAGCAAAAAGCCCCCACAAAAACCCCATTGAAGGATCAGCAGCCTCAAAGATCGAAACTAGACAAACTCATGAAGATCAGAAAGAATCAACAAAAAAATGCTGAAAACTGAAAAGGCCAGAGTGCCTCTTCCCCTCCAAATGATCGCACTGTCTCTCCAGAAAGGGCGCAGAATTGAACGGAGGATGAGATAAATTAATTGACAGAAGTAGGCTTCAGAAGATGGATAACAAAAAACTATGCTGAGCTAAAGGAGCATGTTCTAATTCAATATGAAGAAGGTAAGAACCTTGATAAAAGGTTAGAGGAGCTGCCAACTAGAATAACCAGTTTAGAGAGGAACATAAATGATCTGATGGAGCTGAAAAACACAGCACGAGAATTTTGTGAAGGATGCACAGTATCAATAGCTGAATCGACCAGGCAGAAGAAAGGATATCAGAGTTTGAAGACCACCTTGCTGAAATAAGGCATGCAAACAAGGCTAGAGAAAAAAGAATGAAAAGGAGTGAACAAAGCCTCCAAGAAATATGGGACTTCGTAAAAAGACAGAACCTATGATTGATTGGAGAACCTGAAGGAGATGGGGAGAATGGAAACAAGCTGGAAAACACACTTCAGGCTATTCAGGAGAACTTCCCCAACCTAGCAAGAAAGGCCAACGTGCAAATTCAGGAAATACAGAGAACACCACCAAGATACTCCATGAGACGATCAACCCCAAGACACATAATCATCAGATTCTCCAAGGTTGAAATGAAGGAAAAAAAATGTTAAGGACAGCCAGAGAGAAAGGCCAGGTCACCTATAAAGGGAAGCCCATCAGACTAACAGTGGAGCTCTCAGCAGAAACTCTGCAAGCCAAAAGAGATGGGGGGCCAATATTCAACATTCTCAAAGAAAATAATTTTCAACCCAGAATTTCATATCCAGCCAAACTAAGCTTCATAGTGAAGCAGAAATAAAACCCTTTCCAGACAAGCAAATGCTGAGGGATTTCATTACCACAAGGCCTGCCTTGTAAGAGCTCCTGAAAGAAGCACTAAATATGGAAAGGAAAAACTGCTACCAGCCACTGCAAAAACACATCAAAATATAAAGACCAATGACACTATGAAGAAACTGCATCAACTAGTGTGCAAAATAACCAGACAACATCATGACAGAATCAAATTTACACATAATAATACTAACTTTAAATGTAAAAGGGCTAAATGCCCTGGTTAAAAGACACAGACTGGCAAATTGGATAAAGAGTCAAGACCCATCAGTGTGCTGTATTCAGGAGACCCATCTCATGTGCAAAGACACACATAGGCTCAAAATAAAGGGACAGAAGAAAATTTACCAAGCAAATGTAAGGCAAAAAAAAAAAAAAAAGCAAGGATTGCAATCCTAGTCTCTGACAAAACAGACTTTAAATCAACAAAAATTTAAAAAAGACAAACAAGGGCATTACCTAATGGTAAAGGGAACGATTCAACAAGAAGAGCTAACTGTTCTAAATATATATGCACCCAATACAGGAGCACCCAGATTCATAGAGCAAGTTCTTAGAGACCTACAAGGAGACTTAGACGCCCACACAATAATAGTGGGAGACTTTAATACTCCACTGTCAATATTAGACAGATCAATGAGACAGAAAATTAACAAAGATATTCAGGACTTGAACTCAGCTCTGGATCAAGTGGAATTAATAGACATCTACAGAACTCTCCACCCCAAGTCTTCTCAGTGCTACATGGCACTTATTCTAAAATCAACCACAGAATTGGAATTAAAGCACTCCTCAGCAAATGCAAAAGAACTGAAATCATAACAGTCTCTCAGACCACAGTGCAATCAAATTAGAACTCAGAATAAAGAAACTCACTCAAAACCACACAATTACATGGAAATTGAACAGCCTGTTCCTGAATGACTACTGGATAAACAATGAAATTAAGGCAAAAATCAAAAAGTTATTTGAAACCAATGAGAACAAAGAGATAATATACCAGAATCTCTAGGCTACAGCTAAAGCAGTGTTAAGAGGGAAATTTATAGCACTAAATACCCACATTGGAAAGCTAGAAAGATCTCAAATTGACACCCTAACATCACAATTAAAAGAGCTAGAGAGGCAAGAGCAAACTAATCCAAAAGCTAGCAGAAGACAAGAAATAACTAAAATCAAAGCAGAATTAAAGGAGATAGAGACATGAAAAACCCTCCAAAAAAATCAATGAATCCAGGAGCGGATTTTTTGAAAAAATTAACAAAATAGACTGCTAGCTCAATTGATAAAGAAGAAAAGAGAGAAGCATCAAATAGGCACAATAAAAAATGATAAAGGGGATAACACCACTGACCCCATGGAAATACAAACTACCATCAGAGAATGCCATAAACACCTCTACAAAAATACACTAGAAAATCTAGAAGAAATGGATAAATTCCTGGACACATACACCCTCCCAAGACTCAACTAGGAGAAGTCCAATCCCTGAGTAGACCAATAACAAGTTCTGAAATTGAGGCAGTAATTAATAGCCTACCAACTAAAAAATTTAAAAAGCCCAGGACCAGATGGATTCACAGCCAAATTCTACCAGAGGTACAAAGAGGAGCTGGTACCATTCCTTCTGAAATTATTCCAAATAATTGAAAAGGAGAGACTTCTCCCTAACTCATTTTATGAAGCCAGCATCATCCTGATACCAAAACCAAGAAGAGACCCAAGAAAAGAAAGAAAACTTCCGGCCAATATCCCTGATGAACATCGATGTGAAAATCCTCAATAAAATACTGGCAAACCAAATCCAGCAGCACATCAAAAAGCTTAACCATCATTATCAAGTTGGCTTCATCCCTGGGATGCAAGGCTAATTCAACATATGCAAATCAATAAACGTAATCCATCACATAAACAGAACCAATGACAAAAACCACGTGATTACCTCAATAGATGCAGAAAAGGCCTTCGATAAAATTCAACATCTCTTCATGTTAAAAGCTCTCAAAAAACTAGATATTGATGGAACGTATGTCAAAATAATAAGAGCAATTTTTGGCAAACCCACAGCCAATATCATATTGAATGGGCAAAACCTGGAAGCATTCTCTTTGAAAACCAGTACAAGACAAGAATGACCACTCTCACAACTCCTATTCAACATAGTATTGAAAGTTCTGGCCAGGGCAATCAGGCAAGAGAAAGAAATAAAGTGTATTCAAATAGGAAGAGAGGAAGTCAGATTGTTTCTGTATGCAGATGACATGATTGTATGTTTAGAAAACCCCATCATCTCAGCCCAAAACTTCCTTAAACTGATAAGCAAATTCAGCAAAGCCTCAAAATACAAAATCAATGTGCAAAAATCACAAGCCTTCCTTTACACCAATAATAAACAAGCAGAGGAGGGTGGAGCCAAGATGGCCGAATAGGAACAGCTCCGGTCTCCAGCTCCCAGCCCCAGCGACACAGAAGACGGGTGATTTCTGCATTTCTGCTTGAGGTACCGGTTTCCTCTCACTAGGGAGTGCCTAACAGTGGGTGCAGGACAGACAGTGAAGCGCACTGTGCGCGAGCCGAAGCAGGGCGAGGGATTGCCTCACTCAGGAAGCGCAAGGGGTCAGGGAGTTCCCTTTCCTAGTCAAAGAAAGGGGAAACAGACGGCACCTGGAATATCGGGTCAGTCCCATCCTAATACTGCGCTTTTCCAACGGGCCTGGAAAACGGCACACTAGGAGATTGTGTCCCGCACCTGGGTCGGAGGGTCCTATGCCCACGGAGTCTCGCTGATTGCTAGCACAGCAGTCTGAGATCAAGCTGCAAGGCGGCAGCGAGGCTGGGGGAGGGGCGCCCGCCATTGCCCAGGCTTGCTTAGGTAAACAAAGCAGCCAGGAAGCTCGAACTGGGTGGAGCCCACCATAGCTCAAGGAGGCCTGCCTGCCTCTGTAGGCTCCACCTCTGGGGGCAGGGCACAGACAAACAAAAACTCAGCAAGAACCTCCACAGACTTAAATGTCCCTGTCTGACTGACAGCTTTGAAGAGAGTAGTGGTTCTCCCAGCACGCAGCTGGAGATCTGAGAACGGACAGACTGCCTCCTAAAGTGGGTCCCTCACCCCTGAGCAGCCTAACTGGGAGGCACCCCCCCAGTAGGGACAGACTGACACCTCATCCAACCGGGTACTCCTCTGAGACAAAACTTTCAGAGGAACTATCAGACAGCTGAATTTGTGGTCTCACGAAAATCCGCTGTTCTGCAGCCACCACCGCTGACACCCAGCCAAACAGGGTCTGGAGTGGACCTCTAGTAAACTCCAACAGACCTGCAGCTGAGGGTCCTGTCTGGTAGAAGGAAAACTAACAAACAGAAAGGACATCCACACCAAAAACCCATCTGTACATCACCATCATCAAAGACAAAAAGTAGATAAAACCACAAAGATGGGGAAAAAACAGAGCAGAAAAACTGGAAACTCTAAAAAACAGAGCACCTCTCCTCCTCCAAAGGAACACAGTTCCTCACCAGCAACGGAACAAAGCTGGATGGAGGATGACTTTGATGAGTTGAGAGAAGAAGGCTTCAGATGATCAAACTACTCTGAGCTACGAGAGGAAATTCAAAACAATAGCAAAGAAGTTAAAAACTTTGAAAAAATATTAGAAGAATGGATAACTAGAATAACCAATGGAGAGAAGGGCTTAAAGGAGCTGATGGAGCTGAAAGCCAAGTTTCGAGAACTACGCGAAGATTGCAGAAGCCTCAGTAGCAGATGCGATCAACTGGAAGAAAGGGTATCGCTGATGGAAGATGAAATGAATGAAATGAAGAGAGAAGGGAAGTTTAGAGAAAAAAGAATAAAAAGAAATGAACAAAGCCTCCAAGAAATTTGGGACTATGTGAAAAGACCAAACCTACGTCTGATTGGTGTACCTGAAAATGATGGGGAGAATGGAACCAAGTTGGAAAACACTCTGCAAGATATTATCCAGGAGAACTTCCCCAATCTAGCAAGGCAGGCCAGCATTCAGATTCAGGAAATACAGAGAACGCCACAAAGATACTCCTCGAGAAGAGCAACTCCAAGACACATAATTGTCAGATTCACCAAAGTTGAAATGAAGGAAAAAATGTTAAGGGCAGCCAGAGAGAAAGGTCGGGTTACCCACAAAGGGAAGCCCATCAGACTAACAGCTGATCTCTCAGCAGAAACTCTACAAGCCAGAAGAGAGTGGGGGCCGATATTCAACATTCTTAAAGAAAAGAATTTTCAACCCAGAATTTCCTGTCCCGCCAAACTAAGCTTCATAAGTGAAGGAGAAATAAAATACTTTACAGACAAGCAAACGCTGAGTGATTTTGTCACCACCAGGCCTGCCCTAAAAGAGCTCCTGAAGGAAGCACTAAACATGGAAAGGAACAACCGGTACCAGCCACTGCAAAAACATGCCAAATTGTAAAGACCATCGAGGCTAGGAAGAAACTATAGCAACTAACGAGCAAAATAACCAACTAACATCATAATGACAGGATCAGATTCACACATAACAATATTAACGTTAAATGTAAATGGGCTAAATGCTCCAATCAAAAGACACAGACTGGCAAACTGGATAAGGAGTCAGGACCCATCAGTGTGCTGTATTCAGGAAACCCATCTCATGTGCAGAGACACACATAGACTCAAAATAAAGGGATGGAGGAAGATCTATCAAGCAAATGGAAAACAAAAAAAGGCAGGGGTTGCAATCCTAGTCTCTGATAAAATAGACTTTAAACCAACAAAGATCATAAGAGACAAAGAAGGCCATTACATAATGGTAAAGGGATCAATTCAACAAGAAGAGTTAACTATCCTAAATATATATGCACCCAACACAGGAGCACCCAGATTCATAAAGCAAGTCCTCAGTGACCTACAAAGGGACTTAAACTCCCACACAATAGTAATGGGAGATTTTAACACCCCACTGTCAGCATTAGACAGATCAACGAGACAGAAAGTTAACAAGGATATCCAGGAATTGAACTCAGCTCTACATAAAGTGGACCTAATAGACATCTACAGAACTCTCCACCCCAAGTCAACAGAATATACATTTTTTTCAGCACCACACCACACCTATTCCAAAATTGACCACATAGTTGGAAGTAAAGCTCTCCTCGGCAAATGTAAAAGAACAGAAATTATAACAAACTGTCTCTCAGACCACAGTGCAATCAAACTAGAACTCAGGATTAAGAAACTCACTCAAAACCGCTCAACTACATGGAAACTGAACAACCTGCTCCTGAATGACTATTGGGTACATAATGAAATGAAGGCAGAAATAAAGATGTTCTTTGAAACCAACGAGAACAAAGACACAACATACCAGAATCTCTGGGACACATTCAAAGCAGTGTGTAGAGGGAAATTTATAGCACTAAATGCCCACAAGAGAAAGCAGGAAAGATCCAAAATTGACACCCTAACATCACAATTAAAAGAACTAGAAAAGCAAGAGCAAACACATTCAAAAGCTAGCAGAAGACTAGAAATAACTAAAATCAGAGCAGAACTGAAGGAAATAGAGACACAAAAAACCCTTCAAAAAATTAATGAATCCAGGAGCTGGTTTTTTGAAAAGATCAACAAAATTGATGGACCGCTAGCAAGACTAATAAAGAAGAAAAGAGAGAAGAATCAAATAGATGCAATAAAAAACGAAAAAGGGGATATCACCACCGATCCCACAGAAATACAATCTACCATCAGAGAATACTACAAACACCTCTATGCAAATAAACTAGAAAATCTAGAAGAAATGGACAAATTCCTCGACAAATACACCCTCCCAAGACTAAACCAGGAAGAAGTTGAATCTCTGAATAGACCAATAACAGGTTCTGAAATTGTGGCAATAATCAATAGCTTACCAACCAAAAAGAGTCCAGGACCTGATGGATTCACAGCTGAATTCTACCAGAGGTACAAGGAGGAACTGGTACCATTCCTTCTGAAACTATTCCAATCGATAGAAAAAGAGGGAATCCTCCCTAACACATTTTATGAAGCCAGCATCGTCCTGATACCAAAACCTGGCAGAGACATAACCAAAAAAGAGAATTTCAGACCAATATCCTTGATGAACATTGATGCAAAAATCCTCAATAAAATACTGGCAAACCGAATCCAGCAGCACATCAAAAAGCTTATCCACCATGATCAAGTGGGCTTCATCCCTGGGAAGCAAGGCTGGTTCAACATACGCAAATCAATAAATGTAATCCAGCATATAAACAGAACCAAAGACAAAAACCACATGATTATCTCAATAGATGCAGAAAAGGCCTTTGACAAAATTCAACAACCCTTCATGCTAAAACCTCTCAATAAATTAGGTATTGATGGGACGTATCTCAAAATAATAAGAGCTATCTACAACAAACCCACAGCCAATATCATACTGAATGGGCAAAAACTGGAAGCATTCCCTCTGAAAACTGGCACAAGACAGGGATGCCCTCTCTCACCGCTGCTGTTCAACATAGTGCTGGAAGTTCTGGCCAGAGCAATCAGGCAGGAGAAGGAAATAAAGGGTATTCAATTAGGAAAAGAGGAATTAAAATTGTCCCTGTTTGCAGATGACATGATTGTATATCTAGAAAACCCCATTGTCTCAGCCCAAAATCGCCTTAAGCTAATTAGCAACTTCAGCAAAGTCTCAGGATACAAAATTAATGTACAAAAATCACAAGCATTCTTGTACACCAATAACAGACAAACAGAGAGCCAAATCATGAGTGAACTCCCATTCACAATTGCTTCAAAGAGAATAAAATACCTAGGAATCCAACTTACAAGGGATGTGAAGGACCTCTTCAAGGAGAACTACAAACCACTGCTCAATGAAATCAAAGAGGATACAAACAAATGGAAGAACATTCCATGCTCATGGGTTGGAAGAATCAATATCGTGAAAATGGCCATACTGCCCAAGGTAATTTATAGATTCAATGCCATCCCCATCAAGCTACCAATGACTCTTCACAGAATTGGAAAAAAATACTTTAAAGTTCATATAGAACCAAAAAAGAGCCCGCATCGCCAAGTCAATCCTAAGCCAAAAGAACAAAGCTGGAGGCATCACGCTACCTGACTTTAAACTATACTACAAGGCTACAGTAACCAAAACAGCATGGTACTGGTACCACAACAGAGACATAGATCAATGGAACAGAACAGAGCCCTCAGAAATGACGCCGCATAGCTACAACTATCTGATCTTTGACAAACCTGACAAAAACAAGAAATGGGGAAAGGATTCCCTATTTAATAAATAGTGCTGGGAAAACTGGCTAGCCATATGTAGAAAGCTGCAACTGGATCCCTTCCTTACACCTTATACAAAAATTAATTCAAGATGGATTAAAGGCTTATATGTTAGACCTAAAACCATTAAAATCCTACAAGAAAACCTAGGCAATACCATTCAGGACATAGGCGTGGGCAAGGACTTCATGTCTAAAACACCAAAAGCAATGGCAACAAAAGCCAAAATCGACAAATGGGATCTCATTAAACTAAAGAGCTTCTGCACAGCAAAAGAAACTATCATCAGAGTAAACAGGCAACCTACAGAATGGGAGAAAATTTTTGCAACCTACTCATCTGACAAAGGGCTAATATCCAGAATCTACAATGAACTCAAACAAATTTACAAGAAAAAAACAAACAACCCCATCAAAAAGTGGGCAGAGGACATGAACAGACACTTCTCAAAAGAAGACATTTATGCAGCCAAAAAACACATGAAGAAATGCTCATCATCACTGGCCATCAGAGAAATGCAAATCAAAACCACAGTGAGATACCATCTCACACCAGTTAGAATGGCCATCATTAAAAAATCAGGAAACAACAGGTGCTGGAGAGGATGTGGAGAAATAGGAACACTTTTACACTGTTGGTGGGACTGTAAACTAGTTCAACCATTGTGGAAGTCAGTGTGGCGATTCCTCAGGGATCTCGAACTAGAAATACCATTTGACCCAGCCATCCCATTACTGGGTATATACCCAAAGGACTATAAATCATGCTGCTATAAAGACACATGCACACGTATGTTTATTGCGGCACTATTCACAATAGCAAAGACTTGGAACCAACCCAAATGTCCAACAACGATAGACTGGATTAAGAAAATGTGGCACATATACACCATGGAATACTATGCAGCCATAAAAAATGATGAGTTCGTGTCCTTTGTAGGGACATGGATGAAACTGGAAAACATCATTCTCAGTAAACTATCGCAAGGACAAAAAGCCAAACACCGCATGTTCTCACTCATAGGTGGGAATTGAACAATGAGAACTCATGGACACAGGAAGGGGAACATCACACTCCGGGGACTGTTGTGGGGTGGGGGGAGGGGGGAGGGACAGCATTAGGAGATACATCTAATGCTAAATGATGAGTTAATGGGTGCAGGAAATCAACATGGCACATGGATACATATGTAACAAACCTGCACATTGTGCACATGTACCCTAAAACCCTGAAGTATAATAATAAAAAAAAAATAAAAATAAAATAAACAAGCAGAGAACAAAATCATGAATGAATTCCTATTCACAATCACTACAAAGATAATAAAATACCTAGGAATACAGCTAACAAGGGATGTGAAGGACCTTTTCAAGGAGAACTACAAACCACTGCTCAAGGAAATAAGAGAGGACACAAACAATTGGAAAAACATTCCAACTTCATGGATAGGAAGAGTCCATATCTTGAAAATGGTCATACTTTCCAAAGTAGTTTATAGATTCAATGCTATCCCCATCAAATTACCCCTGACATTCTTCACAGAATTAGATAAAACTACTTTAAATTTCGTATGGAATCAATGAAGTCCCTGTATAGCCAAGACAATCCTAAGCAAAAAGAACAAAGCTGGAGGCATCGTGCTACCTGACTTCAAACTATACTACAAGGCTACAGTAACCAAAACAGCATGGTACTGGTAGCAAAACAGACATATAGACAAATGGAACAGAACAGAGACCTCAGAAATAACGTCATACATCTACAACCATCTGATCTTCAACAAACCTGACAAAAACAAGCAATGGGGAAAGGATCTCCTATTCAATAAATGGTGCTGGGAAAACTGGCTACCCATATGCGGAAAATTGAAACTAGATCCCTTCGTTTCACCTTACACAAAAATTAACTCAAGATGGATTAAAGACTTAAATGTAAAACCCAAAACCATAAAAACCCTTGAAGGAAACATAGGCAGTACCATTTAGGACATAGGCATGGGCAAAACTTCATGACAAAAATGCCAAAAGCAATTGCAACAAAAGCCAAAATTGACAAATGTGATCTAATAAAACTGAAGAGCTTCTGCACAGCAAAATAAACTATCATCAGTGTGAACAGGCAACCTACAGAATGGGAGAAAATTTTTGCAATTTACCCATCTGATTAAGGTCTAATATCCAGAATTTACAAGGAACTTAAACAAATTTACAAGAAAAAAAAAAAAACCCTATCAAAAAGTGGGCAAGGGTTATTAACAGACACTTCTCAAAAGAAGATTTTTATGCATCCAACAAACATATGAAAAAAAGCTCAACATCAGTGATCATTACAGAAATGCAAAACAAAACCACAATGAGATACCATCTCATGCCAGTCAGAATGGTGATTATTAAAAAGGCAAGAAACAATAGTGGTTGGCAAGGTTGTGGAGAAATAGGAATGCTTTTACACTGTTGATGGGAATGTAAATTAGTTCAACCATTGTGGAAGACAGTATGGCAATTCCTCAAGGATCTAGAACCAGAAATACCATGTGACCCAGCAATTCCATTACTGGGTAAATACCCAAAGGAATATAAATCATTCTGCTTAAAAACATATGCACACGTATGTTTATTGCAGCACTATTTATAATAGCAAAGTCATGGAACCAACCCAAATGCCCATCAATAATAGACTGGATAAAGAAAATGTGGTACATATATACTATGGAATACTATGCAGCCATTAAAAGGAATGAGATCATGCCCTTTGAAGGGACATGGATGAAGCTGGAAGCCATCATCCTCAGCAAACTAACACAGGAATAGAAAACCAAACACCGCATGTTCTTACTCATAAGTGGGAGTTGGTCAATGAGAACACATGGACACAGGGAGAGGAACAACACACACCAGGGCCTGTTGGGGGCATGGGGTGAGGGGAGGGAACTTAGAGGATGGATCAATAGGTGCAGCAAACCACCATGGCACATGTATACCTATGTAACATACCTGCATATATGCTGCACTTGTATCCTGGAACTTAATGTAAAAGAAAAAATTTTTAAAAAAAGAAAAAGAAACTGCCCCCATGAGCCAATCACCTCCCACCAGGCCCCACCTTCACCATTGGGGATTACAATTTGACATGAGATTTGGGTGGGGACACAGATCCAAACCATATCATTCTTCCTTTGGCCCTTTCAAATCTCATGTCCATCTTACATTGCAAAATACAATCATCCCTTCTCAACCATCCCCCAAAGTCTTAACTCATTTCAGCATTAACTCAAAAGTCCAAAGCCTCATCTGAGACAAGGCAAGTCCCTTCCACCTACAAGCTTGTAAAATCAAAAACAAGTTAGTTACTCCCAAGATACAATGGGAGTACAGGCACTGGGTAAATACTCCCATTCCAAAAGGGAGAAATCAGCCAAAAGAAAGGGGCTACAGGCCTTGTGCAAGTCCAAAACCCAGCAGGAAAGTCATTAAATCTTAAAGTTCCAAAATAATCTCTTTTTACTCTGTGTCCCACATCCAGGGCACACTGGTATGAGGGGTGGACTCCCAAAGTCCTGGGCAGCTTCACCCCTGTGGCTTTGTAGGGTTCAGCCCACACAGCTGTTCTCAGGGGCTGATGTTGAGTGCCTCTGCCTTTTCCAGACACAGGGTGCAAACTGCCAATGGATCTACCATTCTGGGATCTGGAGGACAATGGCCCTCTTCTCACAGCTCCACTAGGCAGTGCCCCAGTGGAGACTCAATGTGGGGGCTCCAACCCCACATTTCCCCTCTCCACTGTCCTAGTAGAGGTTCTCTGTGAGGGCTCTACCCCTGCAGCAGGCTTCTGTCTGAATATCCAGGCTTTCCCATACATCCTCCACACATACATAGGCAGAGGCTCCCAAGCCTCAACTGTTGCATTCTGTACACCCACAGGCTTAACACCACATGAAAGCCACCAAAGCTATGGATTGCACATTTTGAAGCAGCTGCCTGAGCTGTACCTAGGCCCCTTTGAGCCGAGGCTGGACCTGGGGCAGCTGGGACACAGGGAGCAGTGTCCCAAGGCTGTGCAGAATGGTTGGGCCCTGAACCTGGCCCAAAAAGCCATTCTTCTTTCCTAGGTCTCTGGGCCTGTGGTAGGAAGGGCTGCCACAAAGATCTATGAAATGCCTTCCAGGCCTTTTCCCCATTGTCTTGGCTATCAGCATTTGCTTTCCTTTTACTTTTGCAAATTTCTGCAGCCTGCTTGAATTCCTCCCCAGAAAATAGGCTCTTCTTTTCTACCACATGGCCAGTCTGCAAATTTTCCCAACTTTTACATTCTACTTCCCTTTTAAACATAAGTTCCAGTTTTATGTCATTTCTTTGCTCATGCATATGAGCATAGGCTGTTAGACACAGCCAGGCCAAATCTAGAATGCTTTGCTGCTTAGAAATTTCTTCCTCCAGATACCCTGGATATCATCACACTCAAGTTCAAAGTTTCATAGATCTCTAGGGAAGGGCCACAGTGCCTCCAAGTTCTTTGCTAAAGTATAACCAACCTGACCTTTGCTCCAGTTCCCAATAAATTCCTCATTTCTATCTGGAGACTTCCTCAGCCTGGCCTTCACTGTCTAGCATTTTGACCACAACCATTGATCACTACCAGCATTTTGACCACAACCATTCAAGTTTAGGAAGTTTTTAAACTTTTCCTCATCTTCCTGTCTTCTTCTGAGCCTTGCAAACTGTTCCAGCCTCTGCCTGTTACCCAATTCCAAAGCTGCTTCACATTTTCAGGTATCTTTATAGCAATCCCCCACTCCTGGTACAAACTTTCTGTATTAGTCTGTTATCACTGCTCTAGATAAATACCTGAGACAGGGTAATTTATAAAGAAAAGAGGTTTAACTTGCTCACAGTTCTGCAGGCTGTACGGGAAGCATAGTGGCTGGCATCTGCTTGTCTTCTGGGGAGGCCTTAGAAAACTTACAATCATGGCAGAAGGCAAAGGGGGACTGAGCACCTCAAATGACCAGAGCAGGAGGAAGATGGGGGAAGGTGCTACACATTTTTAAACAACTAGATCTTGTGAGAACTCACTGTACAGTACCGAAGGCAGATGGTGCTAAACCATTAGAAACTGCTCCAATGATCCAATCACTTCCCACCAGGCCCCAACTCCAACACTGGGGACTACAATTCAACACGAGATTTGGGTGGGGACACAGATCCAAACCATATCAGGGAATATCCATCACCTCAAGTGTTTATCCTTTGTATTACAAATAACCCAATTATACTCTTTTAGTTATTTTAAAATGTAGAATTAAATTATCAACTCAGGTCACCCCATTGTGCTATCACATACTAGATCTTATTCATTGTTTCCGACATGGTTTGGCCCAAATCTCATGTCAAATTGTAATCCCCATTGTTGGAGGTGGAGCCTGGTGGGAGGTGACTGGATCATGGGGGCAGTTTCTCATAAATGGTTTAGCACCATCGGCCTAGTGCTGTTCCCATGATAGAGTTCTCATGAGATCTGGTTGTTTAAAAGTGTGTAGTACCTCTGCCCCTCTCTCTCTTCCTCCTGCTCTGGCCATGTAAGACATGCTTGCTTCATTTTCACCTTCTGCCATGACTGTAAGTTTCCAGAGGCCTCCCCAGAAGCCAAAGAGAAGCCACTATGCTTCCTATACAGCCTACAGAACTATGAGCCAATTAAACCTCTTTTCTTTATAAATTACCCAGTCTCAGGTATTTATAATAGTGTGAGAATTGACTAACATAGTTTCTAACTATTTTTTTTACCCACTAACCATCTCTACTTCCCCCACATTCCCCCACAACCCTTCCCAGCTTCTGGTAACTATCATTCTACTCTCTATCTCCATGAGAGTAGTTTTAATTTTTAGCTCCCATAAATAAGTGAGAATATGTGAAGTTTGTCTTTCTGTGCCTGGCTTATTTCACTTAACATAATGACCTCCAATTTCATCCATGTTGTTGCAAATGACAGGATCTCATTCTTTTTCATGGGTGAATAGTACTTCATTGTGTATAAGGACCACATTTTCTTTATCTGTTCATCTGTCGATGGGCACTTAGATTGTTTTCAAATCTTAGCTATTATGAATAGTGCTGCAATAAACATAGGAGTGCAGATATGTCTTTGATGTACGGATTTTCTTTCTTTTGAGTATGTATATGCCTAGCAGTGGGATTGCTGGATCATATGGTAGCTCTATTTTTAGTTTTTTGAGGATCCTCCAAACTGCTCTCCATAGTGGTTACACTAATTTACATTCCCGCTGACAGTGTACAAGGCTTCTTTTTTCTCCACATTCTCACCAGAATTTGTTTTGTTTTTTAGAAACAGGCTCTTGTTCTGTCACCCATACTTGGAGTGCAGTGGTACAATGATAGCTCACTGCAGCCTCAAACTCCAGGGCTCAAGCAATCCTCCCACCTCAGCCTCCCAGGTAGCCAAGTTTTTAAATCCAGTTTTGTTTGACTTGAATGTCTATGACTTTATCAACCGTGGAATACAGTTTGTTATGGGCTGAATTGTGTCTCCCCCACCCCCAATTCATATGTTGAAGCCTTAACCCCCAATGTGACTGTATTTTGAGATACGGTCTTTAGGGAGGTAATTAAGGTTAAATGAGGTCCTAAGGGTAGGTTCCTAATCCAACAGGACTGGTGTCATTACAAGAGGAAGAAACCCCACAGTGCATGCTTATGTACACCTCTCTCTCCCTCTCTCTCACCCGCACACAGGAAAAAAGGCCTTATGAAGACATTGCAAAAGGACAACTATCTGCAAACCAGGAAGAGAGACCTCACCAGAAATCAATCCTGCTGTTGGTACCTTGATCTTAGACTTCCAGCCTCCAGAACAATGAGAAAATAAATATATGTAATTTAAGTCACCTAGTCTATGGTATTTTGTTATGGCAACGCTAGCACACTAATGCACACTTCAATTGAAAGAATTAGTGATATCTCAAATTCAACAAGTGCAAAATGAACCCAAGATCTTCCCCACCAGAACTTGGTCCTCTATTAGCATGCTTGATCTCTCTGAATGACAATATTTAACCTGTTATGGTAGCCCAAAACCTAGACATTACTCTTCACATTTTCCTCTCTCTCTCTCTCACCTGTTCTCTCATTTTTCAGTTTATCTCTCAGTTCTATCAATTCACTTCTTGACTATTCCTTAAACCCAGACATTTCTGTTTTCCTCTACTGCCATCTCTCTACTTCATGTTACCCTTCTCTCTTACCTGGACTAGCCATAGTGTCCTAATTGATCTCTTTTTATTCATTCTTGCTCCCCTATAACTCATTCTTCACATGATAGCCAGAGTGTTATAGTAAAAACCAAAGCCAGGGCCAGGCAAGTTGGCTCACACCTGTAATCCCAGCACTTTGGGAGGCCAAGGCAGGTGGATCACCTGAGGTCAGGAGTTCAAGACCAGCCCGGCCAACATGGCGAAACCCCATCTCCACTAAAAATACAAAATTAGCTGGGCATGGTAGTGCATGCCTGTAGTCCCAGCTACTCATGAGGCTGAGTCAGGAGAACAGCCTGAACCCAGGAGGCAGAGGTTGCAGTAAGCCGAGATCGCACCATTGCACTCCAGCCTGGGTGACAAGAGCGAAACTCCATCTCAAAAAAAAAAAAAAAACCCAAAGCCGGATATCAACCTTCCATCAAGAACAGTGCCCAGTACTATTAGAATTAAGACCAAATTTCCTAATATGATCTACAAGGCCCTTTACAAGCTGACCCCTGCCTCTCTCTCCAATCTGTTTCACTAGTTCCCCTTATTCTCTGTACTTCAGCCACACTGGCCTTTCCATTCCCTAAATGTGCTTACTTCTCCCAGTCACAGGGCTTTTGAACATGCAATTTCCTCTGTCTGGACTCTCTCTGCCCTTCTGGCTGACTCTACCTCAATCGTCCTTTCACTAGAGAAACTTTCTGGGACCTCTCTGCTAAAGTAACTCAACCTATTATGGATCTAACATTACAATGTTAATTTTACATTTGTCTGTATGATTCTTTGATTAATGTCTATTTTCCCAGTGCCTAGCACAAATATAAATATGATAGGAATTATTGTAAAATGCAGAAATCTTCTAGAAAGGTGTGTGTATGCACTGAAGCTATGTAAAATTCTTTGTACATTGACTGGGTATATCTTTTCTTGCAGAAAAGGGCCACAGTTTATATCATACTTTCATTTATTAGAGGGAAATTAGGGTCAGCAATTGGCCCATTTTTAAATTTTTAGTTGGCCTGGACTTTCCTATTTAAAAGCAAAAGAAGGCCGGGCATGATGGCTTATGCCTGTAAGCCCAGCACTTTGGGAGGGTGAAGTGGGCAGATCACTTGAGGTCAGGAGTTTGAGACCAGCCTGGCCAACATGGCAAAACCCCATCTCTACTAAAAATACAAAAAGTAGCCTGGCATGGTAGTGCAACATAATCCCAGCTACTAGGGAGGCTGAGGCAGGAGAATTGCTTGAAGCTGGGGGGCAGAGGTTGCAGTGAGCCGAGATTGCACCACTGCACTCCAGCCTGGGTGACAGATGGAGAGTCCATCTCAAAAAACTAAATAAAATAAATAAATAAATATGTAATATAAAAGCAAAAGAGGAGAGGAGGAAAATGAATTAAAGGTCTAATGCTGTTCACATTATAAGGCATAGCTCTAACTTCATTGCATACCAGGGCTGTGTTACATAGAATAGTTAGGAAAATGTTTATTTTCCTCCTTATTGATGCAGCACTGAAAATTGATCTCTGTCCTTGGGAGATCAATGTGTATATATGTGCCTGATCCAATAATTGTCTCCCAGATCCTTAGACTGCCAAAACTCTTCCCTAGGCTCTAAACTATGCAACTGGACTTAAGAGTGTAAAGCCCACCAGGAACCCCATCCCTTCCCTATGGTATTATTCTAGACTAAAATGTGCAAGGTGAGGCAATGTGCTGCTAAAGATACTCAGATCCATAGACTACTAGGAGACGGGAGGAAGATGTAGACTACAGCCTATGGCTCAAACCATTTGCAGCAGAAAAATGAAGCGTATCCTCTAACTGGGCAGAGAAGCCTTCCTGAGCAGCAGAGTGCAGGTGGGTTAAACCCGTAACAGATGTGGAGCAACCCCTTTCACCTTCACTTTTCCCAACCCTACCAAGGAAGGCAATCCTAATCGGTGAGAGTATCATCTAGGGAGGAGGACTGTGAAGGAAGGCTTCCCAAGGGAAAAGACATCTGAGCTACATTTTGAGCTAATAAAAAATTTTCATAAACTATTATGTAAAACTAATAAAAATCTTCATGAGCAGAGTTCAAGGAACTGAAGCATAAGTAGGTAAATATATTTCCCCAAAGAAAATATGAAGCATATGGCTTGGCAGCTGATTTGGCAACAAGACAGAATATTTGAAATTGAGACTCTCCACAAAATAGAGAGCATATGGTCACTCACAGCATAGGGTGTAGCTTGGGAAAAGGTTCTAAGGTGTGAGAGGAATGAGCCAAGGAAAGAGTACACTGAGATTAAGCAAATGTCTAATGTCATCAGTGTTGATTGCAGGGAGTTAAAAATAGCGCTAAGATATGGAAGCCAACAAGAACCCCTGAAGAGTTTCTCTCTTTACTCTGGTGTGATTGATATTAACAGCCTCCAGCAATGCCCAGTGGGTAGGCTTTAGAAGAGAGTGATGATGGATTTTGAGGTAATATTGGACATGAAGGTCAGCAAAAAACAGCAAAGCAGTTAGGAAACAGGCAGCAAATACTGCTGCAAAGATACTGATTGCACTTCCTCTAAACTCCCACCTTGTGACAAATGCCAGCATCGTAAGTATTTTTATTTAATAGTTTATATGTTCTTTAAATAGAAGAAAAGCTGGGCACAGTAGCTTGCACCTGTAGTCCCAGCACTTTGTCAGGCTGAGGCGGGAGGATTACTTGAGCCCAGGAGTTTGAGACCAGTCTGGGCAACAAAGTGAGACCTCATCTCTAAGTAAATAAAATAAATAAACAAATAAATGAAAAAGACAAAAGATGTAATTGTTTTCTTTTCGAAAGAGAGAAAATATTTTTAACCTAAAGAAAAAACAGATTGATTAGATAAATTGAATTGCATTTTGGTACCACCTACTTAATTCCTTCCTATACAAGGTATACATTTCCAAGCACCCATATTTAAAATAGATAATTCACTCTGAGTATGATACTTTTAGGAGTAAAAGAAAATAAATTTTGAAAATCTAAACACTTCTTGAGAATGAAATAAAAGAGTGAAAAATCAACTAGAAAGCTATTTCAGGGAGGAAATAATTTGTAAAAACCAAATGGCTAGATGATGACAAACCAAATAATGTGAATTAATGAAGGGGATGATAATTACTTCAGAATGTGAGTTTGCTTCTCCGCATTTCAAGATGGAATTAAGTGGTTAATCTCATGTATCTACAATGAAGAAAAACAAACACTTGAGAGGAGCAGATAATTCACAAAAGAAGAAATACAAGGCCAACAGATACATTAAAATGTTAGCCTCACTTGTAATCAATAAAACAATGAGATATCTCTTTGTTTATCCAATTAATGGTGATTAAAAAGAATGATAATACCCAGTGTTGTTGAGGGTGGAAGTAGTCTCATAGCTGACTGGTAAGAGCATAAAAAAGGCACAACTTTTCTGGGAGGCAATTTGTCAAGATATAAGAAAACCCTCAAGACTGGTTTTCTTGGAGAGATACCAAGACTGGTATCTCTGGTGTAAAAATTCAATTTCTAATATTTATTTTTGAGAAATAATCAGAAAAACGTTGAAGGATAAATACACAATTTTGGCAGTATTATTTATAAAGACTAACAATGTTTAACAAAATTCAATGATAGCCTGGGAGTGGTGGCTCACGCATGTAATCCCAGTACTTTGGGAAGCCAAGGCAGGAGGATTATTTGAGTTCAGGAGTTCAAGACCATCCTGGGCAACACAACAAGACTTCCTTTTTACTAAAAATCACAAACATTAGCCAGGCCTGGTGGTGTGCCTGTAGTCCCAGCTACTCAGGAGGCTGAGGCTGGAGGATCACTTGAGCCCAGGAGATTGAGGCTGCAGTGAGCTATGATTACACCACTACACTCCAGCCTAAAAAACTCAATGATGGGCCAGGCGTGGTAGCTCACGCCTGTAATCCCAGCACTTTGGGAGGCCAAGGCGGGCAGATCATGAGGTCAGGAGTTTGAGACCAGCCTTGCCAACATGGTGAAACCCCATCTCTACTAAAAATACAAAAAATTAGCTGGGCATGGTGGCATGTGCCTGTAATCCCAGCTACTCAGGAGGCTGAGGCAGGAGAATTGCTTGAACCCAGGAGGCGGAGGTTGTGGTGAGCGGAGATCCCACAATTGCACTCCAGCCTGGGTGACAGAGCAAGACTCCATCTCAAAAAAAAAAAGAAAAAAAGAAAAAAAAACTCAATGATGACATGTTATGATACTTCTATACATTGTAAAAGTGTGCAATCATTTGAAATTATATCTATCTAGAAAGAAATCCACAATTCTACCAATAAAGCAGGTTCTGAAATAGTATGCATCATTTGACACCCCCAAATTTTTAAAAATTGTATAATTAAAGATATGAGTGTTTACAGAAAAGAATATCGAAATGTTAGTAGTGGCAGAATTATGGATGCTTGTTTCTATTTGTCTTCCAGTATTTTATTTTATTTAATAAAGATGTATTGTTTATGCAATAACATTGTAATAAACATTTTAATGAGCAGGAGTATCTTTATTGAAGGTTTCCTCTCCAAAGGATGGAAAATCAAAGTGCAGGAATATGAGGATGTTAGGAAGGTGAAGCTGGTGAGAGGTGGGTGTGTTCAGGAGAGATGCCTGTCAGCAAAACAACAAAGAACTGTTATATATGGTCCAAAGATGAATAGTTAAATGGGTTTTAGGTTACCACTTTCTTCTATTGCCTTGACCTTAAAAATTCTTCATCTTGATAATTAAGCATTCATAAATTTGGAGGTTATGGAATGGGATGGAGAAAATCTAAGATTTTCTGTCAGCACCTCTATTTTTTTTTTTTTTTTTGAGACGGAGTCTCGCTCTGTCGCCCAGGCTGGAGTGCAGCGGCGCAATCTCGGCTCACTGCAAGCTCCGCCTCCCGGGTTCACGCCATTCTCCTGCCTCAGCCTCTCCGAGTAGCTGGGACTACAGGCGCCCGCCGCCAGGCCCGGCTAATTTTTTTGTATTTTTAGTAGAGACGGGGTTTCACCGTGGTCTCGATCTCCTGACCTCGTGATCCGCCCGCCTCGGCCTCCCAAAGTGCTGGGATTACAAGCGTGAGCCACCGCGCCCAGCCTAGCACCTTTATTTTTACTTGATTTTACATTCTGTCAATGTTTGTTTGTCTCATCACCACGGAAAAAATGGTTCATGGTAGTCTCAACCATCAGAAATATCTCAGGATTTCAAAAATACAACAAGAACACTCATTACTGATGCTTTTTCAGAACTTTTCGACATGCTAAAAAGTTCACTAACATCAAAGAGGGTCTGTAATAACTATACGAGCTGAATTAAGCCAATATGACTCATAGGGTCATTGTGAAATATAGAAGGTTACCAAACTGCTTATACACAAAGGTGTCTGTTTCAGTCAAAGTTCTTGGTAAGAATAATTGAGACCAATTCTCTTTGATTTAAGCAGAGCAGTAGTTGATTAAAAGGATATTGTCTTAGTTATTTGGGTTTCTATTACAAAATACCATTGACTGAGTACCTTACAAACAACAAAAATTTATTTCTCACAGTTCTGGAGTCTGAGAAGTCCAAAATCAAGGGACTAGCATATTTGGTGTCTAATGAAGGCCCCTTACTTCAGCCGTGGATGGCACCTTCTTGTATCCTCACATGGTGTAAGAGGCATTCTTTACAAGGAGACTCAGCTTTCTTGGGGCCTCTTTTATAAGGGCACTAATTTCATGCATAGTGGCTCTGTTCTTATGACTTGATCACCTCCTAAAGGCCCCACCTCCTAACACCATCACATTGGTGATTAGGTTTCAACGTAAGAATTTGGGAGGATACAGACATTCAGACCATAGCGGATACTGAGTTATACTTCCATTAATTTTTTTTTTTTTGCCAGATGCAGTGACTCATGCCTATAATCCCAGTACTTTGGAAGGTCAAGGCGGAAGGATCCGTTGAGGCCAGGAGTCCAAGACCAGCCTGCACAAGGTAGCAAGACTCCTTCTCTACAAAAAAAAAATAAAAATTCGCCAGGCATGGTGGTGCGCTCCTATAGTTCCAGCTACTCAAGAGGCTGATGTAGAGGATCGCTTTATCCCGGAGTTCAAGGCTGCAGTGAGCCATAATGATGCCTCTGCACTCTAGCCTGGGTGATACAGCAAGACTTTATCTCAAAAAACAAAAATTTAAAAAGATATCGGGTAGCTCATAGAATTGTTGAGAGGGCTGTAAAACCGGGCTTGAACTTAAACAGCAACAATAAACCACCCACAGAACGGACATGATGAAGAAGTTGGCTAATGTTAACAACTGTCCTGTCGTTTTTGGTGACTGTAGTTTCCAAGGATTCAGATCCTTCCATGCCAAAATCTGAAAAGTGCTGGGCAAAGTATGCCTGACAATGTGGTAATCTTACAGCTACCACTAGAGACATCAAGCACTAGACAACACAATTTGCCCTTTGGCCACTTGTACAATGGGAACTCACGCTTGCAGTAACCTCTACTGCCACTAGGAGAGAGAGAGAGAGACAGAAGGAGGAAGGGAGAAGGCAGAGAGAGGAAAAAAACTGTTGCTTGTCTCTTTAGCTCTGAGTCAAAGGTCTAACACAGATGTCTGGCTGCAAAGCCTAGATCACACGCCTGTACCCCAGAGAAAGTATGTGACATCTTCTGCTTCCATTACGGGAGACAGCCTTTGCTTGTCAAAAAGATTAACATGGTGAGACATATCCTAAACATAGGGAAGCTGTTGAAGTGGCCCAAATAATGACCAATTTCTACTAATTTGTATTAATATCCAAATTACTTTTAATTCTCTAATATTACTTAAATACAGTGAGGCAACCATTCATTGGATATATAATGGTTTCTTTGATTTCAAAAATCTTTTTTTATGTAATAGATGTCTGAAGACCATCAAAATTAATCCTTAAAGTCAGATTAATAGAATGTTACTTATAATATCATTGTAATTATTTGACCACATAATAGTTTACACCCATTATATACTATGCAATTGTATGATGGAAATAATACTGTACTTTGTTTGTAAAAGTTTAATTATCCTGACCTTTGTTCATCATAAAGAATTGCTCCATTTCTATTATTTATCCAGGAAAAAAGTTTCTCTCTTTTTGTTTTTAATATGTCGTGAGGAGAAGAGTAGTTACACATAGGCTAGAGTGTTTGCCAAGAAGAAATGGATTTTAATGGGAACCTTTTATCTAAGACAAACTTTAAGAAGAGCAGTAATGGACAATGTGTTCTGTGCAAATCTTCAGCCTTCAGTCTCACGTTCATTGCGGTCAAGTATTTTCAGCAAATAATAACAAGTCAGAGTTTGTGTATATTTTTCAGAGCTGTTCATTCTCTTACAGAGTAACCTTGAACAAACCTCTTAAGATTTTTGCTTTATCTTCATATACTGAAATACAAGATGGGAATGCCTATATTTAATCAAAGATATAATTTTTACTGATAGATAGTAAAGAACAAAACACTGGAACAAGAATTCCTGTCCTGCCTTTCACAATGTGGTCTTGGGGCCTTGGCCATGTCACTTAAATTCTCATATCTGTTTCCTCAGTCTATAAATGATCATAATACCTGCACTATCTGTCTCAAATTACATATGTGAAAGCATCTTAAAGGTACAAAACAGTAAGTACAAAGCATTATTATTAAATTATTACACCTTCCAGCATTTAATGCTAAAAATGTCAAATGCATCCTTTGGTTATATGTAGGAAATATGTCTCGGAAAAATCAATTTAAAATTATAGAAGCTAACAGGTAAGTCATTTTAAGTGTGTGGTTATCTTCTGCATGGCAGATTTTTAAATGGTAATTATTAACACAGTTTTCTTGTACTTACTGTTTCCAAAACTCCATTCTTTCCAAAGTTTTCTGAATTATACTTACCATCCCTTAAGTCTTAGGGATGCTCTTCTGAACTTTTGGCGTTTGTTTAATTGGTATGTCATAGTTGTACATATTTTAGGGGTTCTTGTGATATTTTGATACATGTATATAATGAGTAATGATCAAATCAGAGTAATTGGGATATCCATCACTTCAAACATTTATCTTTGTGTTGGGAACATTAAAATTCTTCTCTTCTAGTTATTTTGACATATGCAGTGAATTATTGTTAACTATAATTTCCCTACAGTACTATCAGATACTAAGACTTATTTCTTCCATCTAGCTGTATTTTTGTACCCATTAACCAACCCCTCTTCCTTCCCTTCCCAGTCTCTGGTAATCACTATTCTACTCTCTACTGAGGTTTTTTAAACCTAAGATACCAAAAATAAGCTTCCATACAGGAGACAACAATTAATACAGCAAATGGAAAGTAGAATTTTTCTACATAAAATAATTACACCCTCTTAGAGGCATAGAATATGACTCTATTTATAAGAGGGAACAAATGAAGAGGAGAAGAATGTGTTGAAAGATATTTTCTTGACAAATACATCGTATCTACTTTGTAAAATTACCAAGTGCCTAAGGACTAGTAAAGTACTCAAATAGCCCCTATAAAGAGGTTCCTTTGTTTCTTTGATCTCTGGCCCTTTAAATAGTGTCTGGATAATCTCATATTAACTCCTGAGAGCTGTGAATTTATAGATTTAAAACTGCTGATGCAGGGCAGCTATGCAATTAATTGAGACACCAAAAATACAAGCAGGCAGACAAGATGCTTATTCTGGCAACTCCACAATTTGGACTCTTCAGTAGGAAAAAATATCTCAAACCTACTCCTTTAAAAAAGTTCTGTTTCTCAACTTTCACTGTCTAAACCTAAATAGAATTCCTTTCTATTTTTAATCCCCTTTCAACAAAGTGAAAGCTGAATTTACACACCAGTTTTTGTCTTTTATCCATCAACACTTTAGTTGAAGACGAACTACACTGCTCGTTAATCTCAAGTGGGGTAAACCTTTCTGACTTTTTCCTCACACCTACTCAGTGTGTATTTTTCACAAAAGTTTAGTTTAGGGTAAATAATCTGAAGAGGTGGTATGCCTGATTCTCCGGGTGACCTTGGCAATCTCTCAGATTCTTTTCCTAGAGAATGTAACATAGTTAATAAATATAGTAATCCAGTTATTAAAGAACTATATGTACTGCCAAGTGCAGTGGTTCATGCCTATAATCCCAGTACTTTGGAAGGCCAAGGCAGGTGGATCACTTGAGCTCAGGAGTTCCAGATCAGCCTGGGCAACATGGTAAAACCCTGTCTCCACAAAAAATACAAAAATTAGCCAGTCATGATGGCGTGCTCCTGTAATCCCAGCTAATTGGTGGGCTGAGGCTGGAGGATTGCTTGAACCTGGGAAGCAGAGGTTGCAGTGATCTGAAATTGTGTCACCACTGCAGCCTGGATGACAGAGTCAGACCCTGTCTCGAAAAAAAACAACTATTATGTACTATAATTGATTTTTGAAACTATGTTATCTGTCTTGTCCAAGATAAGTACTCCAAAAAAACTGATTTATCTTCATCTATTTTTGCTACTATTACAGATACCACAGACTAGGTTATTTATTTATTTATTTATTTATTTATTTATTTATTTTATTTTTTTTTTTTTTTAAATTTTCAAGACAGAGTCTTGCTCTGTCTCCCAGGCTGGAGTGCAGTGGGGGTGATCTCAGCTCACTGCAACATCCACTTCCCGGGTTCAAGTGATTCTCCTGCCTTAGCCTCCCAGGTAGCTGGGATTACAGGTGCAAGCCTTCATGCCCAGCTAATTTTTGTATTTTTAGTAGAGACGGGGTTTCACCACGTTGGCCAGGCTGGTCTCAAACTCCTGACCTCAGAAGATCCACCTGCCCCAGCCTCTCAAAGTACTGGGATTACAGGCGTGAGCCACCGCGCCTGGCCAGACTAGGTAATTTATAAACAATAGAAATTTATTTCTCACAGTTCTGGAGGCTGGGAAATCTAAGATCAAGGCAATGGCATATTTGTTGTCTGGTGAGGGTCCAGTCTCTACTTCCAAGATGGTGCCTTGTTGCTGCATCCTCTGGAGGGCAGGAACACTGTGTCCTCACATGGTGGAAAGCAGAAGGGCAAAGGGACCAACTGCCTCCATCAAGCCTTTTTACAAGAGCATCCAATCCCACTCACAAGGGAGAAGCCCTCATGGCCCAATCACTTCTTAAAGGCACCACATTGACAATACCTGAATTTTGGAGGGCATATATTCAAACCACTGCATTGTTGATTTCTTGATTGGGAGGTAATGTTTCGACTCATAGCAAGGGAAAAAGCAGATCTCATTTGTAAAGTGAAATATTCTACTCAGGATTGTTTATACATTAACTGAGACTAAAAAGCAATTTGATTTGGTTCTTCTTGAGTCTTATACACACAATATCCTACATACTAATAAAAATACAATGCAAATAATGCCACACTGTGTCCTGAAGTATAAGAAAGAAGTATAAGAAATAATCCCTGATCTCAATTTTACAGACTGGTAATGGCTTATAACTTCTGACACATTTAAAAGGATTCCATTCAAAAAACAATTAAGTGTCTTTATCATGTACAAGGCATGGTAAACAAAATAACTATTTCGGTGTCCTAAGTAATGCCTCTGAAATATTGTGATTATAAGTTAACTTTGTGTCTTTATTTTTAAAAGTCAACAAATTTTATGAGATATGTTAAAATAAAGAACAGCTCTCAATTGTTCTTCCACCCATCATTTCCTTGTGTCCAAAGACAACTACACTTACCTCTAAATGATTCTCTTCATATGTACCTCCATACTCTAGATGACATGTTTGTCTTGCCATGTCATATTCTTTTAGTTGTAGGCATTCCCTATGGTCTTTCCTCTCCACACCACAATTAAACACAGACATACAAAGCAGTTATCATTCTTATCACAATATAGTGATATAATTTTGGTTAGATAAATAATAGTGTTTCTATTATTATGACTATGCTTTCAGAATGGAGCAATATAGTCAACTATAATCATTTTCCTTTCCTACAAAATATTTTGCTTTCCCTACAGCTAATAATTTGTGTGTGTGTGTTTAACTTTCTAACTTCTAATTCAATCAAACTCTCTTACAGTTGTTTAAGTTCATATATTCTATCAATTTCATCTTCCTAAATATTTCTGTCCCAGGGTTTATGACCTGCCTTAACTTTGACTTGTCACATAGCTGTCATCCTAGGGTCTCCCTTGATAAACATCTTGGAAAATCCTTTCACTTCTCTCCTAGGATAGAGCTCCTGTTTTGATGATGCACACCTTTGGTAACTTCCTCAGAGAGAATGTATGGGAAATAAATTTTTTGCATACTTGCATGTCTGAAAATGTCTGCTTCCTCTTTTTAAAAAACATACGTACTGGGTGTAGAATTCAAAGTTGGAAATAATTCTGCTTCAGAATTTTGAGGCCATTTCTCCTTGTCTTAGTCTGGTATATAAGCTATGCCATAGACTGGATAACTTACAAACAACAAAAATTGATTTCTTACAGTTCTGGAGGCTGGAAAGTCCAAGATCAAGATGCCAGCAGATTCCAAGTCTGGTGAGGGCTGCTTTCTGTTTCATAGGTGGTGCCTTTTTGCTGTGTCCTCACCTGCTAAAAGGGGCAACACAGCTCTCTAGCATCTCTTTTCCAAGGGCACTAATCTCAATCATGAAGGCTCCGCTCTCATGACTTAATCACCACTTAAAGGCCCCACATCTTAGTACTATCACATTGGTGATTAGGTTTCAACATATGAATTTTTGGGAGGACACAAACATTGAGACTACAGCAATATGTCATCTCTCAGTTTCACTGAGGGAAATGAGAAGGAACTAGCAAAGATATTCTGAGAAGAAATGATTAAAGAAGGAAAATCAAGGAGGAGTGGCACTTGGCCTCCAAGGTGTCTGCTTGGCTCTCTTCCAAGTGTACTTTCCTTTCTTTCCTGCTCTAAAGTTTGTTTTTTGTTTTGTTTGGTTTTGGTTTTGGTTTTTTGTTTGTTTGTTTGAGACAGGGTCTTGCTCTGTCACCCAGGCTGGAGTGCAATGGCACAATCTCGGCTCACTGCAACCTCTGTCTCCCAGGCTCAAGCAATTCTCCTGCCTCGTTCCCCCGAGTATCTGAGATTACAGGCATGTGCCACCATGCCGGGCTAATTTTTGTATTTTTGGTAGAGACGGGGTTTCACCATGTTGACCAGGCTGGTCTCAAACTCCTAACCTCAGGTAATCCGCCCACCTCAGCCTCCCAAAGTGCTGGGATTACAGGCGTGAGCCACCTCGCCTGGCCTCTAAAGCTTTTTTAATCAACCTCAACTCCTGCTCTGAAACTTGCCTCAGTCTCTTTTTCTGCCTTATGCCCCTCAGTTGAATTCTTTCTTCTCAGGAGGCAATAATTGAGGTTGCTGCAGACCCATACAGATTTGCCACCAGTAACTCATATTCACCACTGCAAACATATTTTGGTGCCATGTGACTCAGACACATTCCCTAGTGATGAGAGATCTCTATGCCTCGCCCTCTTCGGCTGGAGGCATTTGACCCCTGTGCACAATTTCCTTCTCCCCTTTCTCTCTCCTGCTTACTAACGAACCCCAGAACAATTCCTCTTGGCCATAGGTGACTCTGCTCCCCACAGCTGATTTCTTAGCTCACCCTGACAGGTGGCTCATGGGGGTGGAAGGGACCTTAGGGTCCGCACCGAGTAGATCTGAGGCACTAGTGGTTCTCCTGGACAGGAGACTTGCAAGAGTGTAAGGCCAAAGCCTAAACCATGCAATGTCTGGAGCTGCCTCTGCTTTTTCAACTTAAAAAAAAAAGAGGGGTGCCTTAGAAGTCATTGAAGAATGTTTTTCAAGGAGGAAAGAGAGATGAACTGTGCCAAATGCTCGTGATAGGTCAATAAGATGTGCATTGAGATCTTTTTCATGCAATATCACGTCAGGGGCTTAGGGCTTGTTGCTGCTGCTAGAAAATGGGGCACTCAGCAGAGGCAGCCGCCATAGTGGCCTTAGTGAGAGGACATGCATGTCGTTGACCTGACTCATAGCCATCATCTGCTGCAATGGCCACTTTATGAGCTTACTGAGCAGGTACTTGGCTGCAGAAAGAGGTTGAGTGACATCTATAGTATCAGTCATTTTATCCACTTCGTTATTGAGATGGTCCTCTAAAGTGGGCATCTTTTGTGGTCATTCTCATGGGACTCAAATATTCTAACATTCTGGACCCATTCTGAGAGATCCAGCCTTATACCACATTTCTAAAACTCCTTGTCAGCAGCTCTTCAGTCCATTTACTCCCAAGACCCTGACCATTCAGTGAAATCTTTCGTTATTTTCCAGGAATCATTGTACTTATTTATCTAATGTCATCTCTCCTTTTAGATAAAGTGGACAATGAGAAGTCTTCATTAAAGTGTCATTAACTGGGGGATTTCTTTTTTCCATTACTTTTCAGGATTGCGTCTGAATTAAGCTATCATCAAGTCGTCTTCATGAAATTCACATTCATATATCCAGCTAAAGCCATCTCCACTTGGATTAATAATATATATCTTAAACTTCATTCAAAATTAAGCCCCTGACCTGCTTTTCCAGCTGAATGAAACTGTAAGCTTTTCATTTGGTACCAATGAAACCTAAATCTCTGTAACCAAGTTGGATTTTTTTTTCCTCCCCATGATCATAGAGAATTCTACACAAAGCCATTAGGTATGGGCTGAGGAAGAAGCAACAGAAAAAATGCTGTAAATATGAGACATCTTCACATGACACTTACTTGTATCTTGCTTGTTTCTGGCCCTACATATACACTGCTTTCACTTGATAGAATGCTGCTGGCAACATCAGACTGTATGGCTAGGTAGGTCATACAACACTTGTTTCATGGAATGTTCCTCAAAATCCATGGCTCCTTGGTACCTTACGGTCAGGTGCTCGGTTTCTATCAGAAACCACTATCACAACAAGAGTTGCTTATCAAAAATAGAATAGTCACTTGCCAAAAAGGGTATAGTTTTCTCCCAAATTATCAGGTACCTCCATTTTGACTCCTTTACTAGAATTTGCCATCATCTCACGGGGGTGGAAGGGACCTTAGGGTCCGCACTGAGTAGATCTGAGGCACTAGTGATCCACCATGGATTAAGGAGTAATTTCAACTTTCAAGTCTTATTACCTAAGAAGCATATTTCGTAAGGCTGTAGCTGCCATAGATAGTGATTCCTCTGGTGGATCTGGGCAAAGTCAATGGAAAACCTTATGGAAAGGATTCACCATTCTAATGGCATTAAAAACATTTGTAATTGATGGAGCCTGAAGATTAACTGCAATGCTGCAATCTCACAATAAAACTTGAACAGATGAAAAGTTGCTTTTTATGGATGAACAAAGAAAGTAGTTTCTTGAGATGGAATCTACTTCTGGTGAAGATGCTGTGAACACTGTTGAAACGGCAACAAGGGATCAAAAATATTACATAAGCTTAGTTAATAAAGCAATGGTGGGAGGTTTTGAGATGATTATCTCCAATTTTGAAAGAAGTTCTACTGTGGGTAAAATGTTATCAAACAGCATTACAGAGAAATCGTTCATGAAAGGAAGAGTCAGTCAATGTGCCAGGCTTCACTGTTGTCTTATTTTAAGAAATTGCTGCAGCCACTCCAACTTTCAGCAACCACCACCCTGATCAGTCAGCAGCTGTCAACATGGAAGCAAGACTCTCTACCAGCAAAAAAATTAGGACTTGCTGTGGGCTCAGATGATTGTTAGCAATTTTTAGCCATAAAGTATTTTTAATTAAGGTATGTACGTGTTTTTTTTAACATAATGCTATTGCACACTAGCAATGGACTACAGCGTATTGTAAATAATAACTTTTATACACATTAGGAAACAAAAAAAAATTGTGTGACTTGGTTTATTGCCATATCCACTTTGTTGTAGTGGTCTAGAACCAAAACCACGTTATATCTGAGGATGGTTTCCACCATCATCAAGTGGAAACAATGTAAACAGGACTAGACCCAACAGGTCCAAAGTCACAAGAAAATTGCACATGCAGATGGCTCACACTGCAGCATGGCTTTTCTGATTTCACTGCCACACTTTCCATATCCCACTCCTGTGGAATCACGGATACTTCCTTATGATCACTTGCCTGGGGAGGAAAAAAAAAAACCTAACCAAATTTATAGAAATATCTGTATGGTGTGATAGCTCTTGCCCTAAATGGATTGCTGTAGCATTCAGTTCCATCTAGGTAGACCCTGAAGGATGGTGGGAAAGGGATATCCTCCCTGTGGGAGAAACTTCAAGAACTGTAACTCACTGGGTAGTCTGCTCCTTGCAAATGAAAACATCCTATGTGATGTGAATTTTCCGTGCAACCTTGCTTCATTGCTTCAACAAATGAACTCTGTCAGTCAATATTCTGATACTCATTAGATTTACAGGTCTTATCTTGCACCCCATCAGCCAGAAGGAGTTGATGTTGATCTTATAGAATAGTGACATGGCTATCAAAAACTCAGTTACATTGCCAGCTCTCAGGCCATGCTATATTGGGGTGTGAAGCTGGGATGTGGTCCTGAGGGAAGAGGTAAATGCTCAGAACCTTTGAATAATACATAGTGCAGTTTCTCTTCTCCAGGAACCAAAGAAGTATAAATGGGGTTGTGCCTCCAAAAGTTTTATCAGCAGTCCTTGCACAAAATGTTTGTTTCCTGTCCTCATGACTTTGGTCTTTGATAATTTAGCAGTTTTAATAATTAAGGTAAGAGTACACACACCATGGATACAATAATTTTGTGGGATAGACAAGTAGAAATGTCTTATAGTCAGAAAATACAGGGTCACAATTTAAATGAGAAGATAAGACTAGAGATAACAGTTTGAGAGTCTTCAGGTGTCCGATGTGAAGGTGTAAGAGTAAATTAGTCCTCTAAAGGAGAGTGCAGACTAAGCAGCCAGCCAAAGACTGCACCCTGGGAAATCCTATAGTCAGAGGCTGAAGAAATGAACACAGGTTGAAGCAATCTAAAATAAAAATCAATGAGGCATTTCTAGCTTTAAACAGTATTTGGCTAGCAGCCCTGCCTCAGGGTCTCTCAACTGCTGCCTAAAACATAAAAAGGTAAAGAAAAATGACAAAATTAATCCTAACACAGAGCATAAACAATGACAAGCTGTTTGCTCATTACCAGGAGGAATTGCCCTAATTTATGAAGCTAATGGAGGTGGATTCAGAAAAACAGTTGTTGGCTTATCCATACTCTACTTCATGGTACAGAACAGATCCACCCATCTGAAAGAAAGTTTGGCATCTGAGCATCCCTTTCCCACTGTCTGCTCACTGAATTGGAGAGCCGGTGTCCATCAGAGCTGCAAACTAAGCAGCTGGCCCTCTTTGGACTCTGTATTAGCCTGTTCTTGAATTGCTGTAAAAAAAAATTACCTGACACTGGATAATTTATAAAGAAAAGAGGTTTAATTGGCTCATGGTTCTGAAGGCTATACAGGAAGCATTGTGGCTTCTGCTTTGGGGGAGGCCTCAAGAAGCTTCCAAGCATGGCAAAAGGCAAAGAGAGAGCAGGCATCTTACATGGCAGTAGCAGGAGCAAGAGAGAAAGCAAGGGAGGAGGTGATACACACTTTTAAACAACCAGCTCTCACAAGAACTCACTATCAAGAGGCATGGTGAAGGGGATGGTGGTAACCGTTCCCGAGAAATCCACCCCTGTGATTCAATTACCTCCCACCAGGCCCCACCTCCAACACTGAGGATTATAATTCGACACGAGATTTGGGCAGAGACACAGATCCAAACAATATCAGCCTCTCGAATCTAAAATCCTGCTTTGAGAGGTGGTTATAATACTGTTAGAGACTATCGTCTTTATGCATGTAACTGGGGACTGCAACTTCCGGAATTCAGTGGGGAAAGATGGGGTGGATGGAGAGACAGGTAATTGTCCATTTGCCCTGTCACATTTGTCCCTATGAATAGAGTGTATGGGGTGAGTGCTGGTCGCAGTGCTTGCTGAAATGATAGCTGATCATGGATTCCATTGGTTTAAGGCAATGGAATAAGAAAAGGCCCTGGGAATTACTCTTACATGGGCATATCAATCTGGACTCTACTTAGAGATCTAAGAGTGGAGCCAAAGGAAATCCACATTTCCTATCTGAATAGGTGACTGATATACTGGATATAGATGAGAAAATAAAGAAGGGGAATACCTGTCCAAACTGACCTAAGATCTTAATTCTCTCCACATCTAGCAGTATGAAAAGCTACCACATCCTTGTGTATTTTATTTCCTCAAGTTAACATTCCTGGCTGTCTCCAGATTCTACTAGCTAAGGTCCATCTTGCCTGACAACCTTTGAAAAAGATCCGGTTCTTGACTTCATCTTCCCTCACAGATTTGAAGTTTCAGGTTATTGTTTGCTTCTCAAGGCTGCTTGGCAAGGCTCTTAGACTTCGACTCCCCTTTGTTCCCTGTCCACAGCTGGTGGTCAGCTCTGCTTACTTGCACATGACCTGTCAAGTCCTTGGAACCTTGGTCCATATCGGACTCCCAAGCCCTCTTCTTGTCCCAAGAAAAACATAAAAAATAATATACAAAAGGGAAAGGATCAGAATACAGAAGATTCAGAAGATTTGCTTATCTCTGAAAGTGATTTTCTAAGGAAATAGATAACTCTTTTAGAAAATTTACATTCTCAGGAAGAAAGCAAGAAGATGAGGCCTGCATGAAACAGAAGCAGGAAGACAAAAGAGATGAGATAAAACCCAATCTGAGAATTACAAGTATGTTTGAGGAGTAATCTAGACTAATTTAAACAGAAGTAATAGCAACTCAAAGGCAAATTGAATAAAAATATCTAGACTTAAAAGAAGACCTAAAAGTAAAGAAAAAGGTGACATGAGATTAATGGTCAAAGATCCATGTCCAGACATATCCTAGGGGGCAGAGAAGATAACAAGGAGTTTGCAAGCATTCCGGTAGACTAAAACAGATTACTTATAAATAACTAAAAATCAGATAACCCTCATTTAGAGCTTCCTATAACAAAGTTTGTAACAAAATTTGGATGGATAAAATTTAAAATTTAAGCTACTGTTTAAGTGCAAACTAATGTGTTTATGTATGATGGCAAGAGAAAACATGAGAAGTTTCAGAATAAAATAATACCCATATTTTCTTCTTTAAAAAAGTCTTGAGCATAGCCGAGCATGGTGGCTTTTATCTATAGTCCCAACTACTCAGGACTCTGGAGGCTGAGGTGGGAGGATTGCTTGAGCCCAGGAGTTTGAGGTCAGCCTTGGCAACATTGTGAAACCCATGTCTAAAAACTTTTTTTTAATAAAAAATAAATCACATTACAGCTCTTTTAAGATTTGTCTAGCAGGTTTTCTGGTCTTTATCAGAAAGTCCCCCACAATGCAAAAAATTTTTGTAAGAAAAATAAATTTTAAGAAATAAAACTTGGCTGGGAGCGGTGGCTCATGCCTGTAATCCCAGCACTTTGGAAGACCAAGGTGGGAGGATCACTTGAGCTCACGAGTTCAAGACCAGTCTAGGCAACATGGTGAAACCTCATCTCTACTAAAAGTACAAAAAAAAAAAAACTAACTGGGCGTGGTGGCCTACGCCTGTAATCTCAGCTACTCAGGGTGCTGAGGTGGAAGGATCGCTTGGGGCAGGGAGGTCGAGGATGCAGTGCGCCAAGATTATGCCACTGCACTCCAACCCAGGCAACTGGAGTGAGACTCCATCTCTAAATAAATAAATAAATAAATCTTGAGTATCTTCAACTAACTAGGAACTCAGAATAAGAATTCCAAATGAAGGCCAGGTGTGGTGCTCATGCCTGTAAACCCAGCACATTGGGAGGCCGAGGCAGGTGGATCACCTGAGGTCGGGAGTTCGAGACCAGCCTGGCCACCTTGGCAAAACCCTGTCTGTACTAAAAATACAAAAATTAGCCAGGCAGGCACCTGTTATCCCAGCTACTCAGGAGGCTGAGGCAGGAGAATCGCTTGAACCTGGGAGGCAGAGGATTCAGTAAGCCGAGATAACACCATTGCACTCCAATCTGGGAGACAGAACGAGACTCCATTTCAAAAAAAAAAAAAAAAAAGGAATTCCAAATGAGGAAGTTGTGCTATAAAATAAGAACAATGGACATTAAATCCTATTAAGTGCTATTTATTCAATTAGCAGATATTTATTAAGTATTTTTACTATGTACTAAGCAATGGAAATGCAACAGTGAACAAGACTGTTTATTCCACTTGAGGGAAATAAAGACAAGTCAATAAGTAATTATAGGTCGGGCACGGTGACTCACTCCTGTAATTCCAGCACTTCAGGAGGCTGAGGCGAGCGGATCACCTGAGGTCAGGAGTTCGAGATCAGCCTGGCCAACGTGGTGAAACCCCATCTCTACTAAAAATACAAAAATTAGCCAGGCATGGTGGCCAGTGCCTGTAATCTTAGCTACTCGGGAAGCTGAGGCAGGAAAATCACTTGAACCTGGGAGGTGAAGTTTGCAGTGAGCCGAGATGGTGCCGCTGCACTCCAGCCTGGGTGACAGAATGAGACTCTGTCTCAAAAAAAAAAAAAAAAGTAATTATGGTCAAGTGTGTGCTATGAAGCATATAGTGGAGGTTGATGGCCACCCAGAAGTGCAATGTTAAAACGATGCTAGAAATTAGCAGGCAAACAAGAGCAGGGAAGAGAATATTCTAGACAAAGTGAAGAGCCTCAAGCAAGAGAGAGCATTTGAAAAATGGAAATGTGTTCAGTGGGCCTGGAGCTTTGAGATCAGGCTACCAAGGTAGTCAGGGGCTGGATCATGACTGTAAACCATACTAAGGGCTTTGGTTTTTATCGTAAAGGTAAGGCAAGGGATAGATACTATGGAAGAGTTGATCAGGAAAAAGATGATCAAATCTGAGCTTCAGAAAATACTCATTTTTTTTTTTTTTTGAAACAGGGTCTCCTTTTGGTCGCCCAGGCTGGAGTGCAGTGGCACCATCATGGCTCACTGCAGCCTCGAACGCCCCCTAGGCTCAAGCAATCCTCCCACCTCAGCCTCCTGAGTATCTGGGACCACAGACTTGCACCACCATGCCCAGCTAGTTTTTTTTGTTTGTTTGTTTGTAGAGACAAGAATTTCGCCATGTTGTCTAGGCTGGTCTCAAACTCCTGGGCTCAAGTGAGCCGGCTGCCTGGGCCTCCCAAAGTGCTCGGATTACAAGCATGAGCCACCATGCCCAACCACATTTTTTCTATATAGGAAATGGATTAGACTGTAGTAGATAAGTGGGTGGATTCATAAGATGTTTGCAAAAAAAGATAGGAAATCAAATCAACAGGATATGGTGAGTGACTGGAAACAGCAGGTAAGGGAGAGGAGAAGTTAAGAGCAACTTCTAAGTTTCTAGCAGGGGCTGTGAGGTAGATAATGGTGCTGTTACTGAGAAGGGAGATCTTGCAGGAGGACCAGGTTTAAGGGAAGGGCTCAGTTTGGAATTTTTTGAGTTTGAGGAAGCTAGGAATCATTCAAGTAGACAACTAGGTATATGAATCTGAAGCTAAGGGACAATATCTTTCTCAGTGTACAGGTCTTGGAGTTAAAAACAATTGTCAAAAAGATTAGCCTAAGAATGTTCATAGAAGCTTTATTCACAAAAACCAAAAACTGGAAACAATCCAAATGTTCAATGGGAGAATGAATATGCATACTGTGGTACATTTGTATTATAGAATACTACTCTGTAATAAAATAATAAACTATTGATATATATAATACAATAGGTGACTGCAAAACAACATCATATTAAGGAAAAAAAGCCAGAAAACACTACATATTTTATTATTCTATTTGTGTGAAGATTAAGACCAGTAAAACTCGTCTATAGTGATAAAAATCAAAATAATTGTTGCCTGGGGTTGTTGGGGAGTAGGAGGGGGTGTTGGTGGCAAGGAGGAGGATGAGGGGATTAACTGGAAAGGGGCTAGAGGGAACTTGCTGTGTTGACAGAAATGTTCTGGGTTTGTCTTGACCGGGGTGTTTTTTACACAGAAGGGTACATTTGTCTTAACTCATCAGATTATATACAAAAGATCTGTGCATGTTACTGTATGCAACTTATATCTCAGTAAAATTAATTAGTGAAAAATAAATAAAAAGCACCCAGGAGAGAATTTCCACAGGTTCCTACCATCATCATATCTATCCATCCTATATCTGTGCCCAGGTACTGCCTTTCCTCCTGTTTATAAAAATGAACTATCTTTTCTCCTAAAGCCACTCTTCCATTGCAGCACTAGATCCCATTCCTTCTCATCTCACCTCATTGAGGACATTACTCTGGTAATTCTCCCTTCACCCTCCTGCATCAGTTTTTCTGTCTCTACTGGATCATTCACATGAGCACAGAAACATGCTGAAAAATCCCCCATTCTAAAAAGAGAGAGATGTCCTCCTTTGACCTGACATCCTCCTCCAACTTACATTCCATTTCTCTACTTTTGTTACAACAAAATTCTTCATAAGTGTTGCCTGTATTTTCCATCTACAAGTTCCTTCCATGTCTTCTCTTAAACTTACTCCAGTTAGGGTTTTGCCCTCATCACAACTCAAACTGCCTGCTAAGGTCACCAATAACCTTTATGTGCCCAAATCAAACGGTTAACTCTCAGACCATTGATCTTTCTTTTCTCTGCTAAACACATTCTATGCTTGCTTCAGGATTTGTTTTCTTCTTACCTCATTGGCCGTTCTTCCTTTGCTGATCCATTTCCCTCAACCCCATCCCTAAGTATTGGGTTTGGCCCTTGCAACTCTTTTCTTTCCTATCTATGCTCACTGTCTTGATGGTCACATCCAATCTTGTGGCTTAAATACAATCTATATTCTGACAATATCCAATTAAAAAAAAATTCGCTCCTCAAGACCTGCATCAACTCCAAACTCACAATAATAATTAATTCCCAGTATAGCTCAGAGGGAAAATTGCAAGGTCTACTGAATGAAAGAAAATACTACATACACAGAAAATGCAGCAGTTGAAGGATAACTTGTATTGTCAGAAATTTGGGGAGCATATTGACAGTATATTCTAAAGGTATTAGTCCACAGAGAAAAAAAATATAAGGTTGGATCTGGCTAAATTTATTAATATAAATATGGGGATTTAATATGTTTAACTGCCTAGGTGTAACTAACAATTTGCTTGGCTGGTTAGCAGGACTGACTTCAATAGTGGCCTATAGTGAATGAAATTGAGATGCCATCCCAGCACTTTGGGAGGCCGAGGCGGGTGGATCATGAGATGAGGAGTTCAAGACCAGCCTGGTCAAGATGGTGAAACCCCGTCTCTACCAAAAATATAAAAATTAGCTGGATGTGGTGGTGCACGCCTGTAATCCCAGCTACTTGGGAGGCTGAGGCAGAAGAATCGCTTGAACCCGGGCGGTGGAGCTTGCAGTGAGATGAGATTGCGCCACTGCACTCCAGCCTGGGTGACAGAGTGAGACCCTGTCTCAAAAAAAAAAAAAAAAAAAAAAAAAATTGAGATGCCAATACGTCTTTGGTATGCTCTAGGAATTAAACCTCAGGCTTAGGGAAATAAGTATGTTAGAGCAGATATGATCACCCACATACCAACCATACCTCCTGGAGGCCTAGAGGGTATTTCCTTCACCAAGCCATTAATAAAGTAATAAATATGAAAAATTAATCATTTAATAAATGCCTGGGTTGGGAGCCTCAGTATCCTTTTAAAGCTCTGCATTGGCTGTATTCTGTAGGTCAGTGATGATGGTCAGAAATGTTGCCATGAAATTAGGAATCCCTGATTTCAATGGAATAATAGAATCCCGGTGTGTAGAAGGCCAGGTGGCAGCATTAATCATCAGAGACAGGATAGATGCAATTACCACATTAAGCTGCAGAGAGGAAATGTTAATCGAGTGCTTTAACCCAAGAGATTTGTGGCAATAATTAATAATTACAAGGTTCCTGGGAATGAAACAGGTGCGCAGCCCAACAAAGTTTTGCTTTAGAAAAATTCTAGGTCTTCCCTTCTTGCCTCCTGGTTATCTTGGCAGCTGCTTTTGTTTGGGGGCCATCCCACACCTAATGCAGGAAGATGGTGGCTGCAAAGAAGATTAAAAAGTCAGTGGAATAGATCAACTCTAGGCTCCTACTTGTTAAAAAGTGGAAAGTACATACTGGGGTACAAGTAGACTCTAAAGATGATCAGGCAAGGCAAAGCAAAATTGGCTATCCTCACTGAAAACTGCCCAGCTTTGAGGAAATCCAAAATAGAGTACTATACCATGTTGACCTAAACGGGTGTCCATCACTACAGTGACAATAATTTTGAATTGGGCATAGCATGTGGGACATACTGCAGAGTATGCACGCTGTCTATCATTGATCCAGGCAATTCTGATGTCATTAGAAGCGTGCCAGAACAGACAGGCCACCACCTTGGCCGTTCAGGCTTCTCAGCTAGTCCAGCCTGTGGGCCTTGGAGAGCCCAAACTGATCAGGGGCTGAAAGGTTCTCCAATACAGCACAGCTGCTCTACCAAAAAGTAGCCAGACTGCTTCTTTAAGTGGGTCTGTGATCCCGTTCCTCCTAACTGGGTAAGACCTCCCAACCAGGGTCTCCAGCCATCTCCTACAGGTGAATTCAGGCTGACAATAGATAAGTACCCCCCTGCGATGGAGCTTCCAGAGGAAGGGGCAGGCTGCCATTTTTGGTGTTTCACAGTCTTCATCAGTGATACCTTCAGGTACAGGAAAAACAAAGGTGACTAGTGTCTGGAGCAGACCCCCAGAAAACCATAGCAGCTCCATGGAAGAGTGGCCAGATGGTTAAAAGAAAAACAAACAAACAAACAGAAAACAACAACAACAAAGAAAACAACACAAAAATCCCACCAAACGTCAGCAACCTTGAAGATTGAAGGTGGACAATAAGCCCACAAAGAAAAGAATCAATGCAAAAACAATAAAAACTCAAAACGAAAGATGACACAAAAACAAATGGAAAAACATTTCATGCTTATGGATAGTAAGAATTAATATCATGAAAATGGCCATACCACCCAAAGCAATTTATAGCTTCAATGCTATTCCCAATAAACTATCATTGACATTCTTCACAGAATTTAAAAAGAACTATTTTAAAATTCATATGGAACCAAAAAAGAGCCCAAATAGCCACGACAATCCTAAGCAAAAAGAACAAAGCTGGAGGCATCACGCTACCTGACTTCAAACTATACTACAAGCCTACAGTAACGAAAAGAACATGGTGTTGGTACAAGAACAGACACATAAGCCAATGGAACAGAATAGACAACCCAGAAATAAAACCGCACACTTACAACCATCTGATCTTCGACAAGCCTGACAAAAACAAGCAATGGGAAAAGGATTCCCTAGCTAATAAATGGTGCTAGGAGAACTGGCTAGTCATATGCAGAAAACTGAAACTGGACCCCTTCCTTATATCATATTAAAAAATCAACTCGAGGTGGATTAAAGACTTAAATGTAAAACTCAAAATCATAAATACCCAAGAAGAAAATCTAGGCAATACCATTCAGGGCATAGGCACAGGCAAAGATTTTATGATGAAGATGCCAAAAGCAATTGCAACAAAATCAAAAATTGACAAATAGGATCTAATCAAACTAAAGCACTTCTGCACAGCAAAAGAAAAGATCATCAGAATGAACAGACAACCTACAGAGTGGGAGAAAATTTTTACAATCTATCCATCTGACAAAGGGCTAATATCCAGCATTTACAAGGAATGTAAACAAATTTACAAGAAAAGAAAACAACCCCATTAAAAAGTGGGAAAAGGACAAGAACAGACACTTCTCAAAAGAATATGTACATGTGGCCAACAAACATATAAAAAAGAGTTCAACATTGCTGATCATTAGAGAAATGCAAAACAAAACCACAATGAGATACCATCTCACACCAGTCAGAATGGCTATTGTTAAAGTCAAAAAAAAAACTGATGTTGGCAAGGTTATGGAGAAAAAGGAACACTTTTACACTATTGGTGGGAGTGTAAGTTAGTTCAACCATTGTGACAGACAGTGTGGCAATTCCTCAAAGACCTAGAGGCAGCAGAAATACCATTTGACCCAGCAATCCAATTACTGGGTATATACCCAAAGGAATATGTCATTCTTTTTTTTTCTTTTTCTTTTTTTTTTTTTTGAGATCGAGTCTCACTCTGTCACCCAGGCTGGAGTGCAGTGGTGTGAACTGGGCTTACTGCAACCTCCGCCTCCCAGGTTCAAGCAATTCTGGTACCTCAGCCTCCCAAGTAGCCGGGACTACAGGTACATGCCACCATGCCTGGCTAATTTTTGTATTTTTAGAAGAGACGGGGTTTCACTATGTCAGCCAGGCTGGTCTCAAACTCCTGACCTCAGGTGATCCACCTGCCTTGGCCTCCCAAAGTGCTGGGATTACAGGCATGAGCCACTGTGCCCAGCCCTCATTCTATTATAGATACATATATGCATATGTTCATTGCACCACTATTTACAAGAGATGCCCAGCAATGATAGACTGGATAAAGAAAATGTGGTACATATACACCATGGAATACTATGCAGTCATAAAAAAGGAATGAGATCATGTCCTTTGCAGGGACATGGATGGAGCTGGAGGCCATTATCTTCAACAAACTAATGCAGGAACAGAAAACCAAATACTGCATTTTCTCACTTATAAGTGGGAGCTGAATGATGAGAACACATGGACACATGGTGGGGAACAACACACACTAAGGCCTGTTGAGGGTGGGAGGAGAAGGGAGGAAGGAGAGCATCAGAAAGAATAGCTGATGGATGCTGGGCTTAATACCTAGGTGATGGGATGATCTGTGCAGCAAATCATCATGGCACATTTTTACCTATGTAACAAACCTGTACATCTTGCACATGTATCCCTGAACTTTAAAAAAAGACATAAAAAAGAGAGAAATGCAAAACGTAAAAAAAAAAAAAAAAATTACATGAAATGTAGACCAGGCATGGTGGCTCACTCCTGTAATCCCAACACTGTGGGAGGCCAGAGCAGGAGAACTGCTTGAGTCCAACAATTTAAGACTGCAATGAGCAATGATAACACCACTACACTCAGGCTGGCTGAAAGTGAAAGACTATCTCTAATAAAAATAATAATGATAATTACATTTAATATAAATGGTCTAAACATAGCCCATTAAAAGGCAAAGAGTAGGCCGGGTGTGGTGGCTCACGCTTGTAATCCCAGCACTTTCGGAGGCCAAGGTGAGCGGATCACAAGGTCAGGAGATTGAGACCATCCTGGCTAACACAGTGAAACCTCATCTCTACTAAAAATACAAAAAATTAGCTGGGCGTGGTGGTGGGCACCTGTAGTCCCAGCTACTCAGGAGGCTGAGGCAGGAGAATGGCGTGAACCTGGGAGGTGGAGCTTGCAGTGAGCCGAGATTGTGCCACTGCACTCCAGCCTGGGTGACAGAGCGAGACTCCATCTCAAAAAAAAAAAAAAAAAAAAAGGCAAAGAGTAAGATTTCAATTATATCCTACCTGCAAGAAGCCCACATTAAATATAAAAATACAAATACGTTAAAAGTAAAAGAATAGAATAATATATAATATGCTTACACTAATCAAAAGAAAACTGGAGTAGTTATAGGCAAATATTTCAGTACTTAAAAAGTACTACCCGAGATAAAGAAGATGATTTTTAATGATACAGTAGTCAATTCATGAAGAGGAAATAATAATCCTAAATTACGGACCTAATAACACATTTTCACAGTACAAGGAGCAAAACTGATAGAAACGAGAATAAATAGACGTAATCCTCAACTATAGTCAGAGATTTTGATATCCATCTCTCAATATGTGATAGAACAAGTGAACAGAAAATTAGCAAAGACACGGGGTTGAACAACACTATCAAATAATTTGACAAAATTGAAATTTATAAAACACTCCACTCAAAGACAACAAAATACATATTTTTTAAGTGCAGATGGAACGTTTACTAAGACAGATGATATTGTGAACTGCCCCAAAATCTCAATAAATTTAAAGGATTCAAATCATATAAAGTATGTTTTCTAACCAAAGTGGAATCAAATTAAAAATCAAAAATAGAAATATCTGAAAAAAACCCTCAAAATAGTTGTAAATGAAATAAGACACTTCTAAACAACCCATAGGGTCAAAGAAGAAATCAGAAAGGGAAATCAGAAAACAATTTGAGTTGAGTTAAAACAAAATGACAACATACTGAAATTTGTGAAATGTAGCTAAAGCAGTACTCAGAGGGAAATTTATTGCACCAAATGCCTATATTAGAAAAAAAGAACTGAATCAGTGTCATCAGCTTCCTCCTTAATAATCTAGAAATGAAAAGAGTACATGAAACCCAAAGTAAGCAAAAATAAATAAATAAATAAATAAGAAGAATAAAGAGCATAAACAGAAGCAGAAAAGTAATAGAGGAAATTAATGAGACCAAAAGCTGTTACTTTGTGATCAACTAAATTGATAATCTTCTAGCCAGGCTGATTAGTAAAAGGAAGAAAGGAACTGCAGTGTGTATTCTGGATGTAAAAGGAGGAGGAAGAGAAGGAAAAAGAAAAGGAAAAAAGGAAAGAAGGAAGGAATTAAAAGAAAGAGAGGATACAAATTGCCTATGTCAGGAATAAGGACGTGATATCAATACAGAACCCACAGGTATTAAAAGCAAAACAAAGGAAATTAGGAGCAATGTCATGCCAATAAATTCAACAATTTAGATGAAATGGACAAATTCATTGAGAGATACAAGCTACCTAAGCACACACAAAAGAAAGAGAATCCCAAATAGCACCATTTCTATTAAAGAACTTGCACCTGTAGTTAAAATCATCCTATTAAAATAAAACTACTCCGGGCTCATATAAATTCTTTGGTGAGACCTAAAAACAGAAATATCATTTGATTTAGCAATTCCATTACTTGGTATATGCCCAGAGGAATATAAATTGTTCTGTTATAAAGATACATACATGCATATGTTTATTGTAGCACTATTCACAATAGTAAAGACATGGAATCAACCTAAATGCCCAGCAATGGTAGACTGGATAAAGAAAATGTGGTACCTATACACCATGGAATACTATGCAGCCATAACAAAGAATGAGATCATGTCCTATTAAGGAACACGGATGGAGCTGGAGGCCATTATCCTTAGCAAACTAGCAAAGGAACAGAAAACCAAATACTGCATGTTCTCACTTATAAGTGGGAGCTAAATGATAACACATGGACACATACAGGGGAACAACATGCACTGGGGTCTATCAGAGGGTGAAGGTTGGAAGGAGGGAGAGGATCAGGAATAATAACTAATGGATACTGGCTTAATACCTGGATAATGAAGTAATCTGTACAACAAACCCCCATGACATAAGTTTACCTATATAACAAACCTGCACATATAACCCTGAACTTAAAATAAAAGTTAAAACATAAAAATTAAACAAATTTTAACAATTAAATTATTTGGTGAATTCTACCAAACATTTAGGAAATAAGACCAATGCTATGCAAATTCTTCCAAAAATTTGAGAAGAATAAAATACCAACTCATCCTATGAGACTAGAGGCTAGCATTACTCTGACATCAAAATACAACAATTACAAGACTCAAACAAACATACAAACAAACAAAAACTAAGGACCAATATACCTCATGAACATAAATGCAAAAAGAGCCTTAACAAAATTTTACCGAGTTGAATCAAACAATGTCCAAAACTGGTAATACATTATGCCTAACTGGAATTTCCCCTCAGAAATGCAAGTTTGGTTTAACATTTGAAAATCAATGGAATTTACCATAGAAGAAAACCAAAACCAAACCAAACAAAAAACAAAACTGCTATATGTTCATCTCAGTAGATGCAGAAAAAAGATTTCACAAAAATCTAATATCTGTTCCTGATTTTTTTTTTTTTTAATCTGCCAGGGCCAGGTGTGGTGGCTTACGCCTGTAATCCCAGCACTTTGGCAGGCACAGGCGGGTGGATCACCTGAAGTCAGGAGCTTGAAACCAGCCTGGCCAACATCGTGAAGCCCCATCTCTACTAAAAATTCAAAATTAGCCACGAGTGGTGGCGCATGCCTGTAATCCCAGCTACTTGGGAGGCTGAGGCAGGAGAATCACTTGAACCTGGGAGAGGGAGGTTGCAGGGAGCCAAGATTGCACCATTGCACTCCAGCCTGGGCAACAAGAGCAAAACTCCATCTTAAAAAATAAATAAGTAAATAAAAATAAATAAAAAATCTGCCAGGTGTGGTGGCTCATGCCTATAATCCTAAAATTTGGGAGGTCAAGGTGGGAGGATCACTTGAGCCCAGGAGTTCGAGACCATCGTAGGCAACATGGCAAAACTCCATCTCTACAAAAAATTCCAAAATTAGCAGGGCATGGTGACATGTGTCTGTAGTCCCAGCTACTCAGAAGACTGAGGTGAGAGGATTGTTTGAGCCAGGGAAGTTGAGGCTGAAGTGAGCCATGAGTGCATCACTGTACTCCAGCCTAGGTAACAGAGCAAGACTGCCTCAAATAAGTAAACAAACAAACAAACAAATAAATAAATAATAGAATGTTATCTAACTAAAAGGAATAACATTTCCTCAACTTTATAAAAGTTACCCCTCAAAATCTGAAGCTAATTTGATACTTAATGGTGAAAGACTGAATGTTGCTCCCTAACATTAGGAGTAAGGCAAGCATGTAAGTTCTCACCACTTGTATTCAACATTGTACTAAGGAAAGCCAGTATATTAAGGCAAGAAAAATCAATAAAATACATCCAGATTGGAAAAGGAGACATTAAATTGCCTTTACTTGCAGATGACATCATTTTAAGTAGAAAATTCTACAGAATGTACAAAAAAGCTGCTGGAACTAATAAATGAGTTCAGCACAGTTGAATGTTACAAGATCAATTTCAAAAATTAATTGTATTTCTAAATACTAGGAAGAAAAAATCAGAATTGAAAATTGTAAGGCCCAACATTCACAATAGCACTAAAAGACATGAAAGACCGGCTGGGTGTGGTGGCTCACACCTGTAATCCCCGCACTTTGGGAGGCCAAGGCGGGTGGATCACCTGAGGTCAAGAGTTCAAGACCAGCCTGACCACCATGGTGAAACCCTGCCTCTACTAAAAATACAAAAATTAGCCGAGTATGGTGGCATGCACCTGTAGTCACAAGTACTCTGGAGGCTGAGACAGAATTGCTTGAGCCCGGGAGGCGGAGGTTGCAATGAGCCCAGATCGTGCCACTGCACTCCAGTAGGTGGGACTACAGACGCATGCCACCATGCCCTGCTAATTTTGCAATTTTTTGTAGAGATGGAGTTTTGCCATGTTGCCTAGGATGGTCTCGAACTCCTGAGCTAAAGTGATCCTCGCACCTTGACCTGCCAAATGCTGAGATTATAGGCATGAGGCACCACACCTGGCAGATTTTTTATTTTTATTTATTTATTTTTTGAGATGGAGTTTTGCTACAGATTCATTCTTCCGTATGTGGCTTGCCAATTATCCCAGCATCATTTGTTGAACAGGGTGTCCTTTCCCCACTTATGTTTTTGTTTGCTTTGTTGAAGATCAGTTGGCTATAAGTAGTTGGCTTTATTTCTGGGTTCTCTATTTTGTTCCATTGGTCTATGTGCCTATTTTTATGCCAGTACTATGATGTTTTGGTGACTATGGCCTTGTAGTATAGTTTGAGATCAGGTAATGTGACCTCTGGATTTGTTCTTTTTTTTTTTTTTTTTGAGATGGAGTTTTGCTCTTGTTGCCCAGGCTGGAGGTGCAATGATGTGATTACTGCAACCTCCACCTCCTGGGTGCCAGCAATTCTCCTGCCTCAGCCTCCCGAGTAGCTGGGATTAGAGCCGCATGCCACCATACCCAGCTAATTTTTTGTATTTTTAGTAGAGATGGAGTTTCACCATGTTGGCCAGAATGGTCTCGAACTCCTGCCCTCAGGTGATCCACCCACCTTGGCCTTCCAAAGTGCTGCGATTACAGGTGTGAGCCACCGTGCCCAGCCAGATTTGTTCTTTTTGCTTAGTATTGTTTTGGCTATGCAGGCTCTTCTTTTTGTTCCATATGAATTTTAGGATTGCTTTTTCTAGTTCTGTGAAGAATGACAGTGGTATTTTGATGGGAATTGCATTGAATTTACAGATGAATAGAATGTATATTCTGCAGTTGTTGGGTAGAATGTTCTGTAAATATCTGTTAAGTTCATTTGTTCTAGGGTATAGTATAAGTCCATTGTTCCTTTTTTGGCTTTCTGTCTTGATGATCTATCTAGTGCTGCCAGTGGAGTACTGAGGTCCCCCACTACTATTGAGTTGCCATCTATCTCATTTCTTAGGTCTAGTAGTAATTGTTTTGTGAATTTGGGAGCTCTAGAATTAGGTGCATATATGTTTAGGATTGTGCTATTTTCCTGTTGGACTACTCCTTTAATCATTACATAATGTCCCTCTTTGTCTTTTTTACCTGTTGTTACTTTAAGGTCTTTTTTTTTTTTTGTCTGATATAAAAACAGATATTCCTGCATGCTTTTGATGTTCATTTGCATGGAATATCTTTTTCCACGCCTTTACCTTAAGTTTATGTGAGTCCTTATGTGTTAGCTGAGTTTCTTGAAGACAGCAGACACTTGATTGGTGAATTCTTATCCATTCTGCAATTCTATGTCTTTTAAGTGGATCATTTAGGTCATTTACATTCAACATTAATATTGAGATGTGAGATACTATTCTGTTCATCCTGCTAGTTGTTGCCTGAATATCTTATGTTTGTTGTTGTTATTGTTTTAGAAGCACTGTGGGATTTATCCTTTAAAGTGGTTCTATTTTGGTGTATTTTGAGGTTTTGTTTCAAGATTTATAACTCCTTTTAGCGTTTCTTGTAGTGCTGGCATGGTAGTGGCAAATTCTCTCAGCATTTGTTTGTCTGAAAAAGACTTTATCTTTCCTTCACTTAATGAAGTTTAGGTTTGCTGGATACAAGATTCTTGGCTAATAGTTGTTTTGTTTAAGGATGCTAAAGATAGGACCCCAATCCCTTCTAGCTTGGAGGGTTTCTGCTGAGGAATCTACTGTTATTCTGATAGGTTTTCCTTTATAGGTTACCAGATGCTTTTGCCCTCACCGTCCTTAAGATTCTTTCTTTTGCCTTGACTTTAGATAACCTGATGACTGTGTATCTAGGTGATGATCTCTTTGTGATGAATGTCCTGGGTGTTCTTTGAGCTTCTTGTATTTGGATGTCTAGATCTCTAGGAAGGCCAGAGAAGTTTTCCTCGATTATTCCCTCGAATAAGTTTTCCAGACTGTCAGATTTCTCTTCTTCCTCAGGAACACCTGACGGCAGTGACAGGTCTCATCCAGCTCCCATGCAGCCAGCAAAGCCAATCTCACTCCCACCACGCTCCACCAACAGCATGGAGTTTATATCCAGGTGAGCAGGACTGAGATCTTGCCCCAGGCTACAAGCTTCCCTGCTGAGAAAGCAAGCAGGGCTTTCACGCCCTGCCTCTCCCTGCCTGCTGTGGCTTCCATGCTCTTATCTGCACTTCCTGTTCACGCCCCTCTCCATTTTGCCCAGGAAAATTCACGCTTGGTCAAAATTATTACAAAGTTCAGCTTGAAGTTTCTTTCCCCCTGTGGTCCTTTCCCAGTTCCACTGGCAGTCCCCCAACAAAGACCCCTGTGAGAAAAAGTCAGAAATTCCTTTCCTGGCCTTCCTGGGGACGAGGAGTGCCTATAGGGCTTTTCCCACTGCTTCTTCTACCTTCATATTTCACTCAACTCTCTAAATTTGTTTTAGCTCTAGGTTAGGTTAAATCCTTCTCCCGTGATCTGGATTTTCAGGTTCCCCAGTGAGGATGTGTGTTCAGAGGCAGACTTTCCCCTCTCACACATTGGCCACTCACAGTTTATTTACCGTCTCATGGAGTTTAGAGCAGCAAGTTGCTTCTTTCAAAGGGTCTGTGAATTTTTTTGGTTTGTTTTTGTTTTTTGTTTGCTTTTGCTTTTCTTTTTCTTCTTTTTAAACTCTACAGAGAAGTACCCTTACATCTGTTGGTGGACAGGTTGTTTACAATCTTGGCTATCGTGAATACTGCTGCAGTAGACATGAGATTGCAGATATCTCTTTGATATTGATTTCCTTTCTTTTGGATGTATAGCCAGCAGTGAGATTGCTAGATCATATGGAAGATCTATTTTTAGTTTTTGAGGATTCTCCATACTGTTTTCCTTTACGTAGTGTCATAGTGTACAGCCGCTGTAATAGTAGCCGTATTAATTTACATTTCCACCAACAGTATGTGAACATTCCCCTTTCTCCACATTCTTGCCAGCAAATGGTCTTTTTGACAATACCTATTTTAACTGGAGTGATATGATATCTCATTGTGGTTTTGATTTGCATTTCTCTGACGACTAGTGATGTTGAGCATTTTTCCATTTACCTGTTGGCTATTTGTATGTCTTCTTTTGTGAAATGTCTACTCAGCTTATTTGCCCATTTTTAAATCAGATATTTGGTTTCGTTGTTGTTTTTGCTATCGAGTTGTTTGAATTCCTTATATATTCTGGTTATTAATCTATCATCGGATAGATAGTTTGCAAATTTTCTCCCATTCTGTAGGTTGTCTCTTCACTCTGTTATTTCCTTTGCTGTTTAGAAGGGTTTTTTGTTTGTTTGTTTTCTAGCTTGATGTAATCTCGTTTGTGTATTTTTGCTTTGGTTGCCTGTGTTTTTGAAATCTTACTCAAAAAATCTTTGCCCAGACCAATGACCTGGAGTATTTCCCCAATGTTTTCTTCTAGTAGTTTCATAGTTTCAGGTCTTACATTGAAGTCTTTGATTCATTTTGATTAGATTTTTGTATATGGTCAAAAGAGATAGGGGTCTAGTTTCACTATTCTGCATATGGTTATCTAGTTTTCCCAGTACTATTTATTGAAGAGACTGTCTTTTCCCCAATGTATGTTTCTGGTGCCTTTGTTGAAAATGAATTGGCTATAAATGTATGGATTTATTTCTGAGTTCTCTATTCTGTTCCATTGGTCTATGTGTCTGTTTTTATGCCACTATCATGCTGTTTTGCTTACTACAACTTTGTAGCAGATTTTAAAGTCAGATGATGTGATGCCCCCAGTGAGGACTAATATCACTTTGGAGAAAAAATATTTATTTGTAATTCAGTAATTTTTTTCAGTTTTAAAATTTTCCTTTTAAGTAAATTAAATAAATTTTAACAAAGACATATAATATAATCACATATAAAAATAAAGAGTTTTCTTTTTTTTTTTTTTTTTTTTGAGACAGAATCTTGCTCTGTCAGCAGGCTGGAATGCAGTGGCGCGATCTTGGCTCACTGCAACCTCTGCCTCACAGGTTCAAGTGATTCTTCTGCCTCAGCCTCCTGAGTAGCTGAGACTACAGGCACGCCACCATGCCCAGCTAATTTTTGTATTTTTAGTAGGGACGGTGCTTCACCCTGTTGGCCAGGATGGTCTCGATCTCTTGACCTCGTGATCCACCTGCCTTGCCCTCCCAAAGTGCTGGGATTGCCGGCGTGAGCCACTACGCTCAGCCTTCTGTTTTTTACATGTATATATTCAGGGAAAGATGTTTACCTAATGTCAATGATGATTATTTCTGAACAGTGAAATTTGAAGATAACTATTAGTTTCTCCTTTATAGCGTCCTGCATTGACTTCCTATTAAACATGCCAGTTTGAAGCAAGTGTTCATTTCGTTGCTTATACCAAAATGTCAGAATTTTTTTTTTGAAAATGCATAAGCTCAAAAGCACTAAAAGCCTGGGAGAGGAGACTATAATGGCTAAGATGTGTCAGTAAAATTTTGGAAGCTGAAAAGTGGATCGACTAGAGAGAACTGACTTCAGAGAACTGAAAAAGCCAAAATCTAAGCCTAAAGTTGTGTGTGTGTGTGTGTGTGTGTGTGTGTGTGTGTGTGTGTACGTTGGAGGTGGGGGTGTGAATCCAGAGAGGAGTAAGCTTAATTTTGTTGCAGCACCCTGCAATGGTTCTTAAATTGAAGGCACAGCTATCTCCAGAGGAGGGGTAAGTATGGTATTGAAAATAGAAGAACTGGTTGAATTATAAGGAGGGAAGGTCATTTGTAGATGCCTTCTTTCAACCCACATAGGCTGTCAATCAGTAATCTCAAAGTGAGGTCTCTGTACCAGCAGCAATAGAAAATTACAAATACAAATTCTCAGGCTTCACCCCTGACTTCCTGAATGAGAAACTCTAGAGATGGTGTCACCGGTAGAGAGTCATGACTGCAAGTTGTCCAGGTTCTTGGCGTTTTGAACAAAGAATTGGAAGAAACACCCAGCAAAGCAAAGAAAGAATGAAGCAACAAAGGAACGAAAGCAAGGATTTATTGAAAAAGAAAGTACACTCCACAGTGTGGGAGCAGACCCAAGCAGTGGCTCAAGGGCCCAGATACAGAATCTTCTTGGGCCCCCTAGAAGTTTCCCATTGGGCACTTCATGCTAACCTCATGTAAATGAAGTGGTATCCCCCGCTCAGTCTGATTGGTTGCAGAAAGCAACCATTCAGAGGCTGGAGTGAAGTTACAAAGTTGCAAACAAAGACTCTACCCGCACTCAGCATGATTTGTTGTAGACAGCAAATTTCCCATCTGCCACGCAGAAAAGATCCAAAGGAGTAGCCTCTGCTCTTTTTGTTACTTAGGTGTGCAAAGTTAGGATTTTCCTTTCAATTTAGTTCTAGGAAGTCAGAGTGAAACAGCCTTAGGTTCCCTGCCTCCAGACCCTATTCTCCTGCCTCAATGGGATCCAGCAACCTGTGTTTTACCAAGCCCTCCATGGGACTCTAGTACATGTTAGAATTTGAGAATCACACCATTAGATTGGAGGTTTATTATCTGGAAAGTTTGAAGCAGAGAAAAGGTAGACTCAGAGACACGAGGAATATCTGAAGGTATGAGTAATTTACTGAAATTAGTAAATGTGCAGCAAGTGAAAATCTACTTATTCCAAGTAATATATTTAACCTCCAATTGAGCTCCATGATGTTGGCATCCAGGGTTTCATTCCTTAGAGAGCGATTAACACGTTGCTACCCAATGTTGGGTTCACAAACTGGTATTCATTATTGGTCTACAACAAGATATGGAATTTGTGCAAGAATGTAAATCTACTATGTCACTAAGTGCACTGTGTGGTTTGGCATACTTTTTTTAATTACAGAACTCTCTGAGGAAATTAACTAGGAATCTGAACTGTGATATCCCTACAGTGAAACCTACTAGTTTTGAAAAGCTTCAAACACACTAAGATTTAAGTGAGCATTTTTATCTCTAACTTAACTATAAATGAACAGCCAAGAATCATCAGACATTTGAAGAAAGTCTAATATGGAAGAAACCAAAAGAAATAGTCAAAAGGAACTTGGAGAAAACTGAGACAAGTAGTAACAGAAAAAAAATTACAGTTAAAAAAAAAACCCATACTTTAACAACTTCAAAGAGATAAAAGGAGAGGTAGCATCCCTATGCTATGCTAGATGATAAAGCTATTTTTATTTTTACATTTTTTTTTTTTTTTTTGGAGACAGAGTCTTGCTCTGTTGTCTAGGCTGGAGTGCAGTGGCATCATCTCTGCTCACTGCAACCTCTGCCTCCCAGGTTCCAGTAATTCTCCTGCCTCAGCCTCCCAAGTAGCTGGGACTACAGGTGTGCACCACCACACCTGGTTAATTTTTGTATTTTTAGTAGAGACAGGGCTTTGCCATCATGGCCAGGCTAGTCTCGAACTCCTGACCTCAGGAGATCCACCCATCTCAACCTCCCAAAGTGCTGGGATTACAAGTGCGAGCCACCGTGCCCAGCCTTTTTTTTTTTTTTGAGATAGGGCCTCCCTCTGTCACTCAGGCTGGAGTGCAGTGGCACTATTTTGGCTCACTGCAGCCTTGACCTCCCGGGTTCAAGCGATTCTCCTGCCCCTGCCTCCCAAGTAGCTGGGACTACAGGTGTGCACCGCCACGCCCAACTAATTTCTGTATTTTTAGTAGAGATGAGGTTTCACAATGTTGGCCAGGCTGGTCTCAAACTCCTGAGCTCAAGTGATCCACCCACCTCAGCCTCCCAAGGTGCTGGGATTACAGGCATGAGCCACCGCACCCAGTCGATAAAACTATTTTTCAAAAGACCATTATGGCCAGGCATATATAGATAATTTAGATATCTATCTATGATAGATAATACATGCATATCATATCATATATATTGTATATATATATTCTGTTTCTCAGGAGAACCCTAATACACCAGCTAAAAGGCTTGAAAGAGTGATTGCTGGGGAATGGAGGGAGGGGGCCATTTTGGGGGAGGGATGGGACCAGGAACTCCATTTTTTACAAGCCTTATCATCCTTTTTGGCTTTTAAAACTATGTACATGCATTAATGTGATAAAAATTTAAAGTAAATTTAGAAAACACAACAAACCCAAGATGTTTCCTTTGTTAAAATTAAATTATATTAAAATGTGACCAACTCCTTTAAACTAGTAGAGTGAAATAAACAATAAAAACTTGTTTGTTCCTGTCTTGTTCCACTTCAATGATTCCCAAGTTTTTTCTCTGTGCTCCAGGTTCCTCACATTGTATTAAATAAAGACCGTTTTGCCATCTTCACAAGGAAGGAGGAAGATCTAATAAAAAATGGTTGATAAGTGTAAAGAGGCCTGAAAGGATAAGGAGTCTAGGGCAAATCTTTTTGGCTGAAAATTGTTAGAATGTGAGATACGAAAAATAATTATAGATGAAAGCTAGCAATTACTGACCAGTCGCTAAGTGGCACGTGTTGTACTGGGCCCTTTCTTTGCATTACGTCATTTAAATCCTCACAATGATCCTATAAGTTAGGCTATTTTCCCCATTCTACAGATAGAAACCCTTTTAAAGGATGAGTAATTTGTCAAAGAAAATGGCAGAGCCTGGATTTAAACTCAGATCTGTTTTACTCAAAAGTCTAAGCTCTTGGAAACTTCCAGTGTATTTTGAGCAAAACCAAAATAACAATCTGGGGGGTGGGGCTGGGGAGAGATGAGGAATCACTATGGCTGCCAAGTCTCAACATGGGGCTATAGGAGTACAAGAGAAAATTACTCAAGACTAATTGAAACTGTAAAAGAATGATCCTACTTCACAAAGGAACGCCACAGTAGATTGTCACATGAGCACCACTAGAATAAACGGAAGGATATGTACATTAATTCACCAAACATTTATTAAATGTCCTATGAGTTGGCCACTGAGTTAGGGACTACTAATATAAATTCTTCATTTATATAATCTAATACACTTAGATATGAGGAGTTTCTTGAAGAATTACTATAAAATTAGGGGGGTTTTCTATCCTGAGACATAATATCAATATTCAGTTGCTTAGAAGAAATTCGTTCCTCTATTACTAATTTGTTATACTATGACTGTTTCAGCAGAGGGCACTAGGTAACCAAGATAGTTTTGAACTTCGTGTGGCAAAATAGTTAATAGAAGTATCTTTCTGAACTGTATCTAAAAACAGAGTCGTGATTTTTAAAAGCATATCAAATGTTTCAAAACTGGAATAAGCCATGAACCAAAGAAAGGAGGCTTGAAATATAAATATTGGCAAGATCACTCAGGTCAATATTTGAGATGCTTACACAATTATAGATTTTTTTTAGTGTTTCTGCTTATAAAATGATTTCGATTATTTATCTGCAAGCCTCTATTAGTGCTACCAGGAAATGTCAGTTTATCATTTCGCACTTATGAGAGAGATGGCTTGGGGTAGTGGAATAAACCCTGGGCCAGAAGCAAAAAATCTGGAGTTTGAGAGCACCTCTCTCCACTCACATTGCCTTTTTTTTTTTTTTTTTTTTTTTTTTGAGACGGAGTCTCGCTCTATCGCCCAGGCTGGAGTGCAGTGGCGCAATCTCGGCTCACTGCAAGCTCCGCCTCCCGGGTTCACGCCATTCTCCTGCCTCAGCCTCTCCGAGTAGCTGGGACTACAGGCGCCCGCCACCACGCCCGGCTGATTTTTGTGTATTTTTAGTAGAGACGGGGTTTCACCGTGGTCTCGATCTCCCGACCTCGTGATCCGCCCGCCTCGGCCTCCCAAAGTGCTGGGATTACAAGCGTGAGCCACCGCGCCCGGCCTCACATTGCCTTTTACTAATTCTGTGACCTGGAGCAAAATACTTGATACTTTAAAGGTGTTGTTTCCACACCTCTACAAGAGTGATAATGTCTCCCTTGCTTATGAATGTGAAAATGTGTTGCAAAATGTTGTAAATGCATAAAGTATTATTAACATATAAAATGTCAAGCTGCTAGAAAAAGAAATTGTAGAAACAAAATGCAATCCTACATAATATCCTTTTGATTCCAGGCCTGTAACAATTGGCTTTGGAATCTTCTGGTAGTAGTGTATATCTTATTAGTCCAAACAGAGACAAAAAGCAGCAACCTATAGTCACGATTTTAAGATTATTTTCTCCAGCCCCTTAAGATTTTACAAGTCCATTTTTTCCTTTTTTCATACAGGGTCTCACTTTGTCACCCAGGCTGTAGTGCAGTGGCGCAATCTCACCTCACTACAGTCTTGACCCACCAGGTTCAAGCAATCCTCCTGCCTCAGTCCTCCAAGTAGCTGGCACTACAGCCTATGCCACCACGCCCGGCTAATTTTTGTATTTTTAGTAAAGACAGGCTTTCACCGTATTGAGCGCAAGTGATCCGCCTGCCTAGGCCTTCCAAAGTTCTGGGATTACAGGCGTCAGCCACCCTGCCCCAACTACTAGTCCCTTTTCCACATCAAAGAAGAAATACAAATTAATTCATAAAGATTTGCTAAAGGATCTTTTCATCATGTGATCATGCACTGTCCTCAGACAAACTGCCACTGGTTTTCATAGAGAGATTTCTCAGTTTTCAGGGAGAAGGCACATCCGGCTGTATGCGTTTCATTTTCTTAAATGTATTCACACACACTGTTTGCATGCCTGACTAGAAGTGTGGCCACTCATCATCACTTCCAAATTGCCTTTATGAGTAATGTTTCCATAAACCAATTAATAGGGTATGATTATATGTTACTTATATGTGGGAAACTAAAGAACAAAAGGATCAAATGTGTAAGTGGGAGCTAAACATTTAGTACATATAGACACAAAGAAGAAAACAAAAGACACTGGGACCCACTGGAGAGTGAAAGAGGGAGGAGGGAGATTATGCCTTCTGACAATCATAGAACCACCGGAAACCACTGGAACCACTTAGAGCTACTAGAAAATTAGCATTCTGCCAGCGAGGTGGCTCATCCCTGTAATCCCAACACTTTGGGAAGTCGAGGCAGGTGGATCACTTGAGCTCAGGAGTTTGAGACCAGCCTGGCCAACACGGTGAAACCCCGTCTCTACTAAAAATACAAAAATTAGCCAGGCGTGGTGGCACGTGCCTGTAGTCCCAGCTACTAGGGAGGCTGAGGCAGGAGGATTGCTTGACCCTGGGAGGCGGAGATTACAGTGAGCTGAGATCATGCCACTGCACTCCAGCCTAGGCGACAGAGCGAGACTGTCTTCAAAAAAAAGAAAAAGAAAATTAACATTCTATCTTATTACTCTTTTGTTTACATAATCAAATATATTTTGAACAGTTACTACATGCGAGGCCCTGTGGGAGATGCTAGAGATACGTTAGGGAAAAAAACAAAAATACAAAACCAGCTCAGTCCCTGCATATTTGTGGAGCTTATGTGAGGGGGAGGGGCAGACCAAAAAATGAGGAGAGAAGGAAAATAGTTGTGAGTTGTGACATTTTGCAAAGAAAGTAAACATGAGGGTGAAATAATAAAGAACAGAGGAAAACGATCGAAGGCAGGCTGTTCAAGAAGTCAGGTCAAGAAAAGATGCTGACATTTCAGCTGAAACCTGAGGAGAGGCAGCGTTTCAGGGGTTGCAGCTCTCCCAACAGAGGCAATAAATAGCATGCACAAAAGCCCTGAGAAGAGAAAGATCCTGATGTGCCTGACGAACTGCAAACAAAACAAAACAAAACAGAACTGAACTGAACAAAAACCAGATGCTCACAGCATAGCAAGCAAGGGGAAGAGAGCCTTTAAAAAACGAGGTTGAAGAGTTAAGTCGGGGTCAGATACCAGGTTTTGTGGGCTATGGTAGGAGTTTGGATTTCATTCTAAGGAAAATATAAAGTCACTGAAAGATTTTAAACAGAGAAATAATTGGATTTGTATTTTAAGAAGATTCTTGCTACTTTGAGAAGAATGGGTTGGAAAGAAACAAATAGCAACAGGGAGATAAAATAAAAGTCTAATGCAATTTTCCCTGAGATAGATGACAATGAACTCAATAAATGTGTTGATGGAGATGTAAAGTTGTTCATAAATTTGAAATGTATTTTAAGAGATACTGATAGTTCTACTGGTTATTAGTAAAGTGTTTCTATGCAAAATATATATTGGAAAATAACTCAAAGTATAATAATTTCATTTGACAGAATGAGTTCTGTTAACTTTTAATGAACTCAAAGCTGTTATCAAGCACTTTAATCATTTCATTATATTAATTGAATATCTTTGGAGTGTACAGAAATGAAATTTGAGGCCAGGCGTGGTGGCTCATGCCTATAATCCCAGCACTTTGGGAGGCCGAGGCAGGTGGATCACCTGAGGCCAGGAGTTCAAGACCACCCTCGCCAGCATGCCAAAAACCTGTCTCCACAAAAAATGCAAAAATTAGGCAGTTGTGGTGTCAGGAGCCTGTAATCCCAGCTACTCGGGAGGCTGAGGCAAGAGAATCACTTGAACCCGGAAGACGGAGGTTGCAGTGAGCCGAGATTATGCCACTGCACTCCAGCCTGGGCGATAGAGAAAAAAAAAAAAAGAAAGAAATTTAAGAGATATCCTTCTTCCTTAAAATGCTTATCAGTTTGGAAATCAAAAGCTTCCTGAATAAACCAATTGGAAAATGACCTATTGTTTAACATAAAACTAAACTGTACAGGGCAGAAAATAAGCACTCAGAAAGGATAGAGATTAAAAAATAATTTGGACTATCAAGGAATTTTTATGGTCTTCTCCAAATTGGAGATTCTTCCTGGGCTTTTAAGGAGGGATAAAGTTTAAGTAAACCAACAAGTTCAGTTAGGGAAAGGATTTGAGCAAGATCATTGTGGTAGATACTTGAGGGTTTCTGCTCATCTCAGAATAATTTCTCCTTTTCCTCTCAGAACTGGCTCTCCCTTCACAGGAATGGGCACCTGGTGGACATCCAGTGCAGTCTAATCAATCTTGCCACAAGAGAAGTAATTGCACTGGATGCTTGACCCAAACCAAGTGAAGCCAATCAAATTCTATCTCAGAAATTCTGAATTGAGGTTCAAAATAGGGAGGTAGTTCCCTAAGCATGGCTGGAACTGTACCACATAACATCAGGAGCCATAGATGGGTAGAGAAGTGGGGAAAGCTAAACTGCAGAGATAAAAAGAGAAAAAAGAAAATCCTGAATTCTTGGTTCTAGAACCTACTACATGCTTCCAGAGTCTCTTACTACACTCTTGTCCTTGAGTTCTGTGAGAAAACACCATATCCTTAAAATAATTTCCCTTTTTGCTTAAATCACTTTGTGCTAGGTGCTGTTATTCAGAACCAATGTACCTTATCCAAGCCCACTAGTCATAAGAATAAGAATAAGCATGATGAACAGATAGGACTAACTGTAACAGAATATCATTCTATACACAAAATATTGAGGAAAAATATAACGCTAGGCGCCATCTTTAACAAACATACATTTAGTGGAATATGATAAACAGCATACCAGAATTACAATGACACCTCATGGATACTGGTATCAAAGATTCTTCAGGCAAAGAATGTAAATGACATTATCAGACAGGAAAAGTAGTGATGAATTAAGGACTCATAGTTTCAGGTGAAAGTGTTAATTCTGAAGATTAATTTGGCAATATCTATTAAGATTCTTTAAATGGATGTAGTACTTCTTTCAAGAAACAAGGATTTCTCAAGTCCTTAGTGTATATCACGTGCATGTCTAGGTAGTGGAAATAAAGTACTAAACAAGAAAGGTAAATTCTCTGCCCTGTGGAACTTACAGGGAGAGGGGGAAGAAATAATAAATTAATTACAAGATTGCCCATAATTTCTAGGAATTTGACAAGGTAAACAATCAGATAAATATACACAGATACAGGCACAAACATGTTGACACATTATAATGTTACTTATAATTTTTAAAAATTGGAGGCCAGGTGCAGTGGCTTACGCCTATAATCCCAGCACTTTAGGAGTCTGAGGCCAGTGGATCACCTGAGGTCAGGAGTTCAAGACCAGTCTGGCCAACATGGTGAAACCCCATCTCTACTGAAAATACAAAAACTAGGCTGGGCGCAGTGGCTGACGCCTGTAATCCCAGCACTTTGGGAGGCCGAGGCAGGCGGATCACGAAGTCAGGAGATCGAGACCATCCTGGCTAACATGGTGAAACCCCGTCTCTACTAAAAATACAAAAAAATTAGCCAGGCATGGTAGTGGGCACCTGTAGTCCCAGCTACTAGGGAGGCTGAGGCAGGAGAATGGCGTCAACCAGGGAGGCGAGGCTTGTAGTGAGCCGAGATTGTGCCACTGCACTCCAGCCTGGGCGACAGAGCGAGACTCCATCTCAAAACAAAAAACAAAAAACAAAAATAAACAAAAACTAGCCAGGCATGGTGGTGGGCGCCTGTAATCCCAGCTACCTGGGAGGCTGAGGCAGGAGAATTGCTTGAACCTGGGAGATGGAGGCTGCAGTGAGCCAAAATCGCACCATTGCACTCCAGCCTGGGCAACAAGAGTGAAACTCAGTCTCAAAAAAAAAAAAGGAAACAACCAGCCAGGCGCTTTGGCTCATTCCTGTAATCCCAGCACTTTGGGAGGCCGAGGTGGGTGGATCACCTGAGGTCAGGAGTTCAAAACCAGCCTGGATAACATGGCGAAACCCCGTCTCTACAAAAATACAAAAATTAGCCAGGCATGGTGGCGGGAGCCTGTAATCCCAGCTACTTGGGAGGCTGAGGCAAGAGAATCACTTGTAACCTGGGAGGCGGAGGGTGCAATGAACCGAGATTGAGCCTCTGCACTCCAGCCTGGGTGACACTCCATCTCAAAAAAAAAAAAAAAAAAAAAAAATTGGAAACAATCTAAGTGTCCAATAATAAGGAATCAACTACATAAATTATAGTATATCCAAATAATGGTGTGCTATGTTATGACTTAAAATATTTTAAAATAGTAATGGCTAATGTCCATTAAGTGCTTACTATGTGTGAGGTATTGTTGTGTTTTATATCCAGTAACTCATATAATTACTCATTTAATAAACACAAAAATCCTGAAGTAGGTATTTCATTATCATCTCCATTGTATAGATAAGGAATCTATTGCATGGACAGGCTAAGTAACTCACCCATAATCGTATAGCTAATAAGTAGGAGAAGTGATATTTTAATCCAGAGAAGAGTTTAACTTTAGAAACCTTGCTCTTAACTCCACCATTCCCTGAGAAACATTCCTATATGGAAAAATATCCATAATATAGTTTTAAGTCAAAAATGCAATATATTAATCTAATTTCATATATAATTTTTAAAAATAAATTATGTATATACTTTTATCCAGAAAAAAAGGAAGAGATTCCAAAATATTAATAAATCAATTTCCCTGAATAGTAGGATTACAAATTTCAATCTTCTTCTTGGTCTGTTTTATATTTCCAAAACTTTTTTACTTAACATGGATTATTTAGTAAAGAGGGTATAATGTGTGCTGAGGTTTAAAGGATGAAGAGAAATTAAGTGAGAATTATGAGAAAAGTAAATGGGAGGAGGTTTAAAATTAGCTACCATAATCTCTATAGTGAATCAGAAAGCAGGAGAAAATCTAGCTTCTAGAAGTTGCATCTTCCAAGATGTTTTTTTAAAAAATACTTGATGACTAACATTTAGGACATTTTATTTGCCATTTTTACAAAATGAAACTGATACCATGAGAAAAAAAAGTAACATGTCCACCAGAATTAATATGGAGCTAGAAAGAGAAAAAAAAATTCCGATAATCCAGCCACTTGCCTACATTGTTAATATTGAGAAAATGGCTTTTCCAGGTTTTTGAGAGTCTCTTTGTTGAAGAAAAGCATTAGGATGCTCAGGAAATTGCAGAATAAGTAAACAAGGCAGGTATAACAAAGTGTTATGGTGATATAAAACACATTTTAAACAATTACTAAGGTGGGAAGGATGACTTCTAGGCAGGTCAATAGAACTTAGCTATGAAGAATGGTAGAAATTCAACAGACAAAAAAGAGAAGCAAAGAGTGCATTCTAAGTACTCTAGCAGGTGTGGAGGCAGAAAACCACAGGATGTATTAATGTTGATGCCACACAGAGGATTTTGAATTCCAGGCCCACTGCCAGAAATATACACCCTAAGTTTTTATCTTCTACTCAGCTCTAAGAAGCTGAGAAATAGGCCAACAACCTCTAGGCAGGAGATGTGAAAGGCTTTAGGATGTCTACTCAGGACTATCTGAGTTGTTCAAGAGGAAAGACTTGAAGATAACAGCATTGGGAGTTCCTTAGCATAGTGGCCAAAGCAGCTTACTCTACAGTAAATTTCACAGTTGACAAACTGTACTCATGGGCACAGAACTTCCTATCAGCCTTTTAGTGGTTTGAAACAGATGAGCAAAGATTGCAGTTATCTAAGGAAAGCCTCTAATAAATATATAAAAGTAACTTAGAAGAAACAAAGACTATGTGGAGAGAAGAATACTCTCTAAAGAAAACCCTCATTAAATATCCTCAGAGATGCCGGGTATGGTGGCTCATGCCTGTAATCCCAATACTTTGGGAGGCTGAGGCGGGTGGATCACCTGAGGTTGGGAATTTGAGACCAGCCTGGACAACATGGTGAAACCTCCTCTCTACTGAAAATACAAAAATTAGCCGGGTGCGGTGACACTCACCTGTAATCCCAGCGACTTGGGAGGCTGAGGAAGGAGAATCGCTTGAACGTGAGAGACAGAAGTTGCAGTGAGCTGAGATAACGCCACTGCACTCCAGTCTGGGTGACAGAGCAAAATTCTGTCTCAAAAGAAAGTAAATAAATAAATAAATATCCTCAGAGAAATAAGAGAAAATGTTGCATCCATTAAACAGACCATGATGCCATACAACAGGAACATTTATGATACAAATAAACAAAATAAAACCAAAAAAAATCAGCTCTTGTAAATTAAAACTTTGAGAACCTACATGAAAAATTCAATATCTGGAAGATAATGTTGAGAAAAAATAAGTAAAGTTAGAAATGAAGGACGAAAAAGCCAGTGGAGATTAGAGGATTAATCCAGACAGACTAATATGCAAATAATTACAGTTCCAGAAACAAGAACAGAAAAATGAAAGGGAGAAAATAGTTACTGAAAATATTCAAATTAAATTGAAGAATGTGAGTCTCCATGCTGAAGTGGTTTATATAGTGTACAGCACAATAGATAAAAATAAGTTCATACAAAGGCATATCATGAAATTTCAGAAACCTGAGGACAATGGGAAATTTTATAAGCATCCAGAGGTAAAAATAGGACATATAATATAAATCACAAATCAGAATAATTTTAGACTTCTGTGGTAGGCAGAATTCTAAGATGGCCTGCAAGAGTCCCCACCCCCTGTGGACATGTCTCTGGTACCAGAAATGTCATAGATTTCATGACCATAATTAGGTTGTTATCATGGCACAGTTGGCTTTGAGAAAGGCGTGACCTAATTAGCCTTATGAGGGGCTGAGAGGACTCTTCCTGGCAAAGGAGATTCTCCATAGCTGGCTCTGAAGATGAGCAGGCCACAGTGCAAAGAATGCAGAGGCCTGTAGGAGCTGAGAGTGGTCCCTAGCTGATAGCCCTCAAGAAAATGCTGATCCTGGTCTTACAACCACAAAGCACAAAATTCTGCCAACACCCTGAGTGAACCTGGATGCAAATTTTTCCCCAGAGTCTCCAGACAAGCCTTCAATCCAGCTAACACCTTAATTTCAGCCTTAGGATACCCTGAACAGAGAACCCAGTCATGCTCTGCTCAGATTTCTGACCTATGGAACTGTAAACTAATACATGGGTATTTTTTTAAGCTGCTAAATTTGTGGTGATTTATTAACAGCAAAAGAAAATGAATACAGCTTCTCAACAGCAACAACAGAAGCTGGACAACAACCATGATACTCAAAATTCTGAAGAAAAGTTATGTATTCTTAAATAAAAATTTTTACTTTTAATTTTTGTGGGTACATAGTAGTGTATATATTTATGGGGCACATGAGATATTTTGATAAAGGCATACGATGCATAATAATCAAATCAGGGTAAATGGAGTATCCATCACCTCAAGCATTTATCCTTTCTTTGTGTTATAAAACGATCCAATTCCACTCTTTAAGTCACCTTAAAATGTACAATGAATTATTGTTAACTAAAGTTACCTTGTGCTATCAAATACTAGATCTTATTTATTCTATCTATTTTTTGTCCCATTAACCATCTGCCCGCCCTCCTCGCCCCAACTACCCTTCCTCTGGTAACCATCATTCTCCTATCTCCATGAGTTTAATTGTTTTAACTTTTAGCTCCCACAAATAAGAACACGCAGTTTGTCTTTCTGTGCCTGGCTTATTTCACTTAACATAATGACCCCCAGTTCCATTCATGTTGTTGCAAATGACAGGATCTCATTCATTTTTACGGCTGCACATCACTCTATTGTGTACATGTAACAAACTTTCTTTATCTATTCACCTGTTGATGGACACTTAGGTGGCTTCCAAATCTTGGCTACTGTGAATAGCTCTGCAACAAACATGGGAGTGCAGATATCTCTTTGATATACTGATTTCCTTTCTTTGGAGTACATACCTAGTGGTGGGATTGCTGAATCATACGGTAGCTCAATTTTTAGTTTTTTGAGGAACCTCCAAACTATTCTCCATAGCAACTGTATAATCTACATTCCCAGCAACAGTGTACCAGGGTTCCCTTTTCTCCACATCCTTGCCAGCATTTGTTATTTCCCATCTTTTAGATATAAGTCATTTTAACTGGGCTGAGATGATATCTCACTGGAATTTTGATTTGCATTTCTCTGATGATCAGTGATGTTGAACACCTTTTCAAATACCTCTTTGCCATTTGTATGTCTTCTTCTTCTTCTTCTTCTTCTTCTTCTTCTTCTTCTTCTTCTCCTTCTCCTTCTTATTCTTCTTCTTTTTTTTTTTAAATAATGGCGTTGTATACCTGATACTGCCTAACATCTGACAGCATATAATGTCTAGTTTTCTCACTAGTTTCTTTGTTTTGAGACAGAATCTCACTCTGTCACCCAGCCTGGAGCACAGTGGCATGATGATGACTCACTGCAGCCTCCACCTCCCAGGTTCAAGTAGTTCTCGTGCCTCAGCTTCCTGAGTAGCTAGGATTACAAGTGGGTGCCACCACACCCGCTAATTTTTGTATTTTTGGTAGAGACAGGGTTTGGCCATGTTGGCCAGGCTGGTCTGAAACTCCTGACCTCAGGTGATCTACCCACCTTAACCTTTTTCCAAAGTGCTGAGATAACAGGCGTGAGCCACCACACCCAGCCCATTTGTATGTCTTCTTTTGAGAAATGTCTATCCAAATCTTTTGCTCATTTTTATCAGATTAGTAGATTTTTCCTATAGAGTTGTTTGAGCTCCTTATATATTCTCGTTATTAATACCTTGTCAGATGGGTAGTTTTCTCCCATTCTGTGGGTTGTCTCTTTACTTTGTTGTTTCCTTTGCTGCGCAGAAGCTTTTTAACTTAATGTGATCCCATTTGTCCAAATTTGCTTTGGTTGCCTGTGCTTTGGGGGTATTACTCAAGAAATCTTTGCCCAGTCCAAGGTCCTAGAGTGTTTGCCCAATGTTTTCTTTTAGAAAAGTTATTTCTAACCTAGAATTATATATCTGATCAAACCACCAATTAGCTGTGAGAGTAAATTAAGGAAATTTTCAGACATACAAGGTCTCAAAAAATTTACCTCTTATGTACTCTTTCTTAGGAAGCTACTGGTGTGTGCTTCACCCAAATTAGGGGGAAACATAAAACAAGAAAGAGGAATATGTTGTATAGAAGTGTGAGGAGGCCAGGCGTGGTGGCTCACGCCTGTAATCCCAGCACTTTGGGAGGCTGGGGCAGGCAGATCACCTGAGCTCAGGAGTTTGAGACTAGCCTGGGCAACATGGTGAAACCCCATCTCTACTACAAATACAAAAATTAGCCAGGCATGGTGGTGAGCACCTATAATCCCAGCCACTTGGGAAGCTGAGGCTGGATAATCGCTTGAACCCAGGAGGCAGAGGTTGCAGTGAGCTGAATTGCACCACTGCACTCCAGCCTGGGCAACAGAGGGAGACTCAGTTTCAATAAATAAATAAATAAATAAATAAATAAATAAATAAATAAATAAATAAGGGGAGATAGTGAAAGGGACCTCTACAATTTAATCAGATGCAAATAGCTTTCTTGGGAGGAAAACAGACAACCCTGTGATCATAATGAAGTGTTTTCATATTAGTATCCATTTTAAAAGGCAGAGAGGTTTTTATTTTATGTGTCAAACAATGGAGCATTGTTGTAATTTATTATTATTTTTTTTAATGAGACAAGGTCTTGCTCTGTTGCCAAGACTAGCACAGTCATGGCTTACTTCAGCCTCAACCTCCTGAGCTCAAGCCATCTTCCCACCTCAGCCTCCATAGTAGCTGGGACTACAGGGGCATGCCATCATGCCTGGCTACTTCTTTTCTATTTTTTATAGAGACGGAGTCTCACTATGTTCCCCAGGCTGGCCTCCAGCTCTGGGGCTCAAGCGATCCTCTTACTTCAGCCTCCTAAAATGCTGGTGTTGCAGGCATAAGCCACTGCACCCAGCCTGTTATAAATTTCTGAGCAGAAGAGATTCATTCATTATGGCAAGTGGGGATGGAAGGGAGTAGATTAAAAATATTTTTTTGAAATATCAGATTCAATAGTACCTGGTGATTGATTGCTAGATGGATGGAAGGAGTGATAACATGGGTGTGAAGAAGGAGGGAAGAGTCAAGGATGGTTCCCAGGTTCCTGCCTTGGAATACTTGGGTGGATTGCGGTACCCTTTTCTGAAATAAGAGAAATAGAATTGGAAAGACAGGAAAGAATGCAAGTTGGATTTGAGACATCATCAAATAAAGTAGCTATGCGACATTCAGGCAGAGAAGACAGGTGGCAACTAGATATGAAAAAGTTCATAAGGGATTTGGCCTGGAAAGAGAGAATCAGGAATGTCACAACATGAATAAGATGATGAGGGGAGAAGAAGCAGGAGAATCCTTCCCTGGGGACAGTCCTGCTTTGATTAAACCCATTTAGAGAGACTAGGCTTCAAAAGTCATGGGAAGGTTGGCAATGATAGAGAAATCAAAAAGTGCTAAATTACTCTAAGAGAGGGTGTATGAAAGATTAGGCGAGAGCGAGAGACTGGCTGGTAGCATTTTGGGGAGAGGACAAAAAATGTTCAACTGGAAACTTTAAGTCATTTGTGTGTGGTGTGCCTTGTAAATTCTTCACCTTTTTCTTTCCATAAAATCTTTAGTAAAAACTGGCTCTTCTCAGTATTTTGTGGAGCAGAGTTGTGGGTGGGAGGTAGGGGAAATGTGACAAAAAGATAAATTGTGTCTTGAGGTTTTTACAGGGAGAATTCCGAGATGATCCAGGGAAGGATGGCTACATGACTATAGGTATAGCTAGCATAGTGTTAGGGAAACATTTGCAAATGCCTCTGGCAAAGACCAAAACAGAACAGCACCCAAAGAGGTCACTGTGGTAGGAGCCGATTATAACCCTGAAAGACACAATCCTGAACACCATAATCCTGAATGCTGAAATCTCAAAAGAGCAAAAATGAAAATATAATTCTGGAAACATAATTCTAAAAATTTTAAAGATATTTATTTACATATTTAAATGGGGACTTATTAGAGAAACAAAAACAGAACAGAAGTAGGCCAGGCGTGGTGGCTCACCCAAGTCATCCCAGCATTTACAGCTGAGGTGAGTGGATCGCTCAAGCCCAGAAGTTCTAGACCAGCCTGGGCAACATAGCAAAACCCCGTCTCTATTAAAAATATGAAAAATTAGCCAGGTGTGGTAGCACCTATAGTCCCAGCTACCTGGGAGGCTGAAGCGGGAGGCCTGACCCCGGGAGGTGGAGTTGTAGCGTTCACGCCACTGCACTCCAACCTGGGTCACAGAGTGAGGCCCTGAGTCAAACAATAACAACAACAAGCAGAACACTTTATAGACCACTTTACACAATAGATTAGGCATTAAGATACATATTTTTGCAAGCATAAACACTCAGATATCCTAAAAACAGTCACTTGGGTGTAACATTTATGAGCAGATGAACCATATTCATAAAGAACTATGGCCAGGTGCAGTGGCTCATGCCTGTAATCCCAGCACTTTGGGAGGCTGAGGCAGGCAGATCATTTGAGGTCAGGAGTTTGAGACCAGCCTGGCCAACATGGAGAAACCCCATCTCTACTAAAAATACAAAAATTAGCTGAGCTAATTTTAGGTGCATGGGGTAAAATTAGGTGCATGCCTGTAGTCCCAGCTACTCAGGAGGCTGAGGCAGGAGAATTGCTTGCGCCCAAGAGGCGGAGGTTGCAGCAAGTGGAGATTGCACTACTGCACTCCAGCCTGGATGATGGAGCAAGAACCTGTCTCGAAAGGAGAAAAGGAAAGAAAGAAAGAAAGAAAGAAAGAAAGAAAGAAAGAAAGAAAGAAAGAAAGAAAGAAAGAAAGAAAGAAAGGAAGGAAAGAAGGAAGGAAGGAAGGAAGGAAGGAAGAGGGAGGGCGGGCGGGCAGGCAGGCAGGCAGGAAGGGAAAAAGAATAAAGAGAACTTGTATAACTTCAATAATCTGATATCTCGTGGTGGAGCAAGAATCTGTCTCAAAAGAAGAAAGAAAGAAGGAAAGAGAGAGAGAAAGAAAGAAAGAGAGAGAGAAAGAAAAGGAAGAAAGAAAGAGAAAGAAAAAGAAAGGAAGGAAGGAGGGAAGGAGGGAAGGAGGGAAGGAAGGAAAGAGAAAGCAAGCGAGCTTATATAACTTCAATAATCTGACATCTTGTGATGGGCAACTTAAGTCTTCTGATGAGGTTAATCAAAAACTATGATGGTTCACCACTGCAGATGCAGTCATCCAAAGAGCTGAACTCTCGAGAAATTTTATCTTTCACTAATGCAAATGCACAAAATGAACATCTCTTCATTTTTTGAGGACATTTCAATGTTTTTATGTACATGCACATGCTTATACACAAATGCACCTTTGTGGAAACAAATTTGCAAAAAATGCATGAAAAACTCAGGAGGCTGAGACAGGAGAATCACTTGAACCTGGGAAGTGGAGGTTGCAGTAAGCGGAGATTGCGCTATTGCACTCCAGCCTGGGCGACAGAGCAAAACTCCATTAAAAAAAAAAAAATGAATTAGAACTCTGAAAGTCTTTGCACAATTTATACCTCCAGTATTGGAAATGATGCAAAGATGAGATACATATCATAGAGACTTCTAAAAAATAATGCCAGCAATTTAAAATAGCAGGAAAAAAAAACTAAACTAAACTAAACCAAAAGCTAAAAAAATCTGACATACAAAAAAGTGCATTACAGAGATAGACTGAGTAACTGCACAGAGGTAGTCCATAAGAGCTGAACAACTTTAATAATCATTGACTATGTTTTGAAGTCTTACATCTCAATGAATACCTGCTTTTTTTTCTTTTAGGGCATGAGTCTCCTTGAAAAATACGTTTACATTCATTTTCTATGTGACGCTACTCTTTTTGGAATTTTTCTATGATTCTCTATACATAGACACCAGCATTCCCTATTATTTTTTCCCATGCCATGCTTCTATGTTGTTTTGGCCATGTGGAAATCCATTTCACATGCACTCATATACAGATCACAGATTTGGTGAAAACAATACTGGTGATCAAACAGCAATATCAGGCCAGCGAGATGGCTTACACCTATAATCCCAGCACTTTGGGAGGCCGAGGTGGGTGGATCACTTGAGGTCAGGAGTTCAAGACCAGCCTGGCCAATATGGTAAAACCCCATCTCTACTAAAAATACAAAAATTAGCCAGGAATGGTGGCATACACCTGTAATCCCAGCAATTTGAGAGGCTGCGAAACAAGAATTGCTTGAACCTAGGAGCCAAAGACTACAGTGAGCTGAGATCGCGCCACTGTGCTCCAGCCTGAGCAACAGAGCAAGACTCTGTCTCAAAACAAAAAACAAAAAAACCTCAGCAATACCGTTGAGTGTCTTCTCATCCTACCATGTACACAATTATTTTTTAACTAGTCAGTAACTTCACTGGCTTCTTCAGGCAAATGTGGCTTTAATTTATCAAAGTCTCCTGGAATGTCATCATCTGGAAGGAATGTCAATGCAGGCAAATGACACGGTTTTTAAACTGAGGTTTTCATTGTTCCCTTATTGCCTGGCTAATCCACTCATCGAATTTTCCACCAAATGCATTGGACTGAATGGAAAAAACAAATTTTATTAGTAATACCTTGAAATTCACTTTTAGAAAGCTTGATTAGTCCTAATTCCAAACCTGTCATTATGGTTTGAGGATTCAGTTGAAATCCATTTTCTTCTACCAAGTCCACCAAATCTACAAATACGGTTTTATAAAGTGCCTCACTTTTTTCAGTCATTGATACGTAAACAAAAAAATAAATTCTAGAACTTTTGGATTTAACAGGGGCATAAATTGCATATAATTCATTAAAAAAGAAAAAACAGTGGGGACAGTTCTGAAAGTGCCATCCATTAGCCAAAGATAAGCATGTGCTGATTTTTCTGTTAGATTTACGGGAAAGTATAAGAAGTCTATCTTCTTCAACAGTCAAATCCTGAATTCAGGATAGTTCGCCATTCAATATCAGCAAATAACTTTGATTCAGAAGGTTGCCGAGCTTGTTGAATTATTTTTATTCTCTGACAAAGGACATTCTTTAAAGGTAAGAATGGTGCTGTGTATGAAGGGGCAAAAGTTGTACATGATTGAATAATTTGGCAGGGGAGACTTGTGGATTTTTTGCCTGTGTTTTCACTTCTGTAATCTTCAAAATACTCACTGCACTTGTATTTAAAGAGTGGTTGTGGTATAAATTTTTTTTTTTTTTTTTTTTTCGAGATGTAGTCTTGCTCTGTTACCCAGGGTGGAGTGCAGTGGCACCACCTCGGGCTCACTGCAACCTCCACCTCCTGAGTTCAAGTGATTCTCCTGCCTCAGCCTTCTGAGTAGCTGGGACTACAGGCATGCACCACCATGCCTGGCTAATTTTTTTGTGTTTTTGGTAGAGACAGGGTTTCGCCATATTGGTCACGCTGGTCTCGAACTCCTGACCTCAAACGATCCGCCTGCCTCAGCCTCCCAAAGTGCTGGGATTACAGGCGTGAGCCACCGCACCCGGCCTGCAAATTTCTAAAGTATATGCTGTCCATTTGAAACTCGGGTTATTGCTCAGCCATTGCAATTAAGCGATTTTCTGCTTTCACAGCATCAGTAATAATTAGCTTTTAGACTTTTATATTTCATCATTAAGAAAACTCATACAATTATCACAGCCTTTTTGTAAGGAAACAATTTCACAGATCTTTTCCATTATGTTGTGAGAAAGTCAGTAAGGGGGAATCATACTCAGCTTCCCCAATACTGAGTCTGTATTAGTCAGGGTTTTCCAGAGAGACAGAACCAATAGGATATGTGTATACATATAGGAGAGAATATTAGGGGAATTGACTCATGCAATTATGGAGGCTGAGAAGTCCCACGACTTCTGTGAGCTGGAGACCCTGGGATGCCATTAGCATGGCTCAGACCAAGTCTGAAGACCTCAGAACCAGAGAAGCCAAGGGTGTAACTCTCAGTCTGAGGCCAAAGGCCTCAGGGCTCGGGGGCCTGATGATGTAAATCTGGAGCCCAAAGGCTGGTGAGCCTGGAGTTCTGATGTTCAAGGCAGAAGAAAAAAAAAAAAGCTTGGCCCAGTTCTAAGAGAGAGACCAATTCACCTTCTTGTGTTTGTTCTCTCCAGGCCGTCAGTGGATTGGGTGGTGCCCACGAACACTGAAGGCAGATCTTTCCCACCTAATCCACTCCGACTCACACTACAGTCTCCTCTGGAAACACCCTTCCAGACACACCCAAAATAATACATTACCAGGTTTCTAAGTATTCTCTAATCTAGACAAGTTGACACCTAAAATCAAGTCCAAAAGTTCACCCCTCGTTAACTTGGAACCCATACAAATCTCCTTAAATATATTCAATTTCCAAATAAAGACAATAACAGGCCGAGCATGGTGGCTCATGCCTGTAATCCCAGCACTTTGGGAGCTGAGGTGGACACATTACTTGAGCTCAGGAATTCGAGACCAAACTGGGCAACATGGTGAAACCCCGTGTCTACAGAAAATACAAAAATTAGCCAGGCATGGTGGCATGTGCCTGTAGCCCCAGCTACTCAGGAGGCTGGAGGTGGGAGGATCGTTTGAGCTGAAGAAACTGAGGTTGCAGTGAGCTGAGACTGCACCATGGCACTCCAGCCTGGGTGACAGAGTGAGACCTTGTCTTGAAACAAACAAACAAAAAAACAAATGTAATTGCTATCAAAATATCAATGACATTCTTCACAGAAATAGGAAAAAAAAAAAAATCTTAAAATTTATGTGGAACCACAAAAGACCCTGAATAGCAAAGCAATCCTGAGCAAAAAGAACAAAGGTGCAGGCACCATATTACCTTGACTTCAAAATTTACTACAAAGCTATAGCAACCAAATCAGCACTGGAGTGGCATAAAAACAGACACATGGACCAATGGAATGTATAGAGAACCCAGATACAAATCCATGCATTTACAGGCAACTCTGACAAAAGTGCCAAGAATATACAATGGGGGAAGGACAGTCTCTTCAATAAATGGTGCTGGGAAAACTAGATAACCATATGCAGAAGACTGAAACTAGACCCCTGCCTCGTACCATATACAAAATCAAATCAAAATGAATCAAAGACCTAAATGTAAGACCTGAAACTATGAAGCTACTAGAAGGAAACATTGGGGAAAAACTCCAGGACATTGGTATGGGCAAAGATTTTTTTTTTTTTTTGAGATGGAGTCTCACTCTGTTGCCTAGGCTGGAGTGTGGTGGCGCAATCTTGGCTCACTGCAACCTCCATCTCCAGGTTTCAAGTAAGTCTTCCTGCCTCAGCCTCCCAAGTAGCTGGGATTACAGGTGCTTGCCACCATGCCCAGCTAGTTTTTGTATTTGTAGTAGAGACAAGGTTTCACCATGTTGGCCAGGCTGGTCTTGAACTCCTGACCTCAGGTGATCCGCCTGCCTCTGCCTCCCAAAGTGCTGGGATTATAGGCATGAGCCACTGCATCCGGCAAGGGCAAAGATTTTTAGGATAAGATCTCAAAAGCACAGGCAACCAAAGCAAAAATAGATAAATGGGATTGCATCAAGTTTAAAAGCTTCTGTACAGCAAAGGAAACAACCAATAAAGTGGAAAGATAATCTACAGAATGGGAGAAAATATTTGCAAACTACCCATCTGACAATAGTCTAGTAACCAGAATATATAAGGAGCTTTAATAACTCAATAGCAAAAGAAGAAATAATCTGATTAAAAAGTGGTTAAAAGACCTGAATAGGTTGGCGGGGCTCGGTGGCTCAGGCCTGTAATCCTAGTGAGACGCGACAGCGTGCTGGCAGCCCTCACAGCCCTCGCTCGCTCTCGGTGCCTCCTCTGCCTGGGCTCCCACTTTGGCAGCACTTGAGGAGCCCTTCAGCCCGCTGCTGCACTGTGGGAGCCCCTTCCTGGGCTGGCCGATGTCAGAGCTGGCTCCCTCAGCTTGCGGGGAGGTGCAGAGGGAGAGGTGCCGGCGGGATCCGTGGCTGCGTGCGGTGCTTGCAAGCCAGTACAAGTTCCGGGTGGGTGTGGGCTCGGCGGGCCGCTAACTCAGAGCCCCCGGCTGGCCCCGCCGGCCCGGGCAGTGAGGGGCTTAGCACCTGGGCCAGCAGTGGCTGTGCTCAATTTCTCGCTGGGCCTTAGCTGCCTTCCCACGGGGCAGGGCTTGGGACCTGCAGCCCACCATTCCTGAGCCTCCCACCCACCCACCGGCCCCTGCTCCTGTGCAGCCCGAGCCTCCCCGACAGCCCTGCCCCCTGCTCCAGGGCGCCCAGTCCCATTGACCACCCAAGGGCTGAGGAGTGCAGGCACAGGGCGCAGGACTGGCAGGCAGCTCCACCTACTGCCCCAGTGCGGGATCCACTGGGTGAAGCCAGCTGGGCTCCTGAGTCTGGTGGGGACTTGGAGAGCCTTTATGCCTAGCTAGGGGATTGTAAATACACCAATCAGCACTCTGTATCTAGCTCAAGGTTTGTAAACACACCAATTGCCACCCTGTGTCTAGCTCAGGGTTTGTGAATGCACCAATAGACACTCTGTATCTAGCTACTCCAGTGGGGACTTGGAGAACGTTTGTGTTGACACTCTGTATCTAGCTGATCTAGTGGGGAGGTAGAGAACCTTTGTGTCTAGCTCAGGGATTGTAAATGCACCAATCAGCACCCTATCAAAACAGACCACTTGGCTCTCTGTAAAATGGACCAATCAGCAGGATGTGGGTGGGGCCAGATAAGATAATAAAAGCAGGCTGCCCCAGCCAGCAGTAGCAACCCGCTCCAGTCCCCTTGCACAGTGTGGAAGCTTTGTTCTTTCACTCTTTGCAGTAAATCTTGCTGCTGCTCACTCTTTGGGTACACACTACCTTTATGAGCTGTAACACTCACCGCGAAGGTCTGCAGCTTCGCTCCTGAGCCAGCGAGACCATGAACCCACCAGAGGGAAGAAACTCCGAACACATCCGAACATCAGAAGGAACAAACTCCAGACACGCCGCCTTTAAGAATTGTAACACTCACCGCGAGCGTCCGCGGCTTCATTCTTGAAGTCAGTGAGACCAAGAACCCACCAATTCCGGACACACTAGCACTTTGGGAGGCTGAGGCGAGCAGATAACCTGAGGTCAGGAGTTGGAGACCAGCCTGACCAACATGGAGAAATCCTGTCTCTACTAAAAATGCAAAATTAGCCAGGAGTGTTGGCACATGCCTGTAATCTCAGCTACTTTGGAGGCTGAGGCAGGAGAATTGCTTGAACCCAGGAGGCAGAGGTTGCAGTGAGCTGAGATCCACCATTGCAACAAGATTGAAACTCCATCTCAAAAAAAAAAAAAAAATCTGAATAGGTTGGGCACAGTGACTTACACCTGTAATCCCAGCACTTTGGGAAGACAAGGTGGGCGGATCGCTTGAGGTTAAGGGTTCAAGACCAGCCTGACCAACATGATAAAACCCTGTCTCTACCAAAAATTACAAAAATTAGCCAGGTGTGGTGGTGCACCTGCAGTCCCAGCTTCTCGGGAGGCTGAAGTGGGAAAATCACTTGAATCCAGGAGGTGGAGGTTGCAGTAAGCTGAGGTCGTGCCACTGCACTCCGGCCTGGGCAATAGAGTGAGACCTTGTCTCAAAAGAAAAAAAAAAATCTAAATAGACATTTCTCAAAAGAAGACATACAAGCAGCTAACAGGTATATGAAAAAATGCTCAATGTCACTAACCATCAGAGAAATGCAAATCAAAACTTCAATGAGATATCATCTCACCCCAGTTAAAATGGTTTCTATCAAAAAGGCAGCCAGACATGGTGGCTCACGCCTGTAATCCCAGCACTTTGGGAGGCTGAGGCGGGTGGATCACCTGAGGTCAGGAGTTCGAGACCAGCCTGACTAATATAGTGAAACCCAGTCTCTACTAAAAATATAAAAATTAGCCAGACGTGGTGGCAAGTGTGTGTAATCCCAGCTGCTCAGGAGGCTGAGGCAGGAGAATCGCTAGAACCTGGGAGTTGGAGGTTGTGGTGAGCTGAGGTTGTGCCATTGCACCGCAGCCTGGGGGGACAGAGTGAGACTCAGTTTCAAAAAAAAAAAAAAAAGACAGGCAATAACAGATGCTGGCGAGGATGTGGAGATAAGGAAACCATCATACACTGATGGTGGGAATATAAATTAGTATAGTCACTATGGAGAATAGCATGGAGTTTCCCCCCAAAAATTAAATTAGAACTACCATAAGATCCAGCAATTCCACTACTAGGTATGTCTATCCAAAAGAAAGGAAATCAACATATGGAAAAGATATCTGCACTCTCATGTTTATTGCAGCACTATTTACAATAGCCGTAGTATGAAATCAACCTAAGTGCCTTCAATAGATGAATAAAGAAAATGTGATTAGATAGATAGATAGATAGATAGATAGATAGATAGATAGATAGATAGATACACACACACACAATGGAATATTATTCAGCCATAAAAAGAATGCAATCTTGTCATTTGCAGCAACATGGATGGAACTAGAGGCCATTATGTTAAGTGAAATAAGCCAGGCACAGAAAGACAAATATCACATGTTCTCACTTACATGTGAGAGCTAAAGAAGTGGATCTCATAAAGACAGAGAGTAGATTCATCGTTACTAGTGGCTGGGAAGGATAATGAGAAAAGGGAATGAAGAGAAAGAAGTTGATAATAATGAGTACAAACAAACATTCTGCTAGAAGAAATAAGACCTATTATTATATAGATTAGTATGGTGACTATAGTATATTTCAAAATAGCCAGAAGAGAAGAATTGGAATGGTTCTAGCATAAAGAAGAGACAAATATTTAATGTGATAGAAAAAAAGTTTAATGATCTCCAAATTAAAATAAGTGGGAAAAAGCTAGTTATCAGGGAATTCAAGTCCAAGGAGTATAATAATATATAAAGATTTTCTAAGTAATAATCATTGCTCTCATTTATTGAGTTATGAAGTAGGTATCAGGTACTGTGTGAAGCACTTAACCTGACTTACCTAATGTAACATTTGAAACAACAATTATTAATCCCTATTTTGTAAAAAAAAAAGAAGCTAAGTTCCCAAAAAGTTGGAGAACTTGCCCAATCTGGCCAATGTCTAACCTGAAGTTCAAATTCAGGTCTCAGAACTCAGGGCCTGTGTCCTTAAGCACTCTGTGATTTGACCTCATAATTTTTTTTTTTTTTTTTGAGACAGAGTCTTGCTCTGCTGCCCAGGCTGAAGTACAGTGGCTCAATCACAGCTTATTGCAGCCTTGACCGCCCAGGCTCAAGTGATCCTCCTGCCTCAGCCTCCTGAGTAGCCGAACTACAGGTAAACAACACCACGCCTGGCTATTTTTTTTTTTTTTGGTAGAGACAAGGTCTCACTATGTTGCCCAGGCTGGTCTTGAACTCTTGAGCTCAAGCAATCCTCCTGTCTTGGCCTACCAAAGTGCTGGGATTACAGGGGTGAGCCACTGTGCCTGGCCACTTCATGAAATTAAAACAATATTTCCACACTAGATTTAAATCTCTTGAGACCAAACCAAATTATCTACCAGATCCTGAAATTATTGAAGTGATCTCTGTAATTTTTTAAAAATTAGGAAAAATGGGCTAGGTAGTAGAAGGCTGGTGATAGATACACGTATTTGTGATTTTTAAGAAGAATGAACTGTATAATAAGGGACCATACAACTAGTAGTTTAGTTGTACCATGTCTATAACAATCTTGGCGTTTGAAATACCTTTAGACTAGGAACTTCAGTTTGTATATGACCCACCACTTCCAGTTTTCTTCCAGACATTTTATGTTTCAATTTTCTGCCTGGCCTTCAGAGAAACTGCAATGTGTAAGCCCTAAAAACTACAGAATTCTGTCCCAGGAGAAATTTGAGGACACACACATTGTTTAGAATCACTTTAAAAAGAAGTAGTAATCAATTATTAAGCATCAGCAGAGGTTTATTATAAACTCATAAGACTAAATTCGTTTTCTAAAACAAAGCTATTATATATATATTGATACTTAGGAGGTTGTGGCTGCAAAAATATAAAGTGTATATTTTTAAAACCTACACGTTACAATATTTTAGCAGCAAATAAATACTCCAGAAACTGGAAAAAACGTTTGCCTTTGGGAAAGGAACGGGGAAGTTGGAGGACAGAGGAGGAAGGCTTATTTTTCATTGCCTATCCGAAAGTAAATTTTATCGGTCCAAGATTTCACAGTTGATGGATCTCTCTTTGACACAAAGACAGGAACAACTGAGCATACGGAACGGAATTCAACCGAATGAGCCTAATCTCCAGGAAAAGTTTTCTGAAGATTCTCTGAGATGATGCTGAAGCCACCCCTCTCCCCACACCATTTCAGAGCCTTTATTATGACACAGAGAAACCAGCTGCCTTTGTTCTCAATTCCCACATGATACTAAATCCAGCTGCCTGTTGGAAGTGAAGCTCAGTTGTTCCAATACATGACGCAGCCACTGCTTGGCTTCACAATGCGTCTTGTCATACTGAACCCAATTAAGTCACCACCAAACGAAAACTTGCTCCCTCCCTCTTTAAACGTCTTGGGTTATTTGATTAATGTTCTTCAGTTTCCCAACAACAATGGAAAATTGATTCTTAGGCTGTGAAGTTCCTCTCTCTTCTTTTACCTTCTGTTTTCCACAGATTTTAAGCTTAAGAGAGCAGAATTAAAGTTTCAAATCATTGTTTCCCTTAGCTTTTTGTCTTGAACGACTTTGCTTAGAAAATATTAAATTGCTAACTTTTTAGCAACAACAAAAGATATTAAAAGATGTTACTGCCAGGCGCAGTGGCTCATGCCTGTAATCCCAGCACTTTAGGGGGCCGAGGCTGGCGGATCACCTGAGGTCAGGAGTTCAAGACCAGCCTGGCCAACACGGTGAGACCTTGTCTCTACTAAAAATACAAAAAAAAAAAAAAAAAAGTAGCGGGTGTGGTGGTACATGCTTGTAATCCCAGCTACTTGGGAGGCTGAGGCAGGAGAATCGTTTGAACCTGGGAGGTGGAGGTTGTAGTGAGCTGAGATTGTGCCACTGCACTCCAGCCTGGGCAACAGAGCAAGACACCTCATCTCAAAAAAAAAAAAAATTTCCCTACCTTTTCCAGGAAATACAATGTAATTTTAGAGATAAAATAACATACATAAACCCTAAGTTGGAGAGAGCGGGAGAATAAAAAACAAAGAGAGAGAGAAAAAAAAAACTGTGGGTCAGGTTGAAGGTGGAAACACTTTAATATACTAAAAAAAGTTTTGTTCTCCACGTTCGTTTATTTATTTATTTTTGAGACAGGGTCTTGCTATCTCTCAGGCTGGAGTGCAGTGGCATGATCTTGGCTCACTGCAGCCTCAACCTCCTAGGCTCAAGTGATCCTCCCAGCTCTCCCCCCTGAATAGCTAGGACTACAGGTATGTGCCGCCATGCCTGGCTAATTTTTTTTCTTTTTCTTTTTTCTTAGAGATAGGGGTTTCATTATGTTACCCAGGCTGGTCTTGAACTCCTGGACTCAAGCAATCCTTCCAAAGTGCTGGGATTACAGGAAGTTCGTGCCCAAACTTCTCTATATCTTTAAAGACTTAACTATTTTAGTATACTTACGTAACTATTTTTCTCTTTCTCCCTAAATACAAAGCAAAAAATTAGAATTTTTGACTATTACTTTTCCGTACCTGTTAACTGAAGTTAAAATACATGCCGAGTGTTTCTTTCTCCTGTAAATATTGAGAAAAATTTGAACTTCCCCCAACTTAGTACTATAAACCTAAACATAATGACTTTGGCTTCATATTTAAAACTTAAGAATGATTGTTAAACAAAGGAAATACGCCCAAGATGCAAAAATAGCATGAAATAAAATAGCTAAACTCTTCAAAAGTTTATTCCATTCATTCTGTTTCTTGGATGCTAATTATCTAGTTTACAGACTAAACAGGTCGTTTGTACCTTCTCAGTTCAAACATAGTTTGTTTTCTCCTCCTGTAGGTATCTAGAAGAAATGAAAGAAAAATACAATATTTCAGCTCATGAACTTTCAAGAGATCAGGTACTACTTTATGTAGTCTAGTGCTACAGCCCCAACCTTTCCGGCACCAGGGACCAGTTTCATGAAGACAATTTTTCCGTGAACCAGTAGCAGCAGGGATGATTCAAGCACATTATATTAATTGTGCACCTTATTTCTATTAGTATTACATTGTAATATATAATGAAATGATTATACAACTCACCATAATGCAGGATCAGTGGGAGCCCTGAGCCTCTTTTCCCATCTGAGGGTGATGGGAGAAGCCCCATCTGGGGGTGGTCCCATCTGGGGGTAATGGTCCCATCTGGGGGTGATGGTCAGTGGTCAGTGACAGATCATCAGGCATTAGATTCTCATAAGGAGTGCACAAGCTAGATCCCTCGCATGTGCAGTTCACAATAGGGTTCACGCTCTTAAGAGAATCTAATGCCGCCACTGATCTAACAGGAGGCAGAGCTCAGGCAGTAATTGGAGTGATGGGGAGTGGCTATAAATACAGATGAAGCTTCGCTCACTTGCCCACCGCTCACCTCCTGCTGTGTGGCCCAGTTCCTAACAGGCCATTGACCGGTACCAGTCTGTGGCCTAGGGGTTGGGGACCCCTGGTCTAGTGGATGCTGTGGTCTGGCACCCCGGCTGCCAGCTGTATTGATTGCTGGATCACAGCTGCAAAACTCTGGAGACTGCTGTCAGCTGAAGAGAGGAACTTCACTGAAGTCCTGACCCCAGAAGGTCATGTCCTTTCTTGGGGATAGCTCTTATCCAACAACTGGTCAATGTGAGGTTAGAAAGTTCTGGCCTCTTGCCTCAAAGTGAGACAACTCTGAAGGAATTCCTAGTTCCAGAGCTTCTTGTGGGATCAGCTGAGGCCTCTGTTGTGATTGTATCACAGGTCAACTCCTCCCCCTGCCCTTACTCCCTTGCAGGTGTTGTCCTTCAGAGCACTCCCCAATAAACCTTTCTCTTACAGACCAGGTGTGGTGACTTATGCCTATAATCCAAGTACTTTGGGAGGCTGAGGTGGGCAGATCATTTGAGGCCAGCAGTTCAAGACCAACCTGGCCAACATAGTGAAACCCGTCTCTACTAAAAACACAAAATTTATCCTGGTGTGGTGGCACACGCATAGCCCCAGCTACAAGGGAGGCTGAGGCAGAGAATTGCTTGAACCTGGGAGGTGGAGCTTGCAGTGAGCCAAGATTGTGCCACTGCACTCCAGCCTGGTCAACAGAGTGAGACTCTGTCTCAAAACAACAACATCAACAAAAAGACTTTCTCTTACCAATCTCCATCTAAAATCCACGTTCTGGGGAAATGACCTAAGTAAGACAAATGGGCTGATTTTCTCCCCCAGAAGAAGTAAATTGATGTATAGTGATATGTCTGTACTATTTTTCTCTCTATTTTCCTTTAATTTGCCAGTATTTTTTGTTCCTTTTATGTTCCTGTAGTAAGCATATAGAATTTCATTAGGACATAGAGTCCTAACAGCAGCAATAAAATGAAAGCTGGATTATTGTTTGCCTATAAAATTGACAAGAAATAATCCAACTTTCATTTAACGGCTGCTTATAGCTACCCAAAATAACATTTATAGCTTCCCAAAATAACATTCTTGACCTTCTCTGTGAGTTAGGGGAGAAGATGGAGTCCATGAAATTAAGTAAGTTTAATTAAACTCCATGGAGAGCAAACTCATAACCTTGACATTATTTTGCCTGTCCAACTGGGCTAATAGGCTTAGATAGAAAGCTTATTAAAAAGTGAAATTTAATAAAGATTATTTCTATAAACCTTCCTACTCCTACTAATGACAATCATCAAGAGGAATCTAAAGATTGTATATGTGAAAGCCTTTCTATTTCTCTCATAGATTCTGGTTGAAGATGGCAGATTGATTACATGAAATGATCTCCTCTCCCACCTAAGACCCCACTAAAATTAAAAGACAACTTATTCCACAGAGCAAAAACTGAAGAACCCCTGAAAAAAGATGGCCCTCAAGTGAAACGGCTGGTTCCCACCTAATCATCCTAAACTAAATAAACAGAACAAAAGGACCCAGGGAAGACAGCGGTAACATAGAAAAGAAGAAACCCTTTTTAAAACTCTAAAATTTTCTGAGAAGAGATTATATGATACCCATTTTAAAATAAAAACAGAATGCTGTTTAAAAAATAAGCAGAGAGCACAAAAGATATCTTAGAAATTAAAAATGTGATCCCTTAAAGTAGGGGTCACCAGGGACTGGTTTTGTGGAAGAGTTTTTCCGTGGACGGTGGTGGGGGGGTTGCGGGGATGGTTTGGAGATGAAACTGTTCCACCTCAGATCATCAGGCATTAGATTCTCATAAGGAGCAAACAACCTAGATCCCTCACATGTGCAGTTCACAACAGGGTTCACGCTTCTATGAGAATCAAATGCTGCCACTGATCTGAGCTCAGGCGGTAATGCTCGCTTGCCAGCCACTCACCTCCTGCTGTGCAGCCTGGTTCCCAGCAGGCCACAGACCAGTACCAGTCCATGACCTGGGGCTTGGGGATCCTTGTAAAGAACAATATGGTTAGAAGGGTTAAAAGAGAAAGTGAAATCTCTCAGAAAACAAACAGTAGAAAATAGAAAATAAAAGAGATATAAAGGATCAATCTAGAAAGGCCAACATCCAAGCTGTAAATTTCTGAAAAACTAAAGAGTAGAGAGGAACTGTCAGAGAAATAATACTAGAAATTGCCCTGACCCACAAGACAGTAGTCTACGAGTGGAAAAAAATAAACCCAAATACCTTGAGCAATGACTGAAAAAAGTAATTCACACAAGGATTTGTCATTGTGAAATTTTAAAACTCCATAGATAAAGAGAAGATTCTAAAGCTTCCAGAGAGGAAAAATGGATCCTATTCAAAAGAGCAAGAAAGAGAACGGTATCAGAATTCTGTCGTCAATACTGAATGCTAGAAGATAATTGAAGCAATGCTTTCAGAATTCTGAGAAAAAAAAATATCTTTCAAACTGGAAGACAGATTTAGAGACATTTTCATGTATTCGAGGACCCTGAAAATTTATTTCTATCTTTCTCTGACTTTCATTAAGAATACACTTCAATAAAAACGGGATATAGATCAAGACAGAGAAAAACATAGAATCTAGGAAATAGTACAATGCAATAGCAAAGAAGCAGGCCTAGAGAGCAATCAACACAGACAGAAACAAAACAGCAGTTTCCACATGAGGCTCTAGGAAAATAAGAAAATTGACTGCAGCCAGGTGCGGTGGCATGTGCCTATAGTCTTAGCAATTAAGGAGGTGGAGGCAGAAGGATAGGGGTAGTTAGAGGCTGCAGTGAGCTATGAACGCTCCTATGAATAGCCAGTGCACTCCAGCCTAGGCAACATAGCAAGAACCCATCTCAAAAAAAGAAAAAAAAAGACTACTTTTCTGACATGTATGAACATTTGGGGGTAAGCTAGTGAAAAAATGGATTGGGATTCTAATTAGGTTGTTAACAACCTGCTATAGTCTGAATGTGTCACCCAAAATTCATGTTGAAACTTAATTTCCAACGCGATAATATTAAGAGGTGGGGCCTTTGGGAGGCAATTAGGACTTGAAGGCACCTCCTTTGCGAATGGGATTAGGGTCTTTATAAAAAAGAAGTTTCACACAGAGTTCAGCTCTTTTTGCCCTTCTGCCTTCCTTCTGCCATGTGAGGATGCAGCAAGAAGGCCCTCACAAGATGCTGAATGCCTTGATCTTGATCTTCCAGCCTCCAGAACTGTGAGAGAGAAATATCTACTGTTCATAAATTACTCAAGCTGTGGTATTTTGTTATAACAGCACAAATGGTCTAAGGTATTCAAGAGTTGCAGGAAGAAGAAATATGATTATAGTACAGTTTAGAGCAACACAGTGAACAATATCTACATAGACAAACATAGATGATTAACTAAAATTATTATGTAATTATAACAGAACTATGGGAAATGGATGGAAGGATTGTAAAAGGGTCTAATCCACTTGACTGCAAGTTCCACAAACTCAAGGCATTGTCTGTTTTGTGCCTCTGGCACCCCCAGCACATAGAGCAGAATTTGTCGTATAGTAGTTGTTCAATTAATATTTGTTGAACAAGTAAACTCTTTCCACTATGCCAGGAAGTCAACTGATAATTTCTAAAAGTGATAAACCAAGAGGCAGTTTTATAAAGATATTATCAAGAATATGGGCATAAATCATAAAGAAACAGGTAAAATGGAAAAAAAAAAGAGGGGAGATTGTTTCTAGGATAAATATTGGGAAGTAATTTGGAGGAATAGGTCAACAAATTATTGTTTGTTGACCAGGCGGAGTGGCTCACACCAATAATCCCAGTACTTTGGGAAGTTGAGGCAGGTGGATCACTTGAGGTCAGAAGTTCAAGACCAGCCTGGCCAACATGGTAAAACCCCATCTCTACCAAAAATACAAAAGTTAGCCAGTGTGGTGGTGCACACCTGTAATCCCAGCTACTCGGGTGGCTGAAGCACAAGAATCACTTGAACTCCTGAGGCGGAGGTTGCAGTGAGTTGAGACTGCACCACTATACTCCAGCCTGGGTGACAGAGCAAGACTCTGTCTCAAAAAATAATAATAAATAAAAATAAGAATAAAATTTAGGCTGGGCGCGGTGGCTCATGCTTGTAATCCCAGCACTTTGGGAGGCCAAGGCAGGCGGATCAAGAGGTCAGGAGATCGAGACCACGGTGAAACCCCATCTCTACTAAAAATACAAAAAATTAGCCAGGCGTGGTGGCGGGCGCCTGTAGTCCCAGCTACTCGGGAGGCGGAGGCAGGAGAATGGCGTGAACCCAGGAGGCAGAGCTTGCAGTGAGCTGAGATCACGCCACTGCACTCCAGCCTGGGTGACAGAGCAAGACTCCATCTCAAAAAAAAAATAAAATAAAATAAAATAAAATAAAATTTAGCTTTCAGGATTCCATGTGACCCTTTGAGATAACTGTGCTGTTGTCAAACCAAGGGACTGGGAATTTCTGCAGTGTACATTACATGACAATGTTTGAGTAAGAGGAGCAGAGATACCTGCTAGAGGTGAGTGGTGGGTACTTGAGGTTTTTATTAATTCTTTTTTTTTTTTTTTTGAGACAGAGTCTTATTCTATTGCCCAGGTAGAGTGTAGTGGTGCAAAATCAGCTCACTGCAACCTCTGCCTCTCCAGTTCAAGCAATTCTCGTGCCTCAGCCTCCTGAGTAGCTGGGATTGCAGGCATGAGCCACCACACCTGTCTAATTTTTCTGTATTTAGTAGAGATGGGGTTTCTCCATGTTGACCAGGCTGGTCTTGAACTCCTGACTTCAGGTGATCTGCCCGCCTCAGCCTCCCAAAGTGCAAGGATTACAGGCATGAGCCACTGTGTCCAGCTCTGAGGTTTTTATTATATAATTCTATCTACTTTATGTGTACTTGAAAATTTCTAAATAAAAAGCTAGAATAAAGATGAGCTCCCAATAAAAGAAAAGGTCTTAAATCAGTTTCCCTGAGCAAAGCATTTGTTGGTACATATTCTTGATGTTTCAGTGAGTCAACTTAGAAAAGAAGGAAGCCATTTTCTTGTAAATATTTTCCTTTATAAATTATATTTCTGATTTTGTTTTTGTTAAAGAGAGTGGCCTAAAACACAATAATGATTTCATCTCTTTTCAGTGAGAGAAACTCAGGGGAATCTAGGTAGGAAGCAGAGTGTTGATGAGTCAGCCTGTGGCACACTTTCTTTGACTGATACTAAATCAAAGCTGCAGTTAATGACTAGGCCTGCTTCCTTTTTGCCAAAGTGCTTGTTCTGGGAGTGACAATAAGACTGAAGGTGTAGCTATTAATAGACTCTAACGCCTCCTTTTTCTGATAGTGTTTGTTTCAAAAGTCCAAGTTTTGCTTGTGGACACTTAGATAAGTCATTATTTGAATAATCATTTTCTTATTGAAACTCCATTGGTGGTTTCAGTTAAATGAAAAATGATGTCTTCTTTCCTGACCTAAACTATTTGAATAGGTTGTTTATACATTAAGTTGTGCCAAGCCTAGTCTTCCCTCACAAAGGCTGTGCTTTGCTGGTCTTTGGGTGATTCATTTACTATACGCACATAAAAATTATAGTTCACAAAGTTGTTGTAAGAATTAATTAATGTTTGCTGTGCACTTTATGATCCTCAATGAAAGGCACTAAGGAAGTGCAGTGTGTCTACATAAAATAATAAGACCAGTACACATTATAGAGAATGTTGGGATCTTTCTGAAAGGTAGAGCATTAAATCTAAGTAACTCTAGATAATTCTAAAGTTATCTTTGTTAGTGTTTGCAGAAGAATCAAACAATATTTGGAGGAATATAATGAAACTCAAGAGATTTTCAGGTGTATAGGTACCTAGCAAAAAAAAAAAAAAGTAGTATCCACAGTGGCTCATGCCTGTAATCCCAGCACTTTAGGAGGCTGGAGTATTGTTTAAGCCCAGAGTTCAAAACCAGCCTGGTCAACACAGTGAGACCCTATCTCTACAAAAGAAAAAAATATATATATACATGTATGTGTGTATATATATATATATGCATATATATATATACACACACACACTTATATGTATATATACACACATATATATATATATTTTTTGAGATGGAGTCTTGCTCTGTTGCCCAGGCTGGAGTGCAGTGGTGCAATCTCAGCTCACTGCAAGCTCCACCTCCTGGGTTCACGCCATTCTCCTGCCTCAGCCTCCCAAGTACCTGGGACTACAGGCGCCCGCCACCACACCTGGCTAATTTTTTTGTATTTTTAGTAGAGACTGGGTTTCACCATGTTAGCCAGGAGGGTCTCGATCTCCTGACCTCGTGATCTGCCCGCCTTGGCCTCCCAAAGTGCTGGGATTACAGGTGTGAGCCACTGCACCCAGCCAAGAAGAAAAATTTGTTAATTAGCCAGGTGTGATGGTGTGCACCTGTAGTATCAGCCACTTCAGAAGCTGAGGTGGAAGGATTGTTTGAGCCCAGGAGTTCAAGAGGTCAAGACTGCAGTGAGCTATGATTGTGCTACTGCACTCCAGCACCAACCTGGGCAACAGAGCAAGACCCGGTCTCTGAAAAAAAAAAGGTAGTATCCAATAATTCTCTTGTAGACTAATAAAATACATCCTTTTTGCCTTTGGACACCTGAATATAAAAAAGAAAAAAAGAAAGAAGTGAAAAAAAAAGTATATGCTCAATGTTCAAAGAATGCAGCCTAAAAACAATAATGAAGATTCTTGATTCTTGATATTTTTTCCTATTGAGATATGCATTTATTAACTAGTCAAAAAGAGTTTATAGGAAGTATTTGAGCCAGACACAGTGGCTAATGTCTATAATCCCAGTGCTTTGAAGGCTGAGGTGGGAGGATTGTTTGAGGCCAAGAGTTCAAGACTAGCCTGGGCAACATAGCAAGACCCCTCTCTACAAATAATAAAAAATTAACACCGGGCATGGTGGCTCATGCCTGTAATCCCAGAACTTTGGGAGGCCAAGTGGGGTGGATCACCTGAGGTCAGGAGTTCGAGACCAGCCTGACTAACATGGAGAAACTCTGTCTCTACTACAATTATAAAAATAGCCAGGCATGGTAGTGCATGCCTGTAATCCCAGCTACTCAGGAGGCTGAGGCAGGAGAATCACTTGAACCCGGGAAGTGGAGGCTGTAGTGAGCCGAGATTGCACAATTGCACTCCAGCCTGGGCAACAAGAGCAAAACTCCGTTTCAAACAAACGAACAAAAACAAAAACAAAAACTTAGCCAGGCGTGATGGCACGCTACTGTAGTCCTTACTTGGGCATCTTAGGTAGGAGGATCATTTTAGCCCAGGAGCTCAGGAGGCTGCTGTGAGCCATGATCATGCTACTGTACTCCAGCCTGGGTGACAGAGTGAGGTATTGCCTCAAAAAAAAAAAAGAAAGAAATATTTGATCTGATTTCACTCCTCAAAGTTTTACATGCGAGTTGGGAGAAGACAGTTCAATGAAAGGGGAGGAAGAGAGAATTGGGTCAACATGGCCAGCACGGTGGCTCATGCCTGTGATCTCATCACTTTGGAGACTGAGGGGAATGAATCGCTTGAGGTCAGGAGTTCCAGACCAGCCTGGCCAACATGGTGAAACCCCATCTCTACTAAAAATACAAAAAAATTAGCTGGGCGTGGTGGCACATGCCTGTAATCCCAGCTACTCAGGAGACTGAGACAGGAGAATCGCTTGTACCCAAGAGGCGGAGGTTGCAGTGAACTGAGATAGCACCACTGCACTCCAGCCTGGGCGACAGAGTGAGACTCTGTCTCAAAAACAAACAAACAAAAAACTGGAGACCAAAATGCTTGAGATTAGACTTTGGATTTTTTCTGGATTTTAAAACATTTGGGCCAGGCACAGTGGCTCATGCCTTTAATCCCAACACTTTGGGAGGCTGAGGCGGGCAGATCACCTGAGGTCAGGAGTTTGAGACCAGCCTGACCAATATGGTGAAACCCCGTCTCTACTAAAAATACAAAAAATTAAGGTCAGGCGTAGTGCCTCACACTTGTAATCCTAGCACTTTGGGAGGCTGATGTGGGTGTATGACGAGGTCAGGGGTTCAAGACCAACTTGGCCAAGATAGTGAAAACCGTCTCTACTAAAAATACAAAAAATTAGCCAGGCATGGTGGCAGGTGCCTGTAATCTCAGCTACTTGGGAGGCTGAGACAGAGGATTGCTTGAACCTGGGAGGCAGAGGTTGTAGTGAGCCGAAATTGTGCCACTGCACTCCAGCCTTGGCGACAGAGTGAGACTCTGTCTCAAAAAAAAAAAAATTGTGTATGCATAATGAGATCTCTCAGGGATAGACCTAAGACTAAATATGAAATTCATTTATGTTTCTTTTCTTTCTTCTTCTTTTTTTAGAGAAAAAAAAAAACCTGTCAACCAGGCTGGAGTGCAGTGGCATGATCACAGCTCACTGCAGTCTTAAATTATTAGGCTCTTGGGCTCAAAAGATCCTTCTGCCTTAGCCTCCCAGTAGCTAGGACTACAGGTACAAGCTGCCACACCTAGCTAATTTAAAAAATTTTTTACAGATGAGGTCTTGCTACATTACCCAGGCTGATCTTGAACTCCTGGCCTCAAGCGATTTTCCCATCTCTGCCTCCTGAGTAACTGGGATTATAGGAGCTAGCCATGGTGCTCAGCTCATCTATGTTTCATACATACTTTATACACAGAGCCTGAAGTTAATTCTATACAGCATTTTAAATAATTTTGTGCATGAAACAAAGTTTGTGTACATTGAACTGTCAGAAAGCAAATGTGTCACTGTCTTGGTTACCCATGTGGACAATATGTGTTTGTTCGGTATCACCAACATTCCTGACTCAAAACTTATGTGCTATTGATAAACAATAATTTTCTGACACTTATTTACACAAAAGTAAGTTCACACACAAGTGGGAGGGTCTTGTTTCCTTTGAGGATGCTGAATAAACTGTGTTGTGCATCTGCATTTTGACTACAACCCATTACATGAGATCAGGTGTAGGATTGTTCACTTGCGGCATCATGTCAGTACTGAAAATGTTTCAGATTTTGGAGTATTTTCGATTTTGGATTTTCAGATTAGGGATGCTCAACGTGTATTACCTCTCAAATTTTCTACTTCCCTTGCTACAATTCCATTCTCACTAGCAAACTCTCTGGTTTTCCAGGGCCCCTGATGGCAGGAAGAGAGAGCCCCAGAGAGCGGTAAGAGTTTCCAGACGCTGGAAAGAGAAATGCCTTATGACATTATGGCCAGTATATAAGTGTCCTGAGTTTGGTCAGTGTGAATTGCCTCCAAGACACTATTCATATCTGGGTAATGGAGAAAATCCAGCTTACGAATCTCCAAAGCTGAGGAGCAGTCACCAAGCAGTGGTGATCTTGCCAAGTATTCTGCTAAGGAGAGCCTGCCAGAACAGTCAACCCTTAAGCCATACTTCCACTCAGTGCCCCAAATTGTTACACACTTCCACTTGACAACCATCTGTCCTGATGTGACCACACTAGAGAAGCCATATAGTGCAGTAGTCAAGAGAGTAGACTTCAGAGCTAGGCAGCTGCAGTTTGAATCATGACTCTGTTATTATTCATTGTCACCTTGGGCAAGTAGCCAGCCCTTCTGTGCCTGTTTCCTCATATGAAATAGGATGCTAACTGTGCCTACCTCACAAGGATGTTATGAGGAGCTAGGATAAGTAAAATGATTCAGACAGTGCCCAGCGTATAAGTGCTCAAAAAATAACAATTATGCAAAAAGCAAGTTCCGGGTAGGACTATGATAAAACTAGTTTAGCCCCAGTCTATTAACTCATTTTGGTAAAATAGTAGGAAAAAATTGTAGAACTTGTTTACATTTTGTGATTATTTGTTGCTTCCCCATTTTCGTCTGTCTTTTGCCTGCAAATTTGTTTCCCCACAGCAATTAACAGTGATTCCCTCCCTCCCTCCCTCCCTTCCTTCCTTCCTTCCCTCCCTCCCTCCTTCCTCTTTCTTTCTTTTTTTCTTTTTTCTTCCCTCCGTGGCCCAGGCTGGAGTATACTCAACTTGCTGAACACTCCCTGCGTCCGGCTCCCGTGATTCTCCTGCCTCGGCCTACAGGCTTCCTGGGATTGCGGGCGCGCGCCACCACCCCTGCCTGCTTTTTGTCCTTTAGCTGGAGGCGCGGTTTCGCCATGTTGGCCACGCTGCTCTCCAGCTCCTGACCTCGACTGGTCTGCCCGCCTCGGCCTCCCGAGGTGCTGTGACTGCAGACGGAGTCTCGCTCACTCGGTGCTCCGTGCTGCCCGGGCTGAAGTGCGGTGGCGTGGTCTTGGCTCGCTGCAGCCTCCGCCTTCCAGCCGCCTACCTTGGCCTCCCAGGGTGCTGGGATTGCAGCCTCTGCCGGGCCGCCGCTCCGTCTGGGAGGTGGGGAGCGTCTCTGCCTGGCCGCCCATCGTCTGGGAGGTGGGGAGCGTCTCTGCCTGGCCGCCCATCGTCTGGGAGGTGAGGAGCGCCTCTGCCCGGCCGCCCCGTCTGGGAAGAAGTGAGGAGCGCCTCTGCCCGGCCGCCCCGTCTGGGAAGTGAGGAGCGCCTCTGCCAGGCCGCCCATCGTCTGGGATGTGGGGAGCGCCTCTGCCCGGCCGCCCGTCTGGGAAGTGGGGAGCGCCTCTGCCCGGCCGCCCCGTCTGGGAAGTGAGGAGCGCCTCTGCCCGGCGCCCCGTCTGGGAAGTGAGGAGCGCCTCTCCCGGCGCCCCGTCTGGGAAGTGCGGAGCGCCTCTGCCCGGCCGCCCTGTCTGGGAGGTCTACCACGGAGGCCAGACGCAATGTGGGGGCTGGACGTGGTGGCTCATGCCTGTAGTCCCAGCACTCTAGGAGGCCGAGGAGGGTTGATCACTTGAGGCTAGGAGTTCGAGACCAGCCTGGCCAACATGGCAAAACATATGAAAAATATAACAGACAAACCAACCAACCAACCCAGCAACAACAAAACAGGTCTACCCTGGAGTCATACTCTAATTTTTTCTATTTTCTTCCCTTTCTGATCCTTTATCCCACTTTCTTTTTCTTCCTCTTCCTTCTCCTTCTTTGTCAAATAGAGGATTGAGTTATTATCATTGATCCATACAAAGTCCCTCTCTCATTTATTTTCTTTAATTCCTACCCCCCATTTCTATTCCCCGTCTTCCCATGTGCAACCTTCCTAATATGTTTGATATGCATCTTTTTGTTTGTATGTATTTTTAGAAAATGTTTATTGTTTTGTGTGCAAAAAAAATTAATAATAAAACTGGCATGTCTTCAGGAAAAAAAAAAAAACAGTGATTCCTTAAAAAGGGCCTCTGGGCTTTTTTTCTAAGGTAATCGAGGATGGTTAGAGAAGGCTGAAGAGATGGTTTCTCAGACAACCTTGTGAGGAGAAACATAGATGGTGTGGTGGCAACTGTGTAGAACAAAGGAATGCAGGACAAATTACATAAACCCCTGAGGGAAGAAATAAGTGTCCAAAGGTGTTGCTGGATCTCAAGATCTGTTTTTTTTTTTAGAGACAGGATCTCGCCACGTTGCCCAGGCTGGTCTTGAACTCCTGGGCTCCAGTGATCCTCCCACCTTGGTCTCTCAAAGTGTTGGGATTACAGGTGTGAGCCAGCATACGCCCAGCCTTCATGATCTCCTTATGAACAAGAGCTGATTTAAGCTTGGCCCAATGCTAACTCTCAGCCTACAAAAAGACAGTCTCCAATTCAGTAGATAAAGTTGTTTGTAATACAAGTAAACTCTTGGTTAATACCCAAGGATGTGCTTTTTTTGGTGGCTATTTTCCTAGGGTATCGAAATACATTGTATCCCATATATTCTTTGGGTGATTTAGAACACTGATGAATTTTTTAATTCGCTCTGACCTTCAATAAATTTCTATATTTTATTTAGTTTTTAGAGACAGAGTCTCACTCTGTCACCTAGGCTGCAGTGCAGTGGCACGATCATAGCTCACTGAAGCCTCAGTTCCTAGGTTCAAGTGATCCTCTTGCCTTAGCCTCCCAAGTAGCTAGGATTACAGGTATACATCACTGTGCCTGGCTAATGTTTTTTTTATTTTTTGTAGAGTCAGGGATCTCACTATGTTGTCCAAGCTGGTCTCAAACGCCTGGCCTCAAGCAATCCTCTGGCCTCAGCCTCTCAAATTGCTGGGATTATAGGCATGAGCCACTGCACCCAGCCCAGTAAATATTTCTGAGTCTTCAATCTCTTATGAAGGTCAAAACCAAACTGATCTCTTGGATTGATTCCAAAATCTCCACTGAGTGTACTGGAAAATATGTTTTTGCATATTCAACAATATTGGGTAATTTTTCCTCCTACTCTTTAGCAGGACGACTTCACAGTCCAGATCCTGCAGCAGATTGCCAAGCTCAGTTTCCAGCTCTACCACAGTTTTGATGAGTGACTGCTGGGCGATAACTTAACCTTTCTCTTTCCTACATTTCCTCATTTGTAAAATGGTGATAGTAATAATAATACCAATTTATAAAGCTGTTGTAAGAATTTAAATGAGTTAGTACATTTACAACAATGCCTGACACAACCTCAGCACTCAATTAAGATTAGCTGATAGCTGGGTATTGTGGCTCACGCCAGTGATCCTAACACTTTGGGAGGCTGTGGTGGGCATATCACTTGAGGTCAGGAGTTCGAGACCAGCCTGGCCAACATGATGAAATCCCATCTCTACTAAAAGTTAGTCGGTCGTGGCTGGGTGCAGTGGCTCACGCCTTTAATCCCAGCACTGTGGGAGGCCGAGGCAGGTGGATCACGAGGTCAGGAGTTCAAGACCAGCCCGACCAACATGGTGAAACCCCGTCTTTACTAAAAATGCAAAAATTAGCAGGGCGTGGCGGCATTCACCTGTAATCAAAGCTACTCAGGAAGCTGAGGCAGGAGAATCTCTGGAACCCAGGAGGTGGAGGTTGCAGTGAGCTGAGATCACGCCACTACACTCCAGCCTGGGTGACCGAGCAAGACTCCGTCTCAAAAAAAAAAAAAAAAAAACGAAAAGAAAAAAAAGGATGGAAAAAAATCTAAAGATGCCTTAAAAACTGTTTTAGGTTTTTATATCAGTTGCAGGAAACATAAGCACACTCAGATTATATCAAGTAGTAGACGGTTTACTAAAAAGATATTCAGGGAAATTTTAAAAAGAAAATAAAGATGAATCTTAGCCACAAATCTCAGCCAACCAGGAAAATAGGAAATGGCAAGATCACTGGATCACACAGGAATAATATGAATCTGAATACAGCTGAACTAGACAGAGTCAATACTGTGGTTTCTGAACTAAAAACTTCTTCAGGATTCAGCACAAATAAAGCATCCCCTCTGCTGCAAGAACTTGCCAACATTTCCTGAGTGCTCAGCTATTGACATCGTATCTTTTCTCTACGATTCTGTTTCTCTCAGGGTGACTTTCTGCCCTTGCTCCTAATACCAACTAATTGACCCCCTAAATCTATAGATCAAACACCAGATAGATTGTTGCTAAGGACCTGATGACAAAGCTCTCACTCCAAGTTCTTTCATAGGAAGCCAGCCAGTCAATCATTTGCTGTTCTTGGGCCAATGGCACTCACCTGGTCCAGTCAACAGGAACAAACACATCCACTTATTCTGATACCCAAGGATATCGCATTGTTAAAGATTTCCCTAGAAAGAGGCTGTGGGTACAATTACCCTTCCAGTGAAATAGACTGTTCTTTGAATATATATACATAAATATATGTATATGTATATATATCAAAACAGGGTCTCACTTGATCACCCAAGCTGGAGTGCAGTGGCACCATCTTGGCTAACTGCGGTCTTGACCTCCCAGATTTCAAGCAATCCTCCTGCCTCAGCCCCATAAGTAGCTAGTACTACAGGCGTGCGCCAACATGCCTGGCTAATTTTTGTGTTTTTTTGTAGAGATGGGGTTTCACCATGTTGCTCAGACTGGTCTTGAACTCCTGAGCTCAAGGAATCCGCCCTCCTCGGCCTTGCAAAGAGCTAGGATTATAGGCATGAGCTACCATGCCCAGCCCTGTTCTTTGATTATATTTGAAGCATGTAAAAATGTGTGGTGGTATTATCAATGAGAGAATTCAAAGCTTTAAGCTAAAAATAATAATAATAATAGTATTTTTAGGCTCTCATCTGTAAGATTAGAGATTATCAGAATGAGAAGAGAGGTCCTTCAGTCCAAACTAGCAATATCTTGTCCATGACACTGTCCAAGACAATGTCCATACCAGGGTCCTATCAGGCTTGTGGAAGGTACTCTAAATATTTAAAACAAAGTTTGATGCACAGAATTAGTTACATAGGTGTTAGGAGGGGCAATCCAGAGATTAGCCACCAACAACACTAGTTTAAAGGGACAAAGAGAGGAAAACGTTTTATGGGGCCCAGGGACTAGGGTTACCTGGTGGAAGCCTGCTCAGCCTCAGCTGGGGCCATGAAGGAAATAGCTGTTGCCCAGGATTCCACCTGAAGCAGGAGGAAGAGAATCAGCAAGAAGTAACTTGGCTTCTTTTTCCTCCTTCTTAGCCAAACACACCAGGAAGGCAGCTGACACAGGAAGGCCAGTCCTTACTGTGATTCAGGGATCAAGTAAAGCAAGAAATGGATCTGGAGGTAAACAGTCTCAGGACCAGCCCTGTATCTTATCATTAACTGAGTCAAATGGGTTATTACTATCATTAAAAAAGAAAGCCATTCAAGCTTTAGATTAGCTAAATTTACTTGAGATATCTAAGAGAGTCAGCACTGTTATAATATAGACTGAGTACACTGGAATGAGTGGAACTGGCTTTGAATCCTAGTTCTGCTATGTACTCTGTTTTATCTGGAGTGAGTTATCGAACCATCCCAAACCTCAGTTTCTTATTCTGTAAAACGGCATTAATAATATCCATCTTCCAGTATTGTAAAGATTCAATATAATGAGTATAAAGCTTCTAGATGTGGGGGATGCTTTCTTTTTATGATGGTGGTCTTAAATACCTGGGCTCAAGAGATCTGTCCTCCTCAGCCTCTCAAAGTCCTAGGATTACAGGCATGAGCCACTGCGCCTGGCCAACAGGGAAATCTTGCCATGTCCCTCTTCAGCCTTTCAGACTTCGCTCTTAAAATAGAGACTAGCCCAGTGAGGTGGAGCTTGCCTGTAGTCCTAGCTACTAAAGAGGTTGAGACAAGAGGATCACTTAAGCCCAAGAGTTTGAGGTTACAGTGAGCTATGATAGTGCCACTGCACTCCAGCCTGGAGTGAGACAGAGTGAGACCCTGTATCTCCTAAATAAATAAATAAATAAATAAGGAGTAGGGTTGCCAGATTTAGCAAATTAAAATATGGGATGCCCAGTTAAATTTGTTTTTTATTATTTATTTATTTATTTATTTTTGAGACACAGTTTCACTCTTGTCGCCCAGGCTAGAGTGCAATGGTGCCATCTTGGCTCAGGGCAACCTCCACCTCCCGGGTCAAAGCAATTCTCCTGCCCCAGCCTCCCAAGTAGCTGGGATTGCAGGTGCCTGCCACTACGCCCAGCTAATTTTTATATTTTTAGTAAAGATAGGGTTTCACCATGTTGGCCAAGCTGGTCTCAAACTCCTGCCCTCAGGTGATCTGCCTGCCTCAGCCTCCCAAAGTGCTAGGATTACAGGTGTGAGCCACCACCCTTGGCCTAAATTTAAATTGCATATAAATAATGGATGATTTTTTCAATTTATGTTCCATGCAATATTTGGGACATATACTAAAATACTATTGTTTATTTAAAATATAAATTAGTTTAACATCCTGTACACTATCTGGCAAACTTATCTTAAAATAAAGCTCAAATGATTTGAAGATATTGAAAAAGTAAATTAAATAAAGCTCAAAATTCCTACTTTGGCTTCCAAGGTCTACCTGCTGGCCTCTGTGGCATCTTCTTTGTTTGCTAGCCTCCCTCTGAATCTGTATACTTTCTTCAGCCAAACTGGATTTCTGTTAGTTCCTTGAATATACCACACTTTTTCCTACCTCAGAGATACTGCACATGCTATCCTCTGCCTGAAACATTTTATCCCTCATTTGCCTAGCTAATTTCTACTCATCCTTTCACTTCAGCTTAAACATCACTTTCTTGAGGAACCTTCTCTGTTCATCAGACTAGGTCAATTCTTACTGCTAAACATCCCATGTACTTTGGCCTTCAGGACACTTAACATACTTGTGGTTATTTAATTATAAGTCTTCTGTCTTCCACACTAAACTATAAGCCTCTGAGGGAGAGACCCTGTCTGTTTTGTTTACTGTTATATCAACATAGCACGGTTGGACGCAGTGGCTCATGCCTGTAATCCCAGCACTTTGGGAGGTTGAGGTGGGCGGATCACCTAAGGTCAGGAGTTCAAGACCAGCCTGGCCAACATGGTGAAACCCTGTCTCTACTAAAAATACAAAAATTAGCCAGGTGTGGTGGCAGGCGCCTGTAATCCCAGCTACTTGGGAGGCTGAGGCATGAGAATCATTTGAACTCGGGAGACAGAGGTTGCAGTGAGCCCAGATGGTGCCACTGCACTCCAGCCTGGGTGACAGGAAAAAAAAAAAAACAAAAAAACAAAAAAAATAGCACAGTGTCTGTGGTGTTATGTGGCACAAAGGAGATTACCAAATATTTGTTGTGATTGTAATAAAGTGAATGCAAATTAATTTTGTTCTGTGACTTTTATATCATCACTTGAGAACATTTGTGACTCAATTAGATGTTGCAGAAACAAGGTTAAGTATCTTTGCAGAAAAAAAAAACATAAATGAACATTTCAATTTTGGTAGTTAAAATATTTTTGCAAAAATGTAGAAAATAATTCTTTTTCCATGTAATTTTAGCAAGGAAGGCTTTGATTGCTTGATTGCCCCAGATGAAATGCTTGATTAGAAAAATTCTTCTGAGATCGCGCCACTGCACTCCAGCCTGGGTGACAGAGACAGACTCCATCTCAAAAAAAAAAGAAAAATTCTTGTTAGGAATTCAAGAAAAAAACATTTATTTTTTGTAATAGTTTTTAGCCAAGAAAGAGATTATTTTATTCTTCTTTTTCTCCCCTAGGATATAAATCCCGACTAAGAGAGAAATTGATATGGAGACTTTCCCCTTGAGAAATAAGTGCAATATTAGTTTTAAAGTAGACACTGAACATTCTTGACAGATGGGTAAAAAGTTCAAATCAAAAGCTTGAAAGGAGGGCTTATTATTTGGGAATAATAAATGAACTGAGTTAACAGAAGGAAACATGTCATTTAGGATACCTTCACTTCAATTTAAGTGAAATGGATATAGATGTACCTTGAAGTTTTGAGACTCTGACAACTGCAATCATAAAAATCAGGGCACAGAAAAAGAAAAAGCATGGATAAGTCCTTTAAACTGAGTAAAGGGTGCCTGTATTAGAAATAGAAAAATAGATTATTTCTGCAGTCCCTTGATTTCTACACTCTTCCTCTTATAGGTCAAACTATCTCAGTGGCTAACTTAAGCAGAATAGGAATTTACTAGGAGCAAACTGAGTAGCTCAAAGTTTTTTTGTTTTGTTTTGTTTTTTTGAGATGGGGTCTCACTCTGTCACCCAGGTTGGAGTGTAGTAGCATGATCTTGGCTCACTGTAGCCACTACCTCCCAGGCTCAAGTGATCCTCCCACCTCAGCCTCCTGAGTAGCTGGGACCACAGGCACGTGCCACCATGCCTAGCCATTTTTTTTTTTTTTTTTTTGTATTTTTGATGGAGAAGGGGTTTAGCCATGCTGCCCAGACTGGTTTTGAACTCCTGAGTTCAAGCCTCCCAAAGTGTTGGGATTACAGGCCTGAGCCACCGCGCCCAGGCAGTTCACAGTTTTGAGGAACAGGAATTGAGAGAACCTAGATAGCCAGAATCACAGCTAATGTCAGCCTTGAAATGCCCTGATAAGAGTACCATTGCCACTGCCAGTGGATGCTGGCCATCACCTCAGGGATTGCTGCCATCAGACTCTGATGTGCCATCAGACTCTGATGTCCCACCAGACTCTTGGTACCAGCGCTGCTAGTGGGATGAATTCTACCTAATTCTGTGTAACTCACTGCAGATTCACAGTCCCAACTAACAGCATCTATAGTTGACCAAGCTTAAATCACTTTCCTTCAGCCTAGTTGGGTGTGTATTTTGTGTTTGGCAGATTGGGGGAGGGCATTTAGGCAAGTATCTGACCTTTCCAGTCCTTATAGTCGGAGAAGAGACCCTGCCATCCACTAAAACTCCCAAATGGAGAATTCCCAAAGAGAGGGAGGAGAGAGTCAGATGCTGGGCAGCCACAATTACTAATGTTCACAACACTTGCCCATCCCTTCAGGGCTATATAAGAAACTTGCCCTATGCAACAGCTACTACTGCATCCTTTCTACCATTGTAGGCAGTAGGTTACTAAATTATCAATAATTTTATTTAAACATACCTATACACACTTGCACACACATCCACACAAACTGATTTACTGACTTTTCCTTTAAGTTTACTATTCCTATTGAGACAGAAGATATTTTTCTTTGTTCCAGGTTAAAGGTAATGAGCACTGATATCATTAAACTTAACCATAATATAGCCCCTAAACTCAGAGGATAAATCTGACAATAATATATTTTGATGAAGAAATCAGTGTTGAGAGAAGGTAAATTCAGCCATGTGGAAAGCCATGAAGTACTATTTAAAGGATCCCTTTTTAAAAGATGCTCCCTTACAGCCTATTGCTGAAAAAAGGGAGCTACTCTGGGGCATCATTCTCCTCTTTACATTGATTCCTGAATGAGTCCTTATGTTCCTTTTATTTTATCTGATATTTGTAAATGGAAGCATTAGGAGAATCTGGCCATTCCTGAACTCAGTTTCATATGTAGTCTTGTATAGTCATTTGTTTATGTGATAATTACTCATGCAGGATTACTTGTAAATATTAAGTCTGTGTTGTTGTTGTTTTGAATGACTAATTCCTTGGAGGGCAGGAGCGTTGTCTATTTAATTAACTGTGTATTGCACCAAACACTGTAAGGCTTTTAATACCGCCATTGAATATAATAATAATATACTTTCTCTGGCTATAGCAAATAAAAAAAATCTCCCTCCACATAAGAAAGTGTTGGCAAGCAATTGTCTGGGGACCAAATCTGGCCTGCCACTTCCTTTTGTCTGTTTTTATAAATAAAGTTGTATTAGAAACACTCATTCTTATTTGTTTACATATTGTCTATAGCTGCTCTAACACTGCAGTAACAGAGTCAAATAGCTGTGACAGAGACCATATGCCATGTAAAGCCTAAAATATTTACTATCTGGCCATTTACCAAAAAGGTTTGCTGACCATTGCCCTATGTCAGTGGTTCTCACCCAAGAAGACAGGATAAAATCACCCATAAAATCCAAAAAACATAAAGATGCCTGGCCCCACACCAACACTCCAAATCAGAATTTCTAGGGTCCGAGCTGGAGATACACAGTTTTTTGTTGTTGCTTTGTTTTTGTGACAGGGTCTCACTTTTTGTCCCAGGCTGGAGTGCAGTGGTGCAAACACGGCTCACTGCAGCCTTGACTTCCCCAGGCTCAAGTAAACCTCCCACCTCAGCCCACCAAATAGTTGGGACTACAGGTGTGTGCCACCACACCTAGCGAATTTTTGTATTTTTTGTAGAAACGAGGTTTTGCCATGTTGCCCAAGCTGATCTTGAACTCCTGAGTTCAAGTGATCCACCTGCCTCAGCTTCCCAAAGGGCTGGATCACAGGTGTGAGCCACCATGCCTGGACCATAGTTTTTAAAAGTTCACAGCAAAATTGAGAACCATCAGCCTAATGCAATGTACAGTACCTAGTATAATTTTAATAACTCTCATTCATCAAGTACCTAATAGATGTCAGGCATTGTACTAGATGTTCTACATATATTTTCTCATTTTAATCTCCATAAAATAAATTTCACAATCCTTGTATTTTACATTAGATACGTTTGACAAATCTTATACTAAAGGAAAGTGAACATTTCTAAGGTTAACTTGTACAAGATCACACAGCTAGTAAGCGGTGGAACAAGGGCTTGAACTAGATCTTTCTGCCTGTCCCAGTTTGACAACTGAAAAAAAATATCAAGATGGAGAAGAACTCTGACTCTTTTTTCTTTTTTGTTTTTTTTTTTTTGGAGATGGGGTCTTGCTCTGTCGCCCAGGCTGGAGTGCAGTGGCGTGATCTCGGCTCACTGCAAGCTCCGCCTCCCGGGTTCACGCCATTCTCCTGCCTCAGCCTCCCGAGTAGCTGGGACTACAGGCGCCCGCCACCTCGCCGGGCTAATTTTTTTTGTATTTTTAGTAGAGACGGGGTTTCACTGTGTTAGCCAGGATGGTCTCGATCTCCTGACCTCGTGATCCACCCGCCTCGGCCTCCCAAAGTGCTGGGATTACAGGCGTGAGCCACAGCGCCTGGCAGGACTCTGACTCTTAACCTGAGTGATTTGCTTTTCCTCTGGTGGAGCTCTAGGTATTTCCCATCACTGGTGCTATACTGGCCCAAGTATGGTTGCAGAACTCTCCCATTAATAGAAGATTAGCACTGAGAAAAGACTACAGCACTCAAACACTTTATTCAAACGTAGAGGATAACAAGAAGAAAATAAACTCATGGAGTAACATGAAGCTGAATATTCATCTTCAATGAGGAGCCTACTATACAGACATTTTACTGCATGGTTCATGAACTGCTTCCAAGTGATAGGGATAATCTTTGGTCCCTAACCTCCTAGAAAAACAGAAAACTCTAAAGACTCCCCCAAGTCCAGATCATACAAAGTAAAGTATGGAGCAAAAGGAAGTTTCTTCTCCATATTGCTTAAAGCATTACGTTTCAAATTCTAGTTTCCTGAATGATATACATATGAATGTCCAACTTTTTCTTAACTGATATTCATGATCGGATAAGCCTAATATTGCCCGATAGATGTTGAATATACATTTGTGCTAGAGGACATCATTTGGTTACAAAGTATATTGAACTCAGTATATCTAGAATTGTATGCTTAGACAGACAGAGCCCCACACGAGTTTCCAATAATTAGTTATATAAACAAACAGTCATCTTTCCCTTCACTTTCAGTCTACAAGAGTCCTTTAAGGCAATGATCCCCAACCTTTTTGGCACCAGGGACCAGTTTCTCTGAAGACAATTTTTCCACGGACAGGCCAGGGGTGGGGGATGGCTTCAGGATGAAACTGTTCCACCTCAGATCATCAGGCATTAGATTCTTGCATGTACATTTCACAATAGAGTTCGTGCTCCTATGAGAATCTAATGCTGCCACTGATCTGAAAGGAGGCAGAGCTGAGGCGGTGATGCTCTCTTGCTAGCTGCTTATTTCCTGCTGTGTGTCCAGGTTCCTAACAGGGCACAGACTGGTACTAGTCCATGGCCCAGATGTTGGGGACCCCTGCTTTAAGGTGAAGTGAGTCTTATGTAGGCAGCATATACTTCGGTCTTGTTTTTTGTTTGTTTTTAGAGATAGGGTCTCATTTTGTTGCCCAGGCTGGAGTATGGCAGCAGAGTCATAGTTCACTGCAGCCTCCAACTCCTGGGCTGAAGCAATCCTCCCACCTCAGCTTCCTGAGTCACTGGGATTACAGGGGTGAGCCACTGTGCCAGCTCCAAGGGTCTTTTTTTTTTTTTTTTTTTTGAGATGAAGTTTCACTCTTGTCACCCAGGCTGAAGTGCAATGCACGATCTCGGCTCACTACAACCTCTGCCACCTGGATTCAAGTCATTCTCCTGCCTCAGCCTTCTGAGTAGCTGGGATTACAGGCGCCCACCACCATGCCTAGCTAAGTTTTTTGTGTTTTTTTGAGATGGAGTTTCGCTCTTGTTGCGCAGGCTGGAGTGCAATGGTGTGATCTTGGCTCACTGTAACCTCTGCCTCCTGGGTTTCAGCAATTCTCCTGTCTCAGCCTCCTAAGTAGCTAGGATTACAAGCGCCTGCCATCATGCCCAGCTAATTTTTGTATTTTTAGTACAGACAAGGTTTTGCCAAGTTTACCAGGCTGGTCTCAAACTCCTGACCTCAGGTGATCTGCATGCCTTGGCCTCCCAAAGTGCTGGGATTACACACCTGGCCTCTAAGGGTCTTGTTTTTTTTTTTTTTTTTAATCTATTCAGCCACTCTATGCCTTTTGATTAGATAATTTAATCGATTTACATTCAAAGTAATTACATATAGGTAAGGACTTATAAGTGCCATTTGAAAAATTGTTTTCTGTTTTTTTTTTTTAAATTATTGTTTTGTTATTCTGGTTGATTTGTAGTTTCTTGTTCCTTTCTTCCTCTCTCGTTTTCTTCCTTTGTGGTTTGATGATTTTCTATAATGGTATGATTTAAATTTTTTCTTATCCTTTGCATGTATATAATATATATATAATATATATTATATGTTATATTATATATATAATATATATTATATGTTATATATATTATATGTTATATATATATATAATATAATATATATATAATATATATCTGTATTTTGGTTTGTTTTTAGACTAAGTCTCGTTCTGTTGCCCAGGCTGGAGTGCAGTGGCATGATCTTGGCTCACCACAACCTCCACCTCCCAGATTCAAGCGATTCTCCAGCCTCAGCCTCCCGAGTAGCTGGGACTACAGGCGTGCACCACCATGCCCGGCTAATTTTTGTATTTTCAGTAGAGACAGGGTTTCACTATGTTGTCCAGGCTTGTCTTGAACTCCTGACCTCATGATCCGCCAGCCTCGGCCTCCCAAAGTGCTGGGATTACAGGCGTGAGCCACTGCGCCTGGCCTGCATATCTATTATGGGCTTTTGCTTTATGGTTACCCTGAGGCTTACATAAAACATCTTATACTTATCCCAGGCAGGCATGGTAGTTCATGCCTATAATTCCAGCTACTCAGGGGGCTGAGGTAGGAGAATTGCTTGAACCGGGGAGGCAGAGGTTGAGGTTGCAGTGAGCCAAGATCATGCCACTGCACTCCAGCCTGGGCAACAGAGCGAGACTCCATCTCAAAAACAAAACAAAAATCTTATACTTATCCATTTTACACCAATAATAACTTAACATGCTGCCATGTGGGATTACGTTTAAAAAACAAAAAGCCACCCAGACTGTGGCATTTGGTGGGATAGCCCTAGCAAACTAATAGTGAAAACAACAATATTCCAGTGAGTTTTGCCACTGGAAAAGTGGAGCTGCTTTCTCTTAACCCAACTGCTTAGAAAGGACCACTTTGCTGAAAGTTGTTTGACGTCTCTTTTGTAAAGGCGTTCTGTTTATCATTGGCTTCAGATAAGTCTCTGAGGGTCAGCTGAAGTTCAGACAGCTCAATGTTGGGCTGGAGGCCTTTACGGAAGGCAGGCCAATTTAGAAGCAATTTCATGTAAGACTCAGAAACATCATTTTACTTAGCTCTTTCGGAATCTCAAGTCCACAGGAACCTAGCTCTTGAAATCTCAGAACTAAATTGGGCTATGTTTGCCATGTGATTATCACCCTGAACCTACAGCAACCTCTTAGGCTTAATTTGCAGATGATGATTTGGGTCTGATTTTGGACTTGACTCTAAAGGTGTAGGGTAGGTCAGACACCATCGGTTTCCTCATATTTCTATAGTGTATTGCATGGGACATCTTCCTGTGCTTCTTATTTTTTAGTGTTTTATTTTTAATGAAATTTTAATAGGAGGGGTACAATATTGTGGACTGGGGAGGAAGTAGGAGGTCATGGGGAATCTTTGTATAAGAGTAAGAGAGGATAGTAAGGATGGAGAAGACAATTAACTTCCCACTCTTACGTTACCTAAAGCAGTTCAGAAAACCCAAGTGGCTCAGCTCCAGTACTCCCCATTTTGTGTGTGTGTGTTTGAGGATGTCATTTCCTCCCCTTACATAAATTATTTAGACTGGCGAGGTCTCAGGTCCCAGCTGTACTTTAAACCAGGTTTTTTAGTTAATCCAGACTCTACTCTCATGCCTTTCAATTTCTCCTTCCTTATCCTCCTTCATCCCCCTGGTGTCCCAAGTTGAGAGCTGATTGGATTTCTATGCCCCAGGTACGCATCTGATACCACAGAATTGCCACCTGTCAGAAGGTAGGTTCCATGACATTAGAATGATTTTAACTCTCAGAGGACCTTCTACTTACTTTCTTTCTTTTTTTGAGATGGAGTTTCACTCCTATTGCCCAGGCTGGAGTGCAATGGCACAATCTTGGCTCACTGCAACCTCTACCTCCTGGGTTCAGGCGATTCTCCTGCCTCAGCCTCCTGAGTAGCTGGGATTATAGGCGCCAGCCACAATGCCTCGCTAATTTTTGTATTTTTAGTAGAGACAGGGTTTCACCATGTTGGCCAGGCTGGTCTTGAACTCCTGACCTCAAGTGATCCACCCGCCTCAGCCTCCGAAAGTGCTGGGATTACTGGCATGAGCCAACGCACCTGGCCTGACTTTGTACTTTCTATGCACTAATCACTAAGGTACTTTATATTCTAGTTTACATGAATATCTTATTGTATTGTTCCTACTAGGTTATTCAATTTCTCTAAGGCAGGGATACATACCTCATTCATCTTTTCACCTCTTTTCCCAGCCCTCTTTGCTCCCTAACCCCCTCCTCAATTACATGGTGTTTATCTATAAAGAAGTAGTTGGGTAGGTAAGTGATCTATCCAGTCTTTCTTACTCTCAGCTTCGACTGTTGAAATAAATGAGTATCTAAGGTCATTTCTAGCCTTAATATGACAGTGTGTTAGGCTGACATTTACACATTCTAGAACAATTTTAAAGCGTGTAATAGGTTAAAAAGTCATGCAGCATAACCTAAAAAGCATTAAGTTATTCTAAAAAAAAAAAAAAATCACAGGAGGCCAGGCACGGTGGCTCGTACTTGTGATCACAGCGCTTTGGGAGGCCGAGGTGGGAGGATCATGAGATCAGGAGATTGAGACCATCCTGGCCAACATGGTGAAACCCCATCTCTACTAAAATATAAAAAATTAGCTGGGCATGGTGACGCGCACCTGTAGTCCCAGCTACTCAGGAGGCTGAGGCAACAGAATCTCTTTTTTTTTTTTTTTTTGAGACGGAGTCTCTCTCTGTCACCCAGGCTGGAGTGCAGTGGCGCAATCTCGGCTCACTGCAAGCTCCACCTCCCAGGTTCATGCCATTCTCCTGCCTCAGCCTCCCAAGTAGCTGGGACTACAGGCACCCGCCACCACGCCCAGCTAATTTTTTGTATTTTTAGTAAAGGTGGGGTTTCACCGTGTTAGCCAGGATGGTCTCGATCTCCTGACCTTGTGAACTTCCCACCTCGGTCTCCCAAAATGCTGGGATTACAGGCACGAGCCTGGCCGAGGCAGGGGAATCTCTTGAACCCGGGAGGCGGAGGTTGCAGTTAGCTGAGATTGTGCCACTGCACTCCAGCCTGGTGACAGAGAGAGACTCCATCTCAAAAAAATAAAAAATCAGAGGAACAAATAACATAGTACAGGCATATCAGAAAATACAGTATAGGCATATTAGAATATATATTGAAAACATAAGGCATTATTTTAACTGATTTGTGTATGATCTGAAAAGTTGCATTAATCTTTTTTTAGGGTTCATGCAAAGAGCAAAAATGTATTTGATGACTTGTCATTCTTATCTGACTGATTAAGAAACAAAAAACTGTAATAACATATGCTCAAAATGAATTTGAAAAAAATTCAGTACTTACTACATGCCATGTGCTGATATTATATATGAAATGACTCATTTGATTTTCATAGTATATCAGTAGTGGAAGCCAGGGCAGAGTCTAAATTTCTGGGTATTCCACATCAGAATTATTAACAAAATATGAGATAAAACAATTTGTTTAAGTTGTCTTGAAGCTACAAAATAGTGATTTTTTTTTTTTTTTTTTTTTTTTTTTGTGAAACAGGGTCTCACTCTGTAGCCCAGGCTGGAGCGCAGTGGCATGATTTCCATTTACTATAACTTCTGCTTCCCAGGCTCAATTGATTTTTCTACCTCAACCTTCTGAGTAGCTGAGTAGCTGGGACTACAGGCACGAGCCACCAATACCCAGCTAATTTTTGTACTTTTTGTAGAGATGGGGTTTTGCCATGTTGCTCAGGCTGGTCTGGAACAACTGAGCTCAAAGCAATCCGCCCACCTCAGCCTCCCAAAGTGCTGAGATTACAGGTGTGAGCAAAATAGTGATTTCTGAGCACAAATGGCTATGAAACATATAAGCTGTTTAAGTAATATACTCTTAATTAACATATGATCTAAGCTCAAGACTCTTCTCAAACACTATTTCAGTGTATTAATACGAGTTTCAGTGGATTAAAACAAATTTTAAGAGTTCTGAGGTTTAAATATATATAATTTAAATTTCAACATAATGTCTCATTAATCTTTTTTTTGAGACAGAGTCTTCCTCTGTTACCGCAGCTGGAGTGCAGTGGCGTGATCTCGGCTCACTGCAACCTCTGTCTCCCGGGTTCAAGCAATTCTCCTGCCTCAGCCTCCTGAGTAGCTGGGATTACAGGCGTGTGCCACCATATCAAGCCAATTTTTGTATTTTTGGTAGAGATGGGGCTTTGCCATGTTGGCCAGGCTGGTCTTGAACTCCTGGCCTCAGGTGATCTGCCTGCCTCAGTCTCCCAAAGTTCTGGGATTACAGGCGTGAGCCACCTCGCCTGGCGTCATTAATCTTTTATAAATTTTTTTTAAAAATTAAATAGAGGCAAGGTCTCGCTATGTTGGCCAGGTGGTCTTGAACTCTTTTTTTTTTTTTTTTTTTTTTTTGAGACGGAGTCTCGCTCTGTCGCCCAGGCTGGAGTGCAGTGGCGCAATCTCGGCTCACTGCAAGCTCCGTCTCCCAGGTTCACGCCATTCTCCTGCCTCAGCCTCTCCGAGTAGCTGGGACTACAGGTGCCCGCCACCACGCCCGGCTAATTTTTTGTATTTTTAGTAGAGACGAGGTTTCACCGTAGTCTCGATCTCCTGACCTCATGATCCGCCCGCCTTGGCCTCCCAAAGTGCTGGGATTACAAGCGTGAGCCACCGTGCCCGGCCTGGTCTTGAACTCTTGGCCTCAAGCAATCCTCCTGCCTCAGCCTCCTAAAATGCTAGGATTACAGGCATGAGCCGCCATGCTCGGCCTCATTTAATCTTATTTGTATTAATTCACAACAAATCTCAATACTCTAACAAGAGTAAAAACATTTTAAATAAAATTTTTAAAAAGAGCTTATTTCCCTAGCTAAATTTTCAAATAATTGTTAATTTAGGAATAAAACCCAGAATATCTTTTTTCCCCCTTGCTGAATATTCATATTATCTTTATCTTAAATAGACTCAGTTTCAAGAGATAAATTATCCTCTGTATCTTTTTTTTTTTGAGATGGAGTCTTGCTCTGTCGCCAGGCTGGAGTGCAGTGGCGTGATCTCGGCTCACTGTAACCTCTACCTACCGGGTTCAAGCGATTCTCCTGCCTCAGCCTCCCAAGTAGCTGGGATTACAAGCGTGCACCACCATGCCCAGCTAATTTTTGGTGTTATTTTTGAGACGGAGTTTCGTTCTTGTTGCCCAGGCTGGAGTGCAATGGCACGATCTCGGCTCGCTGCAACCTCCGCCTCCCGGGTTCAAAGGATTCTCCTGCCTCAGCCGCCCTAGTAGATGGGATTACAGGTGCCTGCCACCATGCCCAGCTAATTTTTTTGTATTTTTAGTAGAGATGGGGTTTCACCATGTTGGCCAAGCTGGTCTTGAACTCCTGACCTCAGGAGAGCCACCCTCCTCAGCCTCCCAAAGTGCTGGGATTACAGGAGTGGGCCACAATGCCCGGCCAAGACCGAGTCTCGCTGTCATCCAGGCTGGAGTGCAGTGGTACAATCTTGGCTCACTGCAGCCTCTGCCTCCCGGGTTCGAGTGATTCTCCTGCCTCTGCCTCCCGAGTAGCTGGGACTATAGGCATGCGACACCACGCCCGGCTAATTTTTGTATTTTTGGTAAAGACAGGGTTTCACCATGTTGGCCAGAATAGTCTCCATCTCCTGACCTCGTGATCTGCCCGCCTGGGCCTAACAAAGTGCTGGGATTAAAGGCATGAGCCACCGCTCCTGGCCTTATCCCCTGTATCTTATACTTCTAGTCTGACTGGGGAGTTGAAAACATATGACTTCTCACAGATTAGTTTTTTATTTTTTTATTGTAAGCATAAGTGTTTTCTTCAAAGCTGCTCTTCTTTTTCTGTCAAATGCGTCTTTATATCACTAAAATGAATTTGGGTTTCGGGAAGCGCCTCCATTTTTAACTTTCTTTTTTTTTTTTGAGACAGAGTTCAGCTCTTTTTGCCCAGACTGGAGTGCAATGGCGCGATCTAGGCTCACTACAACCTCCACCTCCCAGGTTCAAGTGATTCTCCTGCCTCAGCCTCCCGAGTAGCTAGGACCATAGGTGCACGCCACCACGCCTGGCTAATTTTTGTATTTTTAGTAGAGATGGGGTTTCTCCACGTTGGTCAGGCTCCCGACCTCAGGTGATCCGCCCCCCTCAGCCTCCTAAAATGTTGGGATTACAGGCATGAGCCGCTGCATCTATCTGGCCTTTAACGTATTTTTAATTGAAATATTGACGAGATAAAAATAAACAACTTAAAAATCATTTTGCTTAAGGGAACCATTAAGGAGCCTTACCAACTGTGGTACAACTATTAATAGTTCAAAGAAATTACATTATCTAGGTTACTTGTAATGGAAGTCGAGTTACTTGCTTCACCTAAACAAGGAAGTTGGCATGTTTGCCTAGCAACAGTTGCTAAAACCTTCTGTTGTGGAAGGTTCCCTAGGAGTGAGAAGAAGGGAGGAGGAGGAAAAGCAGGAGGAGCAGATTAATCTGTTTTTCCTAGCAGGGTACAGAGGCCTGGTCTGAGGAAGGAAAGGCTTTAAGAGATCCCTTTAGATTGGCACATGCTAACCTAAATCCCCCTGTGGTAGTTAGAAATTCACTCTCTGTAGAACTGGGGTTACTATTTAGTAGGCTGAAAAGATGATTACAGATTAAACCCAGTTCAAAGGCAGCAAATTCCTATCAGTAGAAAGACATCAATAGGTCTTCTAAACAGAAGCTGGGATCTCAGTAGCAGGGGGATGTTAACAACTAAAAAGAATTCTTCTCTTCCAAGAGTTTAGGAAGGTGTGTGATATTTCTTAAAAATAATACAAAAACACTATCTGTGATAGCGATTCCAATGTATCAAGTTAAAGGCAGAAGTGCTTCTCTTGGGGTACTGTGATGTAAACGGTGAAGAAAGGACAGAAAAACATAATCTCTGCTCTCTTGGTCAGGTCCTGAAGCAAAAAAGGTGATAGCGCCGAGTAGAGAGTATTAAATGGTTGTTTATTTGGGGACTCTCTCTCTCCTCTATTCTAGGTGATTTATTTTGAAATTAGTACTGTATGGTGTTACAATAATCCCATTTCTTTCCCTTCTCAAAAGCGAGGGTTTGGCTAAAATGAATTGTCTGAAGGGACCTCCCATTCCCCAAAACCAAAACGGCACCTTTTCCACAAGGGAAAAGAAACTTTTAAAGAGTCTCAAGGTTAGATTTCAGGAGCTCTTCTATGGGCCATATCTTTTTCTGTCGTCCCCAAATAGCTCTTATTGTTCACACAGCCCAGGAGAGACGTTTTGGAGTAGCGTGTCCGGGCCTTTGGGCTGTTTCACAGCCTTAGGAGGCTGAACTCCGAGAGGGGTGACGAGGACAAAGCTGATGAGAGCCAGAACCTGGATAATATGGAAGAAGAAAAATGGGGTGGGGGACAAGACGTGAAAAAGAAACAAGAGTTGGGGGACAACGGCTGAGAAAGCCAAAGAGTAGACGTAGTGCGGGGTTGGAGGGAAACGACAGAAATTCCCCCAATTTACTCTCGCCATCTGGCCAATGGCCCGCTGAGCCCAAAGGCGCCGGTGCGGGAGGGCAGGCCGGACGGAGGGACCGGTTCCTCTGCTCAGGGCGTGTGAGACTTTGGGTCGCGGCGGAGAGCGTTGCCGGTCTCCCTCCGGGCGTTGGTGGCGGGTGACTCAGAGCTTTGCTCCTGCGCCCGCCCCGCCCCTCCGCCCGCCCCGCCTCCTGAAGGAGGATCCTCGCCCTCGTCTCCGCCCCAGTCTCCGGGGCGGGCCGGAGCCTGAGGAAGAGGAAGGGGACGAAGACAACGAGCGACTGGGCGGCGGAGGACGAGGAGGAGGAAGAGGAGGCCGAGCAACAAGATGGCCCCTGCTGCAGGAGCAGCCTCAGCAGCAGCAGGTGGGAGGCCGGAGGCGGTGCTGGCGGTGGCGGCGGCAGCCGTGGCCCGGCGGCCTGGGACAGAATCAGAGTCAACGGTGGCCTCGGCGGCGGCGGCGGCTGCCGCGGCGGTGGCGACGGCCGCGGGGACTCGGAGCTGAGAGGAGCTGCTGCTCGGACCAGCGCGGTGAGCGAGCGGCGGGCGGCGACTTGGGGAGCGGGGCTGCAGCGGCCGAGGCCTCAGTCGGGAACAATAGGCAGCTGTGGTCTGGAAGGGTTTGTCCTCGCCCGCCCTCTGCTCCTCCGCGGCAGCGGCCGCCCGGCCGGCCCCAGGCTCCTCGGGGCCCCCGCTGGCTGCTCTGGGGCTTGTCAGTGGCCGGCGTTCTTTAGGCCTCAGGCCTCTGCCTGCCGCCTGGAGGGCCTGTCGGGATAGGTAGGCCGAGAGGAGGGCGAAGGGAGGCTCGGACCAGAGGGAGGGGGCGAAAGGGCTGCCTGGCTCCTCTGGTTCTCCCAGGGCCTGGGCCAGGCTGGGAGTGCGCACGGGAACTGCTTTTTGGACCCCTCGTCTGTGAGGGTGGGGGAGGGCGAAGGCGTCTGTAAACAGGCGCCGCCTCGGCCTCCCAGCACCTCAAGGCTGCTTCCACCCCCAGGCCCTGAAGCGCTCCCCTTCTTTGACCAAGTAGATTTCACGGTGTCTGTTTCCCTGAAGCCCCTGGAGATCTAGCCTGGTAGTCTTCTCCCTGCTGGCGATGGGAAAATTGTGTGTGTGCAGGTGTCTTTAAAAAAAAAAAAAAAAAAAAAAAAACTTAAATGCAACAAAAACATACAAAATCTGGTTATCGATAAAGGATGGAGTGGTAAGGGATGCGCGCCTCTCTAAACATCTCTAAGCATCAGTTCTGTAAACATCAGTTATGCCCGCCTCCCTGGTGAGAGTGTATTGAAACAAGGGCTCTTTTGGAACAGTAATGATACAACTCTTGACATACCAGAATAGCCTATGAAACTGGAAACAAACACTTACTGGCAACGCGGAGACAAACTGTAATGTTTAAAGAGGACTTTTATTCCAGCTAGGCGTTTTGAATTATAACTTGCAATATAAGAAGCAACATTCAACTAGCATAAAGTGGACCTCAGGAAGCACTTCTAAAGGAGACAGAGGTGGTTCGTCTCCGGCCGTAGAGCTTCTTGTGCCTTGTCTCGTGTTTCAGTAATTTTTCCTGAAACTGTTCAAGACCAGTCTTTTCTCTGAGTTTGAAATTTGATTTCGTTTTTGTTTGTTCTTGTTTTATTTTGCGACGGAGTCTTGCTCTGTCACCCAGGACGGAGTGCAGTGGCACAATCTGGGCTCACTGCAGCCTCCACCTCCCGGATTTAAGCGATTCTCCTGCCTCACCATCCAGAGTAGCTGGGATTACAGGCGCCCGCCACCACGCCTGGCTGATTTTTGTATTTTTAGTAGAGACGGGGTTTCACCATGTTGGCCAGGCTGGTCTGGAACTCCTGACCTCAAGTCATCTGCCCTCCTTGGCCTCCCAAAGTACTGAGATTACAGGTGTGAGCCACCTCGCTCAGCCTTAAACTTAATTTCTCAAGGCTTCTACCACATTTTCTTACAAGTGAGGGAAAAGGTAGATTTATTTCTAAAGTAGTTTCTACCTAGGTATGCAGAAATTTATATTAAAATTGCTTGGATACATCCAAGGAGATCGCTTTTCACTTGTTAACATTCAACTGCAAGGCCTAAGGATTATAGGTTGTGTTCTTTTCAGCACTGACCTGTGCTGAAAAGATGCCAGTTGATATCTTTCACCTCTTTTAAGGGTAAATTTCTAAGTAGAATTGGTCCAAGTCTGTTATAATTAAAAACATTATAAGCAGCACTAGTCTAGTTCTTAGTTCTTCCACAACAATTGATACTGAATAGACTAGCAATTGAATAAACATAAAGGTTGAATTATCTTGTTTAGGATTTGAAGTATAGTGAATGAATATCAATATTGACCTTCATTTTATGCTTAGCATAAATAATGTTGGAAATGTTTTGATTTTTTGAATGATGGAGAATTAACAACTTTCTATGGCTCCTGATGTTGTGACTTTTCTGCAGATATTTCAGAAAGGACACCGTTTTTCAGGTGCTCAAATCTGTGATTTTTTTTTTTTTTTCTGTGCTAAATTTTGTTAGGTCAGCACAGTTTCCAAGTAAAGTCTGTGTTATAATGATATTTAAATTTATGTGTGGCCCTAAACCTATTAGAACAATTGTAGTAATTTATAGGTTGTAAGTTTTAAGTGGTTCATGTGCTGTGTTATGAAAAAAATCTCACCGTGTTATGTCAAGGGCAGATTTACCTCATTTAATATCATTTTCCTGAAAATAAATATTTTTAAGTGGTAAGGTTTTATATTTGAGATTGGTTATTGACCCAGCAATTTATGGGCTTAGTCTGGGTCTGTATTTCTGTTTAATAGGAAAAAAATTTAGGGAATTGTTTTTATTTATTTTGTGTCAAAACAGTTTTAAGATATGATCCCTCAACTGTCCTGTCTTCAGTATCAATACTTATTACTTAAGTTCATATTTTCTCAGGTAATAAAAATTTACTTCTAAGAAGTTTTGGAACCAGAGCTTAAGAATTAGATTTATATTTTCTTGGTAATATTAAAAGTTAATATATGTTTGATTTATTTGAAGAAATTAAAAAGGGTAATTTTGTACACAATAATAAAAATTTAGTTTTTCAGAACATATTTGTTGAATGAATAAAAATATTTAAGCTTCCTCATTATGCTGCAGTATTAGTTCTGTTGTCCTCATTTTTTCATATGAAGAATGTGAAGCTAAGAGTAGCTACGTAACCAGCAAAAAGATCACATAATTAATAGGTAAAAGAGCTTACTCAGACCCAGGTCTTGTGACACAAATTAGATTCTTTGCCACTACCACATGTGTCACAGTTAAACTTTGAAGCATCTTCTGTGTTGACAGGTTCCTTTTTTTGCCTGTGAACTTATGCTATTATCATTATTTGTATCCTGTCAGATATCTACTTGTAAGACCAAGAAAGTATTTGTTCATGTGAATCACAAAAGAAACACTTAAATTTTTGTTTTGAGCATATCTGAATGCTATAAAATATAAAAACTCATACTGTTTACATAGGCCAGATTTATCATACTGCTATAATTGTTTTCATGGTTAATTTGTTACATAGGCAATTACTAAATTGTGCCTTTGAAATACTTTATAAATTTTTTTAAATAATTAAAGATACTCAATGATGTTAAAGTTGGATCAGCTAATATTTGAAGTTCTTAATTTATAATTTTTTTTCTTTAAGCCATAGATAATTTAGAATTCTGCAGTATTTTTTCATCTCCAGATCTTAGGGCTTGAAATGGATTTTGATGGGTCTGATCAGTCCACTCTTGTATATATCTTGAAAATGGTCAGCATCCAACAAAGTGAAGAATAAACTGATAAATTATCCCTGTTTGGTGAACACCTCGGATCAGGATGTTCCTTGGCAGGGTATTCTGACCTGGTTTAGCTTTGGCCCCGTCTGTGCTCAGGGTTCAGGTATTCTTCAGGATTGGGTTCAGAGGGATTAAAATTCTCAGATTGGCCTGTATCAAAACAGTCACAGATTTCAGTCAGCCTTTTCCCAGAACCGTCTCCAAGATTTTTTCTTTTGTGTAATTCTGGAATCTAGGCTGGATTTGGACTAGCTTTAGAGGTTATGATAAAAGATTAATTTTGTCAGGCATTTATACAGAGGAGTTTTTCTTACTACAGAGTTTCTTAAGGTAGATTTCTTCTATTTTTGAAGTGTGACGTTTACCAATCTGAAGTAATGTTGCCCTACATCCCCAAGACAGTTAACTTTAGCATATTTATGTCTGTCCATTTTTGGTCAGGATTCTGCCTGTTTACTTCTTATATAATCTTGTTTACTTTTTGTTTATTAGATACTTCTTATTAGTTTATGATGTTTTCCTGATTGAGGCTTGGGGAAAGAATTTTCCTCAAATTTAAAGTCACCTTACTTATTTACAGATGTATGTCAGAGCAATATTCTTTTGAAAGTTATCAAGCATTTTAGCAATGCTGTATGTATATATGTATGAATGAATGACAGAGTCACTCATGGTCTATCACCCAGGCTGGAGTGCAGTGGCACTATCATAGCTCACTTCAGCCTCAAACTCCTTGGTTTAAGTGATATTCCCCGCCTTACCTGGCTACTTTTTAAAATTTTTATTATTTTTATAGAGATAGCATTTTGCTATGTTGCCCAGGGTGGTCTCAAACTCCTGGGCGCAAGTGATCCACCTCCGCCTCCCAAAGTGCTGAAATTACAGGCATAGCAGTGTTTTAAACTGACACTGGTATGCCTTCACTGATTATTACTGTGCACATATAGTAATAATTTAACTTATAATTGCATTTTATTTAAAAACTTCCCAAGATCTAAATAGCATTTGAACATGGTAGCAGTTTTTTTTTTTTTTTTTTTTGAGGAAGAAAAGAGTTCTAAAGGGGTCATTTTTATCTACAGATTAACATAATTTTTTTTATTGAGGTTAAGTCACATAACATAAAATTAATCATTTTAAAGTAAATAGTTTAGGTGGCACTTTGTACATTCACAATGTTGTTCAACCACCAGCTCTAATTCCAAAACATGTTCATTACCCCAAAAGGAAACACTGTACCCCTTAAGCAGTTACTCTGTATTCCCCTCTTCCCTAATCCCTAGCAAACCCATTCTGCTTTCTGTCTCTAATTTGAGCCAACATCGAGGAAGAGTACTCTGTACAATTGAAATTGCAGAAAAAACTTTCGGATGTGATTGTTAGGAATAAAAAACCACCTAATTCTTTGCATGCTTCTCTAAGTACAGTAGACATGCTGCCAGGGACTCTTTATGGAAGAAAAGTTGAGAATCATAGAAGTTTGCAGTTTTGTTTTGATCGCTCCAGAGGGTTTTGCTCAAACTCTTAGACTCATTTGTATTTCTTCATTGGGTTATAAGAACTAAAATTTAATGTTCTATACAAATGTGAACAACTAATACTTAGTCTCCTATCTAGAACTCGTTTGCCTTTTAGATTTTCTTAATGTATGGAAGAAACTAGGAATATTCACAAAGGATTTATTTGAAGTTACACTGGGAAACGATTTTTAGAATTAGGTTGAAGCTCTTTGATCCCTGTGAATCTAACTTTATGACTTTTTTATTCAGCTAATCTTTGACAATATTTAGAGTTTTGATTTGTCTGACACTCTGCTTTTAATCCCTTGTTGAAAGTGTTAGAAACCTTGATCTTGGCCCTATACCTGATCACCTCTAAAAACATGAACATTGTTACAAAGGCAGTTGTTTAATAAGCTTTTTTGGATTGTTTTAATGGGCTGACTGAGGGAGGCAGAATTAGTTTTTTTTTTTTTCTTTCTAGAATAAAGAGTAATAAACTTGGACTTCAGAGTTACTGCTAAGATTGACGTTTCCATTTGGGGCTTTGGAAATATATCGTTATCTTAAATTCAAAATGGTACTTTATCTAATTGAATTGAAATCTTAAAATTTATGAGAAACAAAAGTCACTTTGTGTTCTTAGTAAAGATTTCTAATGGGGTTATAGGAGATCTAAGTAGAAAAAAATAATTTAAAATTTTGTTATTAATCTCCCTTAAGGAAAATTTTATTAATATACATAATTATAATTTAGTTATAAGAACAACTTAAGTTGAGTGCAGTGGCTCAAGCCTGTAATCCTAGCACTTTGGGAGGCCAAGGCAGGAGGATCTCATGAAGCCAGGAGTTCCAGACCAGCCTGGGCAATAGAGTGAAACCCCACCTCAAAAAAAAAAAAAAAGAAAAAGAAAAAAAGAAAACTTAAAAAATGATAAGGAAAAGGATTATATCAAAATATTTAGAACTCTGCAGTAAAATTTCTGGTTTTCTGTAATTTTTTTCAGGAAAATGTCAACTTTTTGTAAATACATGTTTCTGTGTTTTTATATATGCCTCATTAATTTTTTAGAGTAACATTTAGTGGAAAGCTAATGTACTCAATACATTTAAGTTATAAAAATAACTTTTTTTTTTTTGAGACGGAGTCTCGCTCTGTCACCAGGCTGGAGTGCAATGGCATGATCTCGGCTCACTGCAACCTCTGCCTCCTGGGTTCAAGCAATTCTTGTGTCTCAGCCTCCCAAGTAACTGGGATTACAGACTCATGCTACCATGCCCGGCCAAATTTTGTATTTTCAGTAGAGACGGGATTTCGCCATGTTGGCCAGGCTGGTCTTGAACTCCTGATCTCAGGTGATCTACCCGCCATGGCCTTCCAGAGTGCTGGGATTACAGACATGAGCCACTGCACCCGGCCGAACTTTTATCTTGAAGTAGATAGTGTCAACAAATACAAAAATAAAAATAATGTCTTTAAATGAGGTGATGTTTAGAGCTATATCCATGAAAAATATGGGATAGGCTAGGAGGCGGTGACTCATACCTGTAATCCCACCACTTAGGGAGGCCGAGGTGGCAGGATCACTTGAGGCCAAGAGTTCCAGACCAGCCTGGCTAACATAGTGAGACCCCATCTGTATTAAAACATATATATATATATGAAAAATATGAGGCCAGGTGCAGTGGCTCACGCCTGTAATCCCAGAACTCTGGGAGGCCGAGGCGGGTAGATCACGAGGTCAGGAGTCGAAGACCAGCCTGGCCGAGATGGTGAAACCCAATCTCTACTAAAAATACAAAAAAATTAGCCGGGCATGGTGGCAGGCACCTGTAATCCCAGCCACTCATGAGTCTCAGGCAGAGAATTGCTTGAACCCAGGAGGCGGAGGAGGTTGCAGTGAGCTGAGATCATGCCACTGCACTCCAGCCTGGGCGACAGAGCGAGACTTGTCTCAAAAAAAAAAAAAAAAAAAAAAAAAAGTGGAGTGGAAAACTTTTGAATGAAACAATCAGTAAATTCTTAGCTTTATTATAGAACAGTATTTAATTTGTCCAGGTCTCAGTTTAGATTAAGAAGTAGGCCAAAAAAAAAAAAAAAGGCCTGTAATTGTCAGAAAAATTAATGAACTAAGTCATCTGCACTAACACATTGGTTTAGAAGTTCTCTTGCTTTGTACATAATTCAAGGAATTTGATTATCTATTTTCTTGTCCCACAGCAGATTAAAAGGTGCAAAGTAGATGTTGGAGTAGAGCCATCTAGGTAGGATGGAGGGCCAGCTGGGTGGCAGGAAAAAAGTCACATTAGCCTGAGGCTGTTTAAAATAGGGACAGCAGTTACCTATACAACACCTCATTAGACTCTGAGTATGTCATTAACTGTTGTGTTGTGCTATATGTAAAGTATTGCTCCTGATGGAAAATTCACTGTGGGAAAATTATGTTTGTAATTTTGGGAATCATAAACATATATACAGTAGAGTGGTGTATATTAGAATATAGACTTTGCTAAAAAAAAAAATAGAACGTAGACTTTGGAGTCCAGTATATCTAGGTTCTCATTTTTTATGACTTAAGCTTTATAATTCCTCATCTCTAAAAACAGAAATAGTAATACTTTTCTCTAAAGGTTGTTTGGAAATGTAAATGATAATATCGTTAGTATAGTACCTGACACCTTTAATAAATGTTATTTTCCTCCTTAAATTCTGTTTAACAAAAATTAGAAAGATACTCATCCAGAATATTTTTGATCAAGTTCTACTGTAAAATGTTAATATAGAAGCTGCATATAAAACCTTATATAGTTTAGGGTTAACTGTATGTGTACTTTTGGGAGTGGTAGTCAGAAATGAAGTAATTCTTCATATACCATTCTCATTTTCTTCCCACATCAGTCTATTTATATGGGCCTATGCTGTTCAATACTGGCCACTAACTATATGTGGCTATGTAAATTTGAGTTTTTTGAAAGATTTTATTTTTTTAGAACAGTTTTGGATTTACAGAAAAATTGTACAAAAAAATACACAGTTCCCATCTATACTCTCCCCCACAGTTTCCTCTGTTAGTATCTTGCATTAGTGTGGCGTGTTGGTTATCACTGATGAACCAGTGTTGATACATTATTAACTAAAGTCCATAGTTCACATTAGGATTCACCCTTTGTGTTGGACAGTTCTATGGGTTTTGCCGAATGCATAACATTATATATCCGCTATTCTAGAACAGTGCAGAATGGTTTCACTGACCTAAAAATGTCCCATGTTCCACTTACTCATCTCTGCCTCATCCCTCTGAACCCCTGGCTACCACTGATCTTTTTACAGTCATAGTTTTACCTTTCCAGAATGTCATGTGGTTGGAATCATAGTATATAGTCCTTTCAGACTGGCATCTTCACTTAACAATATGCATTTAGGTCCCTTCTTGAATACCTTCTTCTTTTGTTTTTGTTTTTGTTTAAAATAGAGACTAGTCTTGAACTGCTGGGCTCAGGCAGTGCTCCTGCTTTGGCCTCCCAAAAGTGCTGGGATTATAGGTGTGAGCCACTACGCCTGGCCCTCTTCATGTCTTTTCATGGCTTCACAGTTTATTTTTACCACTTAATAATATTCCATCGTGGCTCGGCACAGTGGCTCACGCCTATAATCCCAGCACTTTGGGAGGCCAAGGATCACGAGGTCAGGAGATCAAGACCATTCTGGCCAACATGGTGAAACCCCATCTCTACTAAAAATACAAAAATTAGCCACGCCTGGTGGTGTGCGCCTGTAGTCCCAGCTGCTTGGGAGGCTGAGGCAGGAGAATCGCTTGAACCCGGGCGGCGGAGGTTGCAGTGAGCTGAGATCGTGCCACTACACTCCAGCCTGGCGACAGAGTGAGACTGTCTCTCAAAAATATATATATATAATAATAATAATACTATTCCATTGTATGAATACATTTAAATTTTATTTAAAATTTGAAATTTAATTCCGCCATCTCACCAGCACATTTGAAAGGCTCAATAGCCACATGTAACTAGTGGCTACCATATTGGAAAGCACTGATATATATGATTCCCCCAAGGTTCAATTCTCCACTTCCATTCACTCTCATAGAGAACTTTCCTGTTTATATGATCTCAATTTCTCCTCAAGCCTACATTTTCAATGCATTGTCTATTTTGTTTTGTTGCTTGTACTATCAGCAACCCTTAATTGGATATTTAAAATCCTTTACTCCCCCAAAGAACCATCCTTTTCAAATGTTGTCCATTATAGTATGGTTTCCTAGGTTTTCCATCACAGCATCATCTCTTTTTAGTCTGCTGTTCTTTTTTTAAATTTTTTATAATTTTATTTTGTTTTTGAGCCTTCATTTTTTAAAAAAATTTATTTTATGTGGCAGCATTCTATAAGTCTGATCCTTTTTGTCCTTAAAATCTGGAGTCATCTTTTTGTTTTTTATTTTCCTCTAAACCTTTTGAATATTTAGCAGAGGTGTGCAGATCTCAGCACTAATAAATGGCAGAGTTGGTATTAGAATCTAGATCTCCTTATTCTAGTTATTTTCTTTTTTTCTTTTTTTTGAGACAGAGTCTCACTCTTGTCGCCCAGGCTGGAGTGCAGTGGCGTGATCTTGGCTCACTGCAAGCTCCGCCTCCCGGGTCCACGCCATTCTCCTGCCTCAGCCTCCCGAGTAGCTGGGACTACAGGCGCCCACCACCACGCCCAGCTAATTTTTTTGTTTTTAGTAGAGACGGTGTTTCATCGTGTTAGCCAGGATGGTCTTGATTCCTGACCTCGTGATCCACCCGCCTCGGCCTCCCAAAGTGCTGAGATTACAGGCGTGAGCCACTGTGCCCGGCTCTAGTTCTTTCTTGGGATCACCACTAGTTGGGGCTACTTTTAGAAGTTATTTTGAAGAGGGTATTGGAGACTGATTATGTAATATGTGATTTAAAATATCGTTATAAGTTAAATCTATAGAAGCTATAGCTATAGATTTCATAAACATATTATTTATAATTCTTTAAACAATTAGAAACTAAAATGAGGAAATTTATCCTAATCAGCTAAATAGCTGGTTCTCTCGATGGAAAAATATTTATCTCTTCATATGTTACCTATTTTATTTTTTGAGACAGTCTCACTCTGTTGCCCAGGCTAGAGTTCAGTAGAGGGATCAGGGCTCACTGCAGCCTTGACCTCCCAGGCTCAAGTGATCCACTCACCTCAGGCCACCCCTGCCACCTCATCCCCACCTGGTAGCTGGGACTACAGGTGCGTGCCAGCACACCCCGCTAATTTTTGTATTTTTTTGTAGAGACGGCGTCTCGCTGTGTTGCCCAGGCTGGTCTCGAACTTCTGGGCTCAGGCTGTCTGCCTTTGTCTCCCAAACTGCTGGGATTAGTCATGAGCCACCATTCCTGGCTGTGACCCATTTTAGATGACAAAAACTAATTTTCAATACTAATACGAATTGGTTGTTAAAGGTGAATTGAATTAAACTGAATATTATTGGCATCCTAAATCCTTTATTGGCCATAATTTACCTTTGGATTCTATTCAAACTACACTTTGATCTGTGGAACCCAAATTGGTTACTATATGAACTTGCATCTTCCTAAACTCATCATGTTAAAAATTTTCACAGCTTGAAAAATGGAGGTCCTCGTATCAGTCTCTTGATTTTCTTTTGAGGTAAGCTGTCCCTCTGTGCTTAGTCCTTGACTAAAAATAATCGTACTGCTTATGGTCTTGATTTGACTTTTCTGTATACTGGTTACACTGGCTCAAAAGTCCATTTTTGTGGAGACTCTTTTAAAGAGTAGTAGTCTTCCACATTCAAGTACTGTACTTGAAAAAAAAAAAAAAACCTGGATTTCAGCTTTCATTTAGAAATGCTTTCCCTGTAATTACTACTTTTAAAACCCATATTTTATATGTCAATTTTTACATTAATTACCCCATTGATAGCAGTTTTTGAATGGTTTTAGTTAAAACTGTCAATCTTCTTTGCTTGAATCTAGCCTGTCATTAAGTTTATCAAAAACTTTAAAAAGTAAATGTAAGACTCTTCATATAGTGTTTTTTTTAATTGAATTATGGATTTTTTGGATTTATTCATTATCTGGGTTAGTTTTTTCAGAAATGTCTTCTTATTTTGTAGGTCTGTGGTTGATGAAAACCTGTTCATGAGGGCACAAAAGACTCTTCCAGTTTATTCTATCACTATAAAATAGAATTTGATGGGTTTTGAAGTAAGAAAATTCTTAGAATAGAAAATAAGATGGTAAATCTCTTTAAATGCATATGAGTAATTAGAATATCATAAGGCTGGTACAGATAATATTCTTACAAAGGCATCCATAAATAATGAAGTGGTAGCACCTATTCCCCCATGATTGACATTCATTAATTAATCCATTGTACCCAGAGTTTTAAGATGAAAAGCTTTAAGTACCTTCTTTCCCTCATGAGTAATCACTCCTCAGTGAACATATTATATGCTTATTGCCATTTGAATATCCTTTTCTGCTCAAGTGTATCATCCTTTTTAAAAATTGAGTTGTCATGGAAGAATTTGATGTAGGTAAGTGACTATCAGCTGTGAGGAAGGTAGAGGAAGGCAAGAACTATCCTGAGGACAGAGATCAGTTAAACAGTTGCTGTGTGGTCAGGCGTGATGGCTCACAATACCAGCACTTTGGGAGGCCAAGGCAGGAGGATCACTTGAGTCTAGGAGTTTGCAACCAGCCTGGGCAGTATTGTAAGACCCCGTCTATAAAAAAAACTAAAAAAACAGCCAGGCATGGTGGTGCATGCCTGTAGTCCAGCTACTGGGGAGACTGAGGTGGGAGGATTGCTTGAACCTGGGAGGTCGAGGCTGCAGTGAGCTCTGATCATGCTACTGCATTCTAGCCTGGGTGACAGAGTGAGACCTTGTCTCAAAAATTGAAAAAAGAAAAAAAGGTTGCTGTGTGATGTAGGTGATGAGTCTGTATTCTGTATGAGAGCAAGGACTTTATTTCATTCAGGACTATATCACTTTCTGGGACACTGGCATGTAGTAGATGCTAAATAAGTAGTTTTTGAATGAATGACTAAGGGCCTCAATCAAGAAAGTGGAGGTGACAAGGAAGTTATAGATACAAGAGGTAATTTATTATTATCATTTTACTTATTTTTAATTTTTGTGGGTACACAGTAGGTATGTATATTTATGGAAGATTTTTTTTTTAATGGAAGGAAAAAGGATGTCAGGCATGATTACCAGAAATGTACATTGTCTAGTGGTATCACTAAAGAAAGATTACAGAAGGAATCATCAGCTCAAAAATAAGAATAAATTTAGTTGCCAAGTGACCAGCATATTACCTAACATCTCTGTTACAGTGTTCTCGGCCCTAAAATTAATAATGAGACCAAATAGTCTCATTGCGAGGATGAAGTGTATGCATGTGATCCACATAAAAGACTTCCTGGTACATAGAGTGTACTCAAAAATAGTTAAAGATAGAAACAAAAATCTGTTTGTTTGTTTTTGAGACTGAGTCTTGCTCTGTGGCCCAGGCTATAGTGCAGTGGCGTGATCTCGGCTCACTGCAACCTCTGCCTCCCAGGTTCAAGTGATTCTTGTGCCTCAGCCTTCCAAGTAGCTGGGACTACAGACGTGCCACCATACCCAGCTAATTTTTTGTGTTTTTAGTAGAGATGGGTTCACCGTGTTGGCCGGGCTGGTCTTGAACTCCTAACCTCAAGTGATCTACCTGCCTTGGCCTCCCAAAATGCTGGGATTACAGACACGAGCCACTATGTCTGGCCCACTTTTAAGGAGCTAATATTTCAGTAGCGATGGGTATATGCCGTAACAAAATAAATATAAAACATAGATGTTGGATGAGAAGTATCATTGAGAAAAATTAATCAGGAAAGAGATGGGAAGCATGCAGTTTAACATGTGGTTGGATAGCAGAGGGCTGGGGAGGGATTGAGATTGGGACATCTATTTGAAATAAGATGATCAGGGAAGGCCTTCTCTGAAGGAATTCATGTATTAATGCCTATATAGAAATGGGGAGAAGGTTCAGGGTTGGAGAAAGAGTAGGACAAACTATATTCTTAACCAGGGTCCCTGTTTTTACCAAGTAATAAATAGACTTATCTGTTTATTGTGCAATCCACAGTAGTTAGACTTGTCTCAACCTTTCGTTTCCTCTTCCCTATAACATGCACACTATACAAACCTAAGCATGAGTTTAATCCCTGAAAGATAATCATTACATATTTTGGAGGAAGTGTCATATTTGATTCTGATACAGCAGCAGCCAGTCAGTAGGTTCTCTAACATTCGCAACTACTTGGGAATCAGCAAAACATCTTTTTTTTTTTTTTCCAGACAAAGTCTCACTCTGTTGCCTAGGCTGGAGTGCAGTGGTGCAATCTTGACTCACTGCAACCTCCACCTCCTGGGTTTGAGTGATTCTCCTGCCTCAGCCTCCCAAGTAGCTGGGATTACAGGTGCCCGCCACCACACCTGGCTAATTTTTATGTTTTTAGTAGAGATGGGGTTTCGCCATGTTGGCCAGGCTGGTCTCAAACTCCTGACCTCAGGTGATTTGCCGGCCTTGGCCTCCCAAAGTGCTGGGATTACAGGTGTGAGCCACCGTACCCAGCCAGAACATCCCCTTTTACAATTTATTTCCTGTTTCAAACCACTTTATATAAAGATAAAATAATAATACAGTATAAACAAGATACATTGTGGCTATAGGATTCTGTGTTTGGAGTTCATGTAGCAATTTTTTCATTCTTTTAAACCCTTAAAAATGGAATTTTGCTTGCAATAGTAGTTGAGAAATAATTCTAAAATGGAAAATGAATCAGCTCCTCCTCTTCCTCCTTCTCTTCTTCCTCCTCCTCCCTTCCCCTCTTCTGCTTCTTCCTCTGCTGCTGCTTCTGCTTCCTTCTTTCTTCTTCTTTCTTCTTTTCTAAGCACTGTTTTTTAAGTATCTGCAATTAAAAGTCTCTGTGACATTGTTTTCTGGAAATAGTTTGAATTCTAGGAGGCATATTTCAAAACAAAACAAAGTAATGAAATGTCCTTAAGACCTAAGAGATGGGGAAAATACATTTTAAAAACATTGATGTTATTGCTATTATTATTATTAAATATACTAGGTTTTTAATGCAAATAAAATTTCTAAGTCAGAATATATAATTAGATATGTACCTATTGTGAATACATCTACATGTTTCTAGAATTAGTCAGAACATGATGGCAGCCACCAAATGCCACAAGGAAGCCTAAAGCACAGGATCATTGGGAAAAAGAAATAGAAGCAAGTGATAGGAGCAAGAAGCAAGTAATAAGAGACTATTAGTGTGTGACACATATGCTGTGTGATGCATACACTGTTTTCTTGAGTAAAGAGATTTTTGTTGTCTACTTTTTTTATTGACACCCATTTTTGTTCCTCCCAGTTCAACATGAGAAATCTGCAGCATTCAAAATCTACAAGTCATCATTGCTCCAAAAATAAGTTCATAAAGGGTAGCTTCCTAACTGTGATCATTTTAACTGGAGTGCTTTGTAACAGTTTAAAATGTAGTAAATGCTGGGAAAAAAAAATCTAACAAAAATAATATTGTGTGGGCCGGACGCGGTGGCTCACACCTGACATCCTACTGACCTGGGAGGCTGAGGTAGGAGGATCACTGCCTGGGCAATATAGCCCATGTCTGCAAAAATTGTAAAAAGTAGCCAGGCATGGTGGCCCATGCTCATAGTCCCAGCTCCTCAGGAGGCTGAGGTGGGAGGGTCATTTGAACCCAGGAGTTCAAGGCTGCAGTGAGCCATGATCATGCCACTGCACTTCAGCCTCGGCGATAAAGCAAGACCCTGACTCAAATAATAACAACAACAACAACATTGTGTGAAAGAAGCCAAGTACAAAAGAATACATACTGATGATTCCGTTATATATAATTTTTTTTTTTTTTTTTTTTGAGATGGAGTCTCGCTCTGTCGCCCGGGCTGGAGTGCAGTGGCGTGATCTTGGCTCACTGCAAGCTCCACCTCCCGGGTTCACGCCATTCTTCTGCCTCAGCCTCCCAAGTAGCTGGGACTACAGGCGCCCGCCACCACGCCCGGCTAATTTTTTTGTATTTTTAGTAGAGACGGTGTTTCCCCGTGTTAGCCAGGATGGTCTCGATATCCTGACCTCGTGATCTGCCCGCCTTGGCCTCCCAAAGTGCTAGGATTACAGGCATGAGCCACTGCGCCCAGCCTGTTATATAGAATTTTAAACCAGGCAAAACTAACCTGTTGTGTTAGGAGTTAGGATAGTAGTGATATTTGGGGAAGAATAAAGGAGTAATCATTGGGAGGGATGGTGAGGGGGCCTTTTGAGATGCTGATAATGTATGTCTTAAGTATGCAGGTGTGCTCACGTTGTGATAATTCGTTGAACTGAACACTCTTGATCTGTATGTATGTTATACTTCATCTTAAAATATCAGTAAGGTGTCTTAAGATACATGGTTCATTTTATTTTCGTTCCCTTCTCATTTCTCAGTGAAATATTTTAATAAAATCTTCAAGACAAAGTTATCCTTTTGGTTCTCTCCAAAAGAAATACAGTAGTTGCTGCTACAACCTAATTTTTTCTTTTTAATAAACAAGTAGATTTAAACAGTTCCAGAGTTCCTACTTAAAACCAGTCATGCTCAGATTAAACCCAAAACAGGCATCATTTAATTGATATCTTTGGTTATGGCTCACTAATAATTATTAAAAAGTATAATAAAAAGTTACAAGTGCTCAAAGTTGGAAGACATGGTGTTACAGTGGAAAAAATACAGGTTTTGGAGTCAGATAGATGTGGGTTCAAATTATGACTAAATCACTAAATTAGCTGAGTAATTGAGTTTTCTTTCCTTCCTTCATCAGTAAAGTAGAGGTAATAATATCTATGTCAGAAGGTTGTTGGAAAGATTAAATGAAATAGTGATTGGCAGCCAAACGCTCTTCTTTTCCTCCAACAGTTTCAAGATAGAGAAAATATTTGTGGAGTATATGAAGATAGTTGTAGGTAGGTAAAAAGTATAACTTGCTGAAGATGACCAGCCTTAGCTAATGATGGTAAAGAGCAGTCTGTCTGTCTGTCTGTCTGTCTGTCTTTCTTTCTTTCTTTCTTTCTTTCTTTCTTTCTTTCTTTCTTTCTCTCTCTCTCTCTCTCTTTCTTTCTTTCTTTCTTTCTCTCTTTCTTTCGAGATGGAGTTTCGCTCTTGTTCCCCAGGCTGGAGTGCAGTGGTGTGATCTAAGGTCACTGCAACCTCCACCTCCTAGGTTCAAGCAATTCTCCTGCCTCAGCCTCCCAAGTAGCAAGGATTACAGGCACCCACCACCACGTCTGGCTAACTTACTGTATTTTTAGTAGAGACGGGGTTTTGTCAGATTGGCCAGGTTGGTCTCGAACTTCTGACCTCAGGTGATCCACCTGCCTTGGCCTTCCAAAGTGCTGGGATTACAGGCATGAGCCACCGCGCCCGGCCAGGAATGGTCTTTAGCTTGTCACCAGTAAGGACTGACAACATCTAACTTTGAAACACATGAAACATTATCAGTATTAAGAGTTAATAATGCTACTTTGGCACATCAACATAAAGGACTGTTGCATGGATCACAGCTTAAGTATGTTGAGCTGGATTATGGTACATTTTATATAGGTTTAAATTAAGCACAAATGGTACATATTTTTAAGTCAAAAGGGGTTCATTCCCCGTGTTGTGCTTTGAAAATGTATCCTTTTGCTTTTCCGTTACTGATAATTTATGATGCAGGATTGAGGAGCCAAATTTAGGCATGTTGTGTTTGTGAAGGTCCGTCAGTATCTTAGTGATTTTTGGAGCCTAAAAAAAGATAAATATGTTCTGTCAAAAAGGTTATGATTCAATTGAGAGAAACTTTCAAATTCCTACGTCAGTATTACATGTTTTCTCAAAAAACTATAATGAAATTTATACATGTAAAACTATCTTAATTATATAATCACCAGATAATCTATTATTAAATAACAAACCACTCTAAAGTTTAGTTGCTTAAAACAACCATTTTATTCACTTACAATTCTGTGAGTCAGCAATTTGGGCTGAGTTTAGTTTGGTAGTTCTGCTAGTCTCCCCTGAGGCCACTTGTGTAGCTGCAATCATTTGACAGCTCAAATTAGGACTGGTTTTAGGGATCTGAGCTATTATAAAACAGCTCTTCTTTGTTTCGTGTACTCTTGTCCTCAGACAAGCTAGTTCAAGCTTCCTGCAAAGTCTCTTGAGACCTAGGCTCTGAAACTCTCCCAGCATCACTTCTGTTGCATGCAACTGTTGAAAGTAAGTCAGGGCCACCCAGGTTGAAGGATGGGGGAAATAGACCCCATGTCACTATTTTCTCTATGTTTTTTAATACTTAGGAAGCTGTCCTATATATGTTAGCAAATCTATCAAGCTGGAGTATTCACGTATTCTCTAATAGAAAGTCAACTGACTCCTGTCCCCCTGCCCACTCCCCTCTAAAAAAAAGCTTTTGGGCTAGTGGGAAACTGTTGGGGAAGAAACCTAGGGCCTTTGCATGTTACTCTGAATGGTAAGACCCTATCTTCCCTGGCAGCTTCCCATTAGCCCGATAGACTTTTTTCTTTTCTCTCTTTTGTGATCTCGGCTCACTGCAACCTCTGCCTCCTAGGTTCAAGCAATTCTCCTGCCTCAGCCTCCCTAGTAGCTGGGATTATAGGCACCTGTCCCTATGGCCAGCTAATTTTTTTTTTTTTTTGTATTTTTAGTAGAGATGGGGTTCCACCATGTTGGTCAGGCTGGTCTCGAACCCCTGACCTCAGGTGATCCACCTGCCTCGGCCTCCCAGAGTGCCTGGATTATAGGCGTGAGCCACTGCCCCTGGCCCTGCCAAGTGACATTCTCTTAAAGAACACATAAATACTCCAGCTTGATTGATTTGCTAACCTATATATGATAACATATGTATTTGTGTATTAAAACCATAGAGAAAATAGGGCCAGGCACAGTGGTTCACGCCTGTAACTTCAACAATTTTGGAGGCTGAGATGGGAGAACACTTGAGCCCAGGAGTTTGAGACTAGCCTGGGCAACGTTGTGAGATCTCATTTCTACTAAAAATTTTTAAAAAACTAACCAGGTGTGTTAGTGCACACCTATAGTCCTGGCTACTTGGGAGGCTGAGGTAAGAGGATCACTTAAGCCCAGAAGGGTGAGACTTGAGGCTGTAGTGAGCAGTGATTGTGCTGCTGACTCCAGTCTGGATGACAGAGCAAGACCCTGTCTCAAAAATAATAATAAAAATAAATAATATATAATAATAATATAATTATATATGATATAGATATGTAATAATATATCATATATATAAAATAATTTTAAAAGAAAGATTAAAAAAACTTCAGTGACTGAGTGACATACCAGTTACTGTGATAGAAGCATGGGGAATTGCCGGGCACAGTGGCTTATGCCTGTAATCTCAGCACTTTGGGAGGCCGAGGTGGGCGGATCACAAGGTCAGGAGATTGAGACCATCCTGGCTAACACGGTGAAACCCCGTCTCTACTAAAAATACAAAAAATTAGTAGGGCGTGATGGCAGGCGCCTGTAGTCCCAGCTACTTGGGAGGCTGCGGCAGGAGAATGGCGTGAAACTTGGGAGGTAGAGCTTGCAGTGAGCTGAGATTGTGCCACTACACTCCAGCCTAGGGAACACAGAGAGACTCCGTCTCAAAAAAAAAAAAAAAAATTCTCTGATTTTCAGGAACTTACAGTCTAGTTATTATAGCCTAGCTTTGCTGTATTAGGGATGTTTGTTACCAGGGATACCAGTTAAGAAATTGTCACAGTGATCCAGGTCAGAGATGTTGGTATTGGGAATGGATGAGAAGGTTTTAAGAAACATTAAAGAAATAATATGTACATGGTGATTGATGAGTTGATGGGTAGGGGTGTGAGAAAAGAGAGTAGTCAAGGATGATTCCCATACTTTTGTGTGTGTGTGTGTGTGTGTGTGTGTGTGTGTGTGTGTGTGATGGGAGTCTTGCTCTTGTTGCCCAGGCTGGAGTGCAATGGCTCAATCTCGGCTCACTGCAACCTCCACCTCCTGGGTTCAAGCAATTCTCCTGCCTCAGCCTCCCGAGTAGCTGGGATTACAAGCACCCACCACCAAGTCTGGCTAATTTTTGCATTTTTAGTAGAGACGGGGTTTCACCACATTGGCCAGGCTGGTCTCAAACTCCTGACCTCAGGTAATCCTCCACTTCAGCTTCCCAAAGTGTTGGGATTACAGGCATAAACCACCGCGCCTGGCAATTCCCCATGCTTTTATCACAGTAATTGGTATGTCACTCAGTCACTGACAAAGAGAACAAAAGGTTTGGTGGGGAGGAGATGAACATGAATGACTTAGTAGTCAACTGGTTATATGGCCCTGGCACTCAGAAGAAAAGTCTAAACTTGAGAGAGAGATTTGGAAGTCAGCAGGATCTAGTTGGTAGTTGAAAACATAAAAACAGATGAAATTACTCAGGGAAACTTTCTAGGGAAGAGAACTGGGGAAGGAATTCTAAGAACCAACACTATTCCAAGGATGAATAGAGAAGAAGAAGCCCTCAATAGATATGGGCAAGGAGTGGCCTGCCAATCATTGGACAGTATGTTATATAGAAGCCAGAAAAGGGCAGCTTTTGTAGGAGTAACTGTTTAATGTTATTAAATGCTATATAGAAAGAAGTAAAATAAGAATTGAGATATGACTCTTGAATTTCATAAGGTTCTTAATGTGCCTGTTAAGAGTTATTTCACAATAGTGGTGGATGGAAACAGGGACAAGGATTGAATGACTTTTTTATTTTTATTTATTTATTTATTATTTATTTATTTATTTTTATTTTTTATTTTTTTATTTTTTTTAATTATACTTTAGGTTTTAGGGTACATGTGCACAATGTGCAGGTTTGTTACATATGTATCCATGTGCCATGTTGATTTCCTGCACCCATTAACTTGTAATTTAGCATTAGGTATATCTCCTAATGCTGTCCCTCCCCCCTCCCCCCACCCCACAACAGTCCCCGGAGTGTGATGTTCCCCTTCCTGTGTCCATGAGTTCTCATTGTTCAATTCCCACCTATGAGTGAGAACATGCGGTGTTTGGTTTTTTGTCCTTGCAATAGTTTACTGAGAATGATGTTTTCCAGTTTCGTCCATGTCCCTACAAAGGACACGAACTCATCATTTTTTATGGCTGCATAGTATTCCATAGTGTATATGTGCCACATTTTCTTAATCCAGTCTATCGTTGTTGGACATTTGGGTTGGTTCCAAGTCTTTGCTATTGTGAATAGTGCCGCAATAAACATACGTGTGCATGTGTCTTTATAGCAGCATGATTTATAGTCCTTTGGGTATATACCCAGTAATGGGATGGCTGGGTCAAATGGTATTTCTAGTTCGAGATCCCTGAGGAATCGCCACACTGACTTCCACAATGGTTGAACTAGTTTACAGTCCCACCAACAGTGTAAAAGTGTTCCTATTTCTCCACATCCTCTCCAGCACCTGTTGTTTCCTGCTTTTTTAATGATGGCCATTCTAACTGGTGTGAGATGGTATCTCACTGTGGTTTTGATTTGCATTTCTCTGATGGCCAGTGATGATGAGCATTTCTTCATGTGTTTTTTGGCTGCATAAATGTCTTCTTAACTAAAAAAGAGCCCGCATCTCCAAGTCAATCCTAAGCCAAAAGAACAAAGCTGGAGGCATCACGCTACCTGACTTCAAACTATACTACAAGGCTACAGTAACCAAAACAGCATGGTACTGGTACCACAACAGAGACATAGATCAATGGAACAGAACAGAGCCCTCAGAAATGATGCCACATATCTACAACTATCTGATCTTTGACAAACCTGACAAAAACAAGAAATGGGGAAAGGATTCCCTATTTAATAAATGGTGCTGGGAAAACTGGCTAGCCATACGTAGAAAGCTGAAACTGGATCCCTTCCTTACACCTTATACAAAAATTAATTCAAGATAGATTAAAGACTTAAATGTTAGACCTAAAACCATTAAAATCCTACAAGAAAACCTAGGCAATACCATTCAGGCCATAGGCGTGGGCAAGGACTTCATGTCTAAAACACCAAAAGCAATGGCAACAAAAGCCAAAATTGACAAATGGGATCTAATTAAACTAAAGAGCTTCTGCATAGCAAAAGAAACTACCATCAGAGTGAACAGGCAACCTACAGAATGGGAGAAAATTTTTGCAACCTACTCATCTGACAAAGGGCTAATATCCAGAATCTACAATGAACTCAAACAAATTTACAAGAAAAAAACAAACAACCCCATCAAAAAGTGGGCAAAGGACATGAATGACTTTTTTAGGTGAGACAAGTTGGAGACAAATTTCTTTCAGCTCTTGAACAAAGATTTAAGCATGCCAGTGAGGAAAGAACTAATAATGAAGGACAAGTTGAAGAAACAGAATATTAGTGCCATCCTCTAAAATGTCTCAATTTCATCATATTCCTTACGATTCTATAGGATAGTATTTAACAACCTGAAACATAAATTTATTAGGCACAGGTTTAGATTTTCTTTTCATTTTGATTATTTATCCCTGCATCCCACATTATTATTTGCCAGTCAGATTTGTGTGTCTCAAAATAACTGGACAAGAGGAGTAAACTTCCTTTATAAAAATGAACCGTTATTGCAGCAAGAGGACTGATTTCAAAAGATGACCTGGAAAACTGTTTAGTCTTTTTAAAATATTTGGCTTCATCTTCAAAATGTATTCATGAATCTTTCATTTTGGGACTGAAATATCTTTCTGATTTAGAAAAGAAGCCTGATTAAGAAGGAGATATCAACTTTTACCTCCCCTGCTCCCAACAAAAAAACAGTTTCAGAAATTTATGATTAATTGAAAAGCAGTTAAGATAATGAACTATTTTGTAAAATTTTTTGAGGGTAATGAGTAAACTGAAATGCTCAATGTATACTAAAAATACTCCTGATCTTAGTAACCAGTTTTTATTACATCCTTAGTGTTTGTACTAACACCAAATTGGTGATTATATATTTATTTACTTGATAGTATAGTATATGTAATATTCAACAGTGTTAATGCAAAAACTGAAAAAATTAGAACATTTTACTTTTTTGCTTAATTGGTAAAATTTCCTTGCTACTACCTTTAAAGATGATGCTTTTGGCCGGGCGTGGTGGCTCACGCCTATATAATCCCTGCACTTTGGGAGGCTGAGGCTGCTCACTTGAGGCCAGGAGTTTGAGACCTGGCCAACGTGGCGAAACCCCATCTCTACTAAAAATACAAAAATTAGCCAGGCATGGTGGTGCATATCTGTAATCCCAGCTACTCTGCATGAGAATGGCTTGAACCTAGGAGGTGGAGGTTGCAGTGAGTCAAAATCGTGCCACTGTACTCCATCCAGCCTGGGCAACAGAATGAGAATCTGCCTCAAAAACAGGCCGGGCGCGGTGGCTCACGCTTGTAATCCCAGCACTTTGGGAGGCCGAGGCGGGTGGATCACGAGGTCAGGAGATCGAGACCACGGTGAAACCCCATCTCTACTAAAAAATACAAAAAAAAAAATTGGCCGGGCGTGGTGGCGGGCGCCTGTAGTCCCAGCTACTCGGAGAGGCTGAGGCAGGAGAATGGCGTGAACCCGGGAGGCGGAGCTTGCAGTGAGCCGAGATCGCGCCACTGCACTCCAGCCTGGGTGACAGAGCGAGACTCCGTCTGAAGAAGAAAACAAACAAACAAGCAAAAAAAACACAAAAACAAAAAAAGATGATGCCTTTGAGTCTGGTCACATCATTCTGCCACCTCTTTGATAATTAATGAGGACTAATGCCCTCTTTAGTGTAGCACATTTATATGTAATGCATAACTTGAACCTGGAGATTCTAACTATATATGTAAAGTTAAAGACTGTCTTACTTTCTCTGGCTCTCTGTTTCAAACTCAGGTTAGGCGACTTCTCCGTGAATGATTTTGTCCTTTCTTACTACTTCTCCTAAATCTGGCATTAGGTTGGAGATAGAAATTTTTCTTTTTGCCTCTGAATGCTGAAAAAGTAAGCAACCTGAATTAACCCCTTGAACTTTCCTCGACCTTTCTTTATCAAGTTCTATTTTTCAAGCTATTTTTCCCTCTAACTCAGAAGCCCTTTTCTTTATGCCTGTTCCAAGTATTTATCCATTTGTACTAACATAATCATATTAAATTATTTATATCCAGGATGTTGTGTATATAGGGTCACAATTCAGTCCATACATTTTGGGAAGAGGTATTTTTACAATCAAAACTGGGTCTTTGTTCACAAGATATTATTGCTGGAAAAACCTTGAGCCTCCTCAAATTTTAGACTCTATTTCCACTGTAAATTAGTTGATGCTCTGCTGAGGATTAAAAAATTGTTATAATAGGCCTTCATTAGTTTTCTTCTTTGTGTTTTCATCTCCTGCTTCTAGCTTCATTTTTCAAGACAGTGAAACATTTTCTCTTCTCTGTCTGATGTGGCCCTACATGCTGGTTGCTATGGAAATGTTCCAGAGAAATGAAAAATTAAGTTAAGGTCAAGAATAATGACTTAAAATCTCATCTCATCGGGCATGGTGGGAAGAGAGCCAAGATTTTCTTCTTACAGACAGTGTGGTTTTGTTTGATAAAACATTTTTCACAGGCCAACTTATACTTCAGATATGTAAGACCCAGTGTTAATCCCAGCTCAACAGTTTATTGATTTGGGGCCATTACTTAATGCCACCATACCTCGAGTTATCGTCTGTAAAATGGGCATAATAATGCCTCAGAGGAGTGCCTGGCTCAGAGTAGATACTTGAATTTTAATTTCCATTTTTCTCTCTCTAAATCAGGAACATATAAAAGGAACCTATAATAGAGGAGATGGTCATAAATGTGTGATACGTTTAAATGAAATCTTCACAGCAATGTAATTTAGCTATTTAATAGGGTTATTGCTGTGCTTATAGAACAGATTTGAATAGTTTCTATGTTTCTACATTATTACTTAACATTTTTGAAAACTAAGACTATTAAAAAGCCCTTAATGACTATTTTAGCAGCTTTGTTGAAGTATAATTTACATGCCATAGAATTCACTTATTTTAAATACACAAATGAATTTTAGTAAATTTACAGAGTTGTGCAACCATTACTACGATACAATTTTAAGACATTTCTGTCACTCCCAAGAGCTCCCTTGCCATAATTACTATAAACTTTTATTCATGTGGTGGCACACATTATAGAGTTTCAAAGTACCAGCTTGGGAGTTTGGCTGGCCTGAGTTTGAGTCTTAGTCCTGCCACTTTCTAGCTTTGTGACTTGGGTACTTTGGTTTCCTTATCTTTAAAATGGGCATAATAACTACATTAATTAGATACTGTATATAGAGCACTAAAAGTATAATGTCTTAGTTTTTGCTTCACAAATGTTGGTTATTGGTGGTAGTTCACATTGTGGACATTTAAATAAGAGAAACATCTGAAAACAGCACAGTGACTGACACATGATTGATTTTCAGAAAACAAAGCTGTTTGACATCTTTCCAGATGCATCATGTCATCACAATTTTGTCTGTAGTAGCTCATTGACAATGTTTTAATCATACTTAAACATCGATGCTCACAATATGTAGTTATTTGTTATTTTGCAGAGGTGTACATTTGAGTTTAACAGCTAAGGGAGCTGTAAGACTTGGAGTTTGATATCTACAAACTAGTCACTTAGCTGGTGGACCCAGGCAGTAGCCTTGTTGTTCATAATTCATATCTTTCTTTCTCTCTCTCTCTTTTTTTTTTTTTTTTTTTTTTTTTTGAGGGAGTTTTGCTCTCGTTGCCCAGGCTGGAGTGCAATGGCACAATCTTGGCTCACCGCAACTTCTGCCTCCCAGGTTCAAGTGATTCTCCTGCCTTGGCCTCGCGAGTAGCTGGGATTACAGGCATGTGCCTGCTAATTTTTGTATTTTTAGTAGAGACAGGGTTTCTCTATGTTGGTCAGGCTGGTCTCAAACTCCCGACCTCAGGTGATCTGCCATCCTCAGCCTCCCAAAGTCCTGGGATTACAGGTGTGAGCCACCACACCCGGCTTTTTTTTTTTTTTTTTTAGAGATGAGGTTTCACTGTGTTGCCCAGGCTGCAGTGCAGTGGTGTGGTCATAGCTCACTGAAACCTTGAACTCCTGGGATCAAGCATACCTCCCACCTCAGCCACCTGAGTAGCTGGGACTACAAGTACGTGCCACCATACTCTTCTCATTTTTTATTTTGCTTATAGAGACAAGGTCTTGCCTTGTTGGCCAGGTTCATCTCAAACTCCTGGTCTCAAGTGATCCTCCCACCTCAGCCACCCAAAAGTGCTGAGATTGCAGGTGTGAACCACAGCACCCAGCCGAAATAATTTTTTTATTTTGATAATAAGATCTTTATTTCTTTGTTAAGAAAAAAAAACTGAGTAAAGTCAAATGGTAATATTAGTGATAAAAGTTTAGAGATTTAAGAAAGTGGTGGTTCTTAACCGGAATTTAGACATTGGGATAAATTAATAGTGAAATGTCAGATGTGATATTCTGTACTGTAGCTTCAGTCAGTGCCATGAACAAGGCATATAACCGAATAAAGCAGTCTTTTCAGTGTTTTCTATGAGCACTCTTTAGTGGTGTAAAAATATGTATATATAATTGGGGAAATTATATGTTCTTTTTGAACTTGGGTCTTAGATCAGACCCTTGAACTGATTGCTATTTAATTATCATGTATATTCTGTATTAGCAATTATCAACAGTAAAATCTCTGTCATTTTTGTAGGAGAGGAGTCCTTATTTAAACTGATGGGGAAACCATTGCTTTCATACTTGAGCAGCAGTGTCACTCTTTTGAATCTTTTTGGAAATAAAGAGGGCTCATCATTTGTCTTCTGTTTCAATTAGGAAGGTTCCAGTAGAAATACTTCTAATGAACTAGATTTGACCTGACCCCCAGCAGTTTATCTGCAGGCCTTGAATGCATGTGCTTTGATTAGTAGAATTATTTACAGCTGTTTTTGTTTTGTGGCCCCCCCCCCCCCCTTTTTTAGTTTGCTGACATACCTTGTTCTGGGGAAGTTCAAAACATCTGGATGTTGGTATATTAATAATTTTATTTCATATGTTTACTTTTGACTGAAAGAATGCTTATTATATTTACTAAATCATGTCTTTTGTGGTTTAGCTACATGTTGTGGTTGAAGAGTATATAAACTGTCTTTGAGAAGCTTGGAGAATGTTTGGAAGAATGCGTTTAGAGAAAGATACTTAAAGAATGAGGAAATGGAAATTCTTCTTAGATCTGTGATCTACAATTAACTGACACTTTGAGCATCAAAAAAATCTTTGCCTTGTGATTTTTTAAGTCCTGAAATAGGGTCATCTAAGAGTGACTTTCTATTATTAATCATCAAATTTCCCAAAAAAAAGTCAAGCTTTAAGAATATTATTTTCCTCTTGGTCTCTCAAACCTGTATTTATGGTCAAAATAATGCTTTTATTTTTAATGAAGAACTGATTGCTGATTTTTGTATTTTTATTCTATCAAGTTGTTTATAGTTGTGTCAAAGAACTAATTTACTAGAAAATTTAAGAGATTAACAACTACATACCTTACTTTACAAAGTTAATAGAGATGGAGGTGATAAACAAAATTAATAAAGGAATGCTAATTCTTTGAAGGGATAAGTTACAAACTATTTTAAGGTTCTTAAATTTTGAAAAGAACTAATAAGTTTTGATATTTGGCTATCCAAATGTGTAAAAGAAGATTAATAAGGACAAATGTTTTGAATCATTTTAGAGTGATTATCTTAAGCTTAAATTGTACTCTAAGTGTACTCTAGCTTTGTGTTACTCTTTCAATTTATTTGTACTTATGTAAGTAATTCATGATTACATACTTTTGTAAGTTGCCCAACTGTGTAACTGCCATTAAGTTTTTTTGTTTTGTTTTGTTTTAGACAGGGTCTCGCTCCGTTGCCCAGGCTGGAGTGCAGTGGAGCAAACCTGACTCAATACAGCTCTGACCTCCTGGACTCAGGCAATCCTCTTGCCTCAGCCTCCCATATAGCTGGGACTCCAGGTGCCCATGTCCAGCTAAATTTTTTATTTTTCTGTAGAGACAGGGTCTCACTTTATTGCCCAGGCTGGTCTCAAACTCCTGGGCTCAAGAGATCCACCTGTCTCCACCTCCCAGAGTGCTAGGATTACAGGCGTGAACCACCATGCCTGGCAGTGCTGTTAAGTTTTGTTACCCAAAAAAAAACAGAGTTCCTTTGCCTTTCAAGTAACAAAGGACTCCACAAGAACACAGATTTTGATCAATAGAAGTTTTATTACTTGCCACAAGTAAGGAGAGCACTGGGAGTATTCTCCAAAGCAGTGGCTCTCTGAGGGAAAGTGAGAGGAGGGTTTTATGGGGCGATGGAGAGGGAAGGGAGGGTATGTCACTGCATGTAGAGGAGGGGTCCCAGTGGTGTACATATAGTGAGTCTTTATGCCTGGACGTAGGTCACATGCTGTGGTAGTGAAGCTATAGCTTCTCCCAGGATAGAGACTTCAGCATGGTAATGAGGAAAGTTCACTCAGGTTTATCTATGAGTTGCCAGGGTCTGTGAGGAACTGGTTCTAGCTGTCTAGGTGACTGCATTCTACACAGGGTTTAGGCAAAAATAGGCTGGAAGGCAGGAGGCTATAAAACAGGCTGATTGTTCAAGTTGATTAATTCCTATAGTCCATGAAGACCTTGCTGTCTGCTTACAGCTTGTTGAGTGTCTTTTCAGACCTTTTTCTTCCATTCATTTACATATATTAATACATAGACTAATATATAAGTGTTCTTTTCCCTCAGCACAAATGATGTCATATGTATTGGTCTGCAAGGCTTGTTTTTTTTACTTAATGTATTTTGAGTCTCTTTCCATACATTTTCATAGCACTGGGGTATGTCTCTGTTTATCTAGAGTGCAACGGCGTGATTTCGGCTCACTGCAGCCTCTGCCTCTCGGGCTCAAGCAGTCCAACTGCCTCAGCCTCCCGAGTAGCTGGGATTACAGGCGCCCATCACCACGCCTGGCTAATTTTTGTGTTTTTAGTAGAGATAGGGTTTTACCATGTTGGCCAGGCTGGTCTCAAACTCCTGACCTCAGGTGATTTGCCCAACTCGACCTCCCAAAGTGCTGGGATTACAGGTGTGAGCTGCCACACCCAGCCCAATTTTTTCAATTACATAGATTTCTAGTCTTTTAACTTGGTAAAGTTTATTATCTTTCTGTAATATGGACGATCACTGTAATCAATCTGTTTTCCATATTAGAGTTTTTACATATCAGGTTTTCTTAAAGTAAGCATCATGCTGGTGTAGCAGCATATGAGTGCTTTAGGGCCCAAGAGTGAGAAAAGACATATATAGTTGTTACCTTCCTAGTTGAGCCTTGAAGGAGATCATAGTGGACTGTGTGTGATTGGTGAGAATAATATCACAGGAGAACATTCAAAACAATAAAGTGAGTCACCTCCTGCCCCTTCAGTGGCTTTACACTACTCTTCATATAGTAACCAAATACCATCATATAAGTTAGAAGATCCTGTGTTCTTTGGTCCTTGCTAATTCTTTTTTTCTTTTTCTTTTTTTTTTTTTGAGATGGAGTATTGCTGTGTCACCCAGGCTGGAATGCAGTGGTGCAATCTTGGCTCACTTCAAGCTCTGCCTCCCAGGTTCACACCATTCTCCTGCCTCAGCCTCCCAAGTAGCTGAGATTACATGCATTGTGCCACCATGCCTGGCTAATTTTGTATTTTTAGTAGAGATGGGGTTTCTCCATGTTGGTCAGGCTGGTCTCGAACTCCTGACCTCAGGTGATCCACCTGCCTCGGCCTCCCAAAGTGCTGGGATTACAGGTGTGGGCCACCATGCCCGGCCTCATCTGTACTATATTCTATCTAGTCTCAGAATCTATGGTAATGCCGTTTCTTTACCCAGAATCTATACCACACATATTAAACATTATTCTTCCCTTAACTTTCATTCAGCAGTCATCTTTAAAATCTTACCATAAATATCACTTACCTGTACATCAGCTCCACCCTAATTTGGTCAGGTTTCCTCTGTTATATATGCTTGTATCTCCCTGTACTTTACCTACATATCACTTACCATAACTTGGAATCATATATTTAGTTGTGTGATTGCTGTTTATATGTTTAGTGAAAGAAACAGTGCAAGCTCCATGTGGACTTAGAATGACTTATCATTTTTTTATCCCTAGTACTGAACACATAGTAAAGACCAATAAAACATTTTTTTGTCATCTAACTAAATTTAATTTTTCCTGGGAATGGAATAAGCTTTCTTTTTTTTTCCTTTTTTCTTTTTTCTTTCTTTTTTTTTTTTTTTTTTTTTTTTGAGATGGGGTCTTGCTCTGTCACCCAGGCTGGAGTGCAGTCATGTGTTCGTGGCTCACTGCAGCCTCAAACTCCTGGGCTCAAGCGATCCTCCTACCTCAGCCCTTAGCTTCCTGGGTCGCTGGGACCACAGGTGCATGCCACCATGCCTGGCTAATTTTTGTAGAGACAGGGTCTCCCTGTGTTACCTAGGCTGGTCTCAAACTCCTGGGCTCAAGCAGTCCTCCCATCTCAGCCTCTCAAAGTGCTGGAATTATAGGCATGAGCCATCACACCCAGCCTGAAAAATTTGTGTGAGTCTGTCGAGATTGTGGTATAAATACAGAGGAAACATATGTTTATATAAATTGTTTCTACTTTTAAAATATTCTTATGTTGTCAAAAGTTTTGTTTGTTCGTTTGTTTGTTTTGAGATGGAGTCTCACTGTCGCCCAGGCAGGAGTACAGTGGCGGATCTCGGCTCACCGCAACCTCCACCTCCTGGGTTCAAGCAATTCTCCTTACTCAGCTTCCCGAGTAGCTGGGATTACAGCCACGCACCAGCACACCTGGCTAATTTTTTATATTTTTGGTAGAGACGGGGTTTCACCGTGTTGGCCAGTCTGGTCTCGAACTCCCAACCTCAAGTGACCCTCCCGCCTCAGCCTCCCAAAGTGCTGGGATTACGAACCTGAGACACCGCGCCTGGCCGTCAAAAGTTATTTGTGTCTTGTTCAGTAATTCTTCCCTCCCTCTACCCCCTTCCCCAACAAAGCTTTTTTTTTTTTTTTTTTTTTTTTTTTTTTTTTTTTTCTGAGACGGAGTTTCGCTCTTGTTCCCCAGATGAGTGCAATGGCACTATCTTGGCTCACCACAACCTCTGCCTTCTGGGTTCAAGTGATTCTCCTGCCTCAGCCTCCTGAGTAGCTGGGATTACAGGCACCTACCACCACGCCTGGCTAATTTTTGTATTTTTAGTGGACATAGGGTTTCACCATGTTGGCCAGGCTGGTCTCGAACTCCTGACCTCAAGGAATCTGCCCACCTTGGCCTCCCAAATTGCTGGGATTACAGGCGTGAGCCACCGTACCCAGCCAAGATTATTTTTTAGATATATTTATTTTTAAAAAATTAGAGATTTAGCTGGGCGTGGTGGCTCACACCTGTAATCCCAGCACTTTAGGATGCCAAGGCGGGAGGATCATCTGAGGTCAGGAGTTCAAGACCAGCCTGACCAACATGGAGAAACCCTGTCTCTACTAAAAATACAAAATTAGTCAGGTGTGGTGGTGCATGCCTGTAATCCCAGCTACTTGGGAGGCTGAGGCAGGACAATCGCTTGAACCCAGGAGACAGAGGTTGCAGCATTGCACTGCAGCCTGGGCAACAAGAGCGAAATTCCGTCTCAAAAAAAAACTTAGATAAACTTAAGAGACTAGGGTCCCAGATGGAACTTTATTACTAACTTCAAGTCTCCTCTCAGGCAGGGGACTACTTCCCATCTCTAAAATGAGGGAATGGAAATAGATGTTTTATCATGGCTCTAATTCTGTAAAAGTATAAAAAGATGGATTACAGTGATATAAATGTGGTATAAAAAGTTGTGGAATAAGACTGGACTTGTGGTTCTTTTTCAACAGTTTAATTGAAAAGAAAGACTCAATTTTTTTCCTTTTCCTTTGTTTTCAGGTTATATTTCACACTATGTGCTGACTGTATCTACAGAAGATATTTAAAAAAAAAAAAGATAAACTTTTTTTCAAAGATTTTGATTCCAGTGGAATCTTTGCTTTAGATTTGTGTGTGTGTTTGTGTTCGTGAATTGTAACTCCAGAAGCAATGCCTGTACAAGCTCCACAATGGACGGATTTCCTCTCCTGCCCAATTTGCACTCAGACTTTCGACGAAACAATTCGAAAGCCCATCAGTTTGGGTTGTGGCCATACTGTCTGCAAGATGTGCCTGAATAAACTCCACCGCAAGGCTTGCCCATTTGACCAGACCACTATCAATACAGACATTGAGCTCCTCCCTGTGAACTCAGCATTGCTGCAGCTCGTGGGTGCTCAGGTAAGATGGGTGACTTAATACTTTAAAATTTTTCTCTCTTTCTCTCTCTCTCTCTCTGTGTGTGTGTGTGTGTGTGTGTGTTGTGCGTGTTTTTCTCCTGAGAGAAACCTGTTGAATTAAAATTGAGTAACACTGCCTTCTATTTAAATAGGTATAATTCTGTTTGGTACTGTAAATCCTTTATTTCATCATGTTAGATTTATTATGGTAGTACAGTGCTTTTTAGTCATAGTACAGTAACATCTGTTTAATCTTGTCAGATATTGAATAAACCTAGCTATGCAGATCACTAAAGAAACCCAAGGCCGGGTGTGGTGGCTCATGCCTATAATCCCAGCACTTTGAGAGGCCAAGGCGGGTGGATCATTTGAGGTCAGGAGTTCGAGACCAGCCTGGCCAACATGGTGAAACCCTGTCTCTACTACAAATACAAAAAAATGAGCTGGGTGTGGTGAAGTGTGCCTGTAATCCCAGCTACTTGGGAGGCTGAGGCATGAGAATTGCTTGAACCTAGGAGGCGGAGGTTGCAGTGAGCCGATATTGTGCTGCACTCCAGCCTGGGTGACAGAGTGAGATCCTGTCTCAAAAAAAGAAAAGAAACCTAAGAGGTAAGTCATAAGGAGCTTTTTTAACATTGAGAAAACTATTGTTCATAAAACCACTGCACTTTACTCAGTAGGGAAGGTGCAGCTGCTTCAGGCAGTTTTACTCAGTAGACATTAACTGAATTGAAAGATGAGAAAGGTAACAAAAACTATAGCACAACGTTTGGGAACCATTAGAACACACTTAATGCTTTATAGACCTAAAAATGGTTAAATGGTAAATTTTGTGTTATGTATATATTATCACAATAAAAAAATAAAATTTTCCCAAATTTTCCTTTCATCTAAAAGGAAAAAGAAAAAATAAATTAGACTTTAAAATATATAATCACCAATTTCTCCTAGGAATGTAAGGTTGACTTAACATCTACAAATCAATTAGTGTAATTCACTGTATCAGTAAAAGTTGCAAAATTGCACACATATGATCATCTCAGTAGACACAGAAAAAGCATTTGGCAAAATCCAATACCTTTTCATAATAAAAGCACTGAAACAACTAGGAAAAAAACTTCTTCAACCCAAAGGACATGGATGAAAAACCCACAGCTAACATACTGAATGGTGAAAGACTAGATGCATTTTCTTTAAGATCAGGAACAAGTCAAGGATCTCCACTCTTAACTGTTTCTGTTCAACATCATACAGGACTTCCTAGCCAGGGCAATTAGGCAAGTAAATGAAACCGGTGACATTCAGATAAGAAGTAAAAAATAAAAACAATCTCATTCACAGATGACATGGTCTTATATATAGAAAATGTTAAGGAATCTACAAAGAAAAAGCTATTAGAAACAAAAAACTAGGCAGAGCTGCAGGATATAAGATGAGTGTATAAGTATCAGTTGTCTGAAAAAGCAAAAGTCTTTCTAAGTTGTAAAAATGTGTTTACAGTGTTTCATAATTTCTTTCTTTCTTTTTTTCTTGCTCTGTCACCCAGGCTGGAGTACAGTGGTGTGATCTTGGCTCACTGCAATCTCTGCCTCTCAAGTTCAAGTGATTCTCATGCCTCAGCCTCCCAAGTAGCTGGGATTACAGGTGTGCACTACCATACCCAGCTAATTTTTGTATTTTTAGTAGAGACAGTGTTTCGCCACGTTGGCTATGCTGGTCTCAAACTCCTGACCTCAAGTGATCCACCTGTCTCGACCTCCCAGAGTACTGGGAATACAGGCATGAGCCACCGTACCCAGCTAGTGTTGCGTACTTTCATCCACAATATGTTAATAATAGTTTTCTTAGGCCGGGCGCAGTGGCTCACGCCTGTAATCCCAGCACTTTGGGAGGCCGAGGCGGGTGGATCACGAGGTCAGGAGATAAGACCATCCTGGCTAACACAGTGAAACCCCATCTCTACTAAAAATACAAAAAGTTAGCCAGGTGTGGTGGCAGGTGCCTGTAATCCCAGCTGCTTGGGAGGCCGAGGCAGGAGAATGGCATGAACCCAGGAAGCGGAGCTTGCAGTGAGCCGAGATTGCGCCACTGCGCTCCAGCCTGGGCAACAGAGCAACACTCTGTCTCAAAAAAAAAATAAAATAAATAATAATAATAATAGTTTTCTTACACACGTAAGAAAGACTGTCTGGCACATAGTAGGCCCTTAATAAAGATTTGTTAAGTAATATATATGTTTTATTTCTATACACTAGCAATGGACAATCTGAAAATAGATCAGTTTCATCTACAAGAGCATAAAAAAAATTAAGAATATATTTAACAAAAGAAATGTAAAATTAGACCAGTGCAGTGGCTCATGCCTGTAATCCCAACAGTTTGAGAGGCCAAGGCTAGCAGATCTCTTGAGGCCAGGAGTTCCAAGACCAACCTGGCCAACATGGTGAAACCCCATCTCTACCAAAAAAAATACAAGAATTAGCCAGGTGTGAAGGTGCCCACCTGTAATCCCGGCTACTCAGGGGGCTGAGGCATGAGACTCGCTTGAACCCAGGAGGCGGAGGTTGCAGTGAGCTAAAATCACACCACTGCACTCCAACCTGGGTGACAGAGCAACTCTGTCAAAAAAAAAAAAAAAGAAAGAAAGAAATGTAAAACTATGTTTTGAAGACTACAAATCGTTGTTTAAAAGTAACTTAAAACTTGAATAAACATTTACTCTATTAACTCAAAATGGATCAAAGGCTAAATATAAGAACTAAAACTACGAAACCCTTAGAAGAAAATATAAACATAAGTCTTTATGACCATGGAGTAGGCAGTGAGTTTTTTTAAGATGTGACACCAAAAAGCACAAGGAACAAAAGAAAAAGATAAGTTGAACTTCATCAAAATTAAAAACTATGTTTCAAAGATAGGAACAATTGGCTGGGCACAGTGGCTCACGTCTGTAATCCCAGCACTGTGGGAGGCCAAGATGGATGGATCATTTGAGACCAGCCTAGGCAACATGGCAAAACCCCATCTCTACTGAAAATACAAAAAAAAATTTTTTTGCTGGGTGTGGTGGCACATGGCTGTAGTCCCACCTGTCTGTGAGGCTGAGGTGGGAGCATCACCTGAGCCCAGGAGGCCAAGATGAGTGGATCGTTTGAGGCCAGCCTAGGCAACATGGCAAAACCCCATCTCTACAGAAAATACAAAAAAAAAAAAAAATTACTGGGTGTGGTGGCACATGCCTGTATTCCCATCTGTCTGTGAGGCTGAGGTGGCAGCATCACCTGAGCCTGATCACCTGATCGAGGCTGCAGTGAGCCTCGATCGCAGCACTATGCTGTAGCTTGGGCAACAGAATGAGACCCTATCTAAAAAAAACAGCAACAACAAAAAACAAAGATACCAACAAGAAAGCAAAAAGAACAACCTACAGAATGTGAGAAAACAATTGTAAAATCCTATTTCTGATAAAGACTTATATGTAGAATATATAAGGAGCTCTTACAACTCAGTGATAAAAAGACAACCCAGTTTTTAAAATGGACAAAGATCTGAACAATCACCTCGTCAAATAGATTATACAGATGGCAAATTGGCAAAATGAAAAATAGCTCAGCAGTTTGTCTTTAAGTAATTGCAAATTAAAGCAAGTGAGATACCACTACACACAAAAATTAAACACACAAATTAAAATGGCCAAAATCCAAAACATTAGCAACACCAAATGCTGGTGAGGATATGGAGCAACAAAAACTCTCATCTTTTTGGAAATGAAAAATGGTATAGCTACTTTGAAAGACAGTTTGGCAGTTTCTTTATAAGCTTAACATAGTAGGTATTTACCCAGTTAACTTGAAAATTTATGTCTACACAGAAACCCTCACATGACTATTTATAACAACTTTATTCATGATTGCCAAAAAATGGAAGCAGTTGGGATATCTTTTAATAGGTGAATGGATAAACAGTGGTCTATCTATACAATGGCACATTGTATAAAATGAAATAATAAAAAGACATAGCTGTCAAGTCACAAAAAGACATAGACACATCTCAATGTATATCATTGCTAAGTGAAAGATACCAGTATGAAAAGGCCACATACTGTATGATTCCAATTATATCTGTAAAAGGTAAACCATAGCAACAATAAAAGTATCAGTGATTGCCATGGATTCAGGAGTAGGGAGAGAGGATGGAATTGGTGAAACAGTATTTCTTAGGGCAGTAAAACTGTTCTTTATGATTCTGTAATCGTGGCTATATGACACTCTGAATTTGTCAAAAACTGTAGAACTTTACAAAGATTATGGAAAACAATCTGAAGTATATGAAACAATTTCACTAAAGGGGTGGAGGAGAAAGGTAGATTGTGTAAGATTAAAGATAGGGAAAGATATTATCTATAAGCAGTGTACTCTAGTCTTTTCCCATGGGGGTACAAATTAATTCTGATACTGCTGTATGTATAATACATAATAAAATTGAACAGTTAAGTAAATGAATGGGAAATGGTTGGAGCCAGTTAACAGATAAACAAGGAGGAAGAGGTTAGAGTGATTCATGTGATAATGGATTGGAGTTGGAGGCATCAGTATGAACTCATTTTTAGCTTGATATGGATACAGATGGTTATATACAGAAATAGATATGTGTATATCTCGGGTTATTACAGTGACATATTTCCTTGCTCTGTCATCTAAGATGGCCTAGAAGGAACAACACCCCAATAGTAATGTGCATACATAGCATTCATATCTTGGTTTCTAGTACCATTCTCCAATAAAAGGAACCAGAGTTCCTTGGAGAAATGGCTAATTCTAAGACTGGGACAGGAAATACGCAAAATGAGTCTGGAGTAGCTTGTAGCACTGGAAAGTATAGAGAAGTATTCAAAACACACACAGACACATACACAGAGTAATGGGGGCTATATCAGAGGCACACAGGAGCCAACTGAAAGAGCTGTCAATGGCCAAAGCTAGAACAGTTTGAACAACAAAATAAGTGGAATTGGATTATAACCCAGGTATAAGATAAATATCCTTGAGTCTACATGATAAAATTAAATGATCGAATAAATAAATGGAAGAAAGAAAGAAATCTCCCATGCAGAATTCCAAATTAATTACATAGATATTCTGCTCTCAAGGATGTAGAATGTGTGTGGGCTACGCATAGTGACTCCTTCCAAAAAGTACAGTTTGGAAGGTGGGAGATTATGTAACTTTATAGTGGAGAAACCTGGTAAACACTGACTAAACCAGCTGATCAAATTTAACATCAGCAATAATAAGTTGTGTTGGTGGTGTGTAGCTTTGATATGATGTGATAAAAATGGCACTTTCCCCCTATGATCTTCCAAAAATCTATAACCCCAGTATACTCATGAGAAAAATGACAGATCCCAGATCCCAGTTAAGGGGCATTCTACAACATACCAGACCAGTACTCCTCAAAACTGTCAAGGTCATTAAAACAAGAAAAGTCTGAGAAAGTGTCCAAGCCAAGAGGAGCTTAAAGAGATATTGCAGGGCCAGCACAGTGGCTCACACCTGTAATCCCAGCGCTTTGAGAGGCCAAGGTGGGCAGATCACTTGAGGCCAGGAGTTGGAGACCAGCCTGGCCAACAGTGAAATCCCGTCTCTACTAAAAATACACAAAATCAGCCGGGTGTGGTGGCGCATGCCCATAATCCCAGCTACTCAGGAGGCTGAGGCATGAGAATCTCTTGAACCTGGGAGGTGGAAGTTGCAGTGAGCCAAGATTGTGCCACTGTACTCCAACCTGGGCGACAGAGTGAGACTTTGTCTCAACTTTGGAAAAAAAAAAAAAAAGGGAGAGACATGCAGGGAGAGAGGGAGGCCAAGGTGGGTGGATGGCTTGAGCCCAGGAATTCCAGGCCAGTCTGGGCAATGTAGTGGGACCTCCATCTCTACAAGAAAATACAAAATTAGCTGGGTGTGGTGGCGTGTGCCTATAGTCCTAGCTACTCAGGAGTCTGAGGTGGAGGATCACTTGAACCTGGGAGGCAGAGAGGTTGCAGTGAGCCCAGCTGCTGCCACTGCACTCCAGCCTGAGTGGCAGAGTGAGACTCTGTCTCTGAAGACTAAGTGTAATATGGTATCCTGGATGGGATCCTGAAACTGAGAAAGAACATTAGGTGAAAACTAAGGATATCTGATTAACATATGGATTTTAGTTGTTAATTATGAATATGTTGATATTGGCTCATTAATTTTAACAAAGGTACCATACCAGTGTAAGATGTTAATAATAGGGGAAACTGTTAGCCGGGTGTGGTGGCTCGCTCCTGTAGTCCCAGCTACTTGGGAGGCTGAGGCAGAAGAATTACTTGAACCCGGGAGGCGGAGGTTGCAGTGAGCCGAGATGGTGCCACTGCACTCCAGCCTGGGTGACAGAGGGAGACACCATCTCAAAAATAATAATAATAATAGGGGAAACCGAATACAGGATAATGAGAATTCTGTGTACTATCTTTGCCGTTTTTCTGTAAGTCTAAAACTGTTCTACGAAATAAAGTTTACCAGGCAAAATGGGCAAAGGATCTGAATAGATATTCTTCCAGAGAAGATACACAAATGGATAATTAGCATATGAAAGGATGGTCAACATCATTAGCTATCAGGGAAATAAAAATCAAAACCACAATGAAGTGGGAGGAAGGTAGATGGAAAGAAGAGATAATTATCAAAGAATACAAAGCTTCAGTTAGACTGGAGGAATGCCTTTAGTGATCTATTGCACAGAATAGTGACTATAAATAGTAATACATTGTATGTTTCAAAACTGCTAAAAGAGTAGATTTTATTTAAAATCTACAAAAAAAAAGTGAGGTCATGGATTTGTTAATTAACCTGATTTAGTTATCTCACATCGTCACATTGTACCCCATAAATATATGCAATTATTATTAATTTAAAATAAAATTTAGAAAAACCACAATGAATTACTACTTTCCACCCAACAGGATAGCTATAATAAAATAGATAATAAGTAGAAGAATTATCTTCCTACATAAAATGTAGAAGAATTGGAACCCTTATACACTCCTGGTAGATATATAAAATGCTACTCTGCTTTTGGAAAATAGTTTGGCAGTTTTTCAAAAGGTTAAATACAGACTCCTAGGTATATACCAAAGAGAAACAAAAACTTTTGTCTACACAAAAACTTGTACCCAGATGTTCATAGCAGCATTATTCATAATCGTCAAAAATAGAAACAACCCATATGTCTGTCAACTGATGATTGTATAAATAAAAGTGTGATATATATATACAATGGAATTCTATTCAGTGATGAAAATGAAGTACTGATACAACCTGGAAGACCCTTGAAAACATTGTTAAGTGAAAGAAGCAAGTCAGAAAAGACTATCTATTGTATTGATTTTGCTTATGTAAGATGTCCAGAATAGGCAAATCCATAGAAAATAGATTCATCTTTCCAAAGGTTGGTGGATGGTTGGGAAGAAATAAGGGGTAATTGTTAAAAGGGTACTGTGTTTCTTTTTGGGGTGATGAAAAGGTTCTAAAGTTGATTGTGGTTATGTTTGCACAACTGTGAATATACTGAAAACCATGGAATTGTATATACTTTAAACCAGTCAGTTGTATGGTATGTGGATTATATCTTAATTAGGCTGTTAGATAAACAAAACAAAGGAATGCAAAGATACATGTTAATAGGAAAGATCTTTTGAAAGAATTCAGTAAATTTAGTGGGCGTTTTGATGTTACCAGTGTGTTAGCATTATGAGTGCATAAACTATACTAAATAAAACATTTAATTAATGAACTGAGCACTCATACAGATCTTTTCTTTTGGCCTCCAGGTCCCTGAGCAGCAGCCTATTACTTTGTGTAGTGGGGTTGAAGACACAAAGCATTATGAGGAAGCCAAGAAATGTGTAGAAGAATTAGCATTGTACTTAAAACCGCTCAGCAGTGCTAGAGGTAAGTTTTTGTTTCTTATTTAAAGAGTAAAATTGCTTTTTTAAATACTCAGTACATAATCCTATATATTATAAGTCCTGAGGAATTCCCAAAAAATCTAACTAGAGGTAAATTTGATGCGATTATCCATACTAAGTAAATGTCTACTAAAGAAACTTGTTACCATAAAAATTGTGAGCTATTAAGCAAATGTTAATGAAATTTACCTATTGTAAACTAAACTCATTTTGTGCTAAATATCATTACACCAACCACATCAAATCGTGAATTTTGAGTTTATGTGATGATGGAAACATTATTCGATCATAATAAAAGCAAATATAGCTACTTACTTCAGAAGTGCTTTCCATCATTTGACTATTCTGAATGGTTTGCCTTCTATCCAGTTTTATATGCTATGCTATAGGCAGTATAATAAATATGGAAGTTGCCATTACTGCACAGAAAGGGCTTGCTATTTAATTAGGAAAATAAGGTTAACCACTATGAAATAATATACCAGAACTCTTAGGACCTCAAGATTTACATTATAAACTAATTATCAACATTGTCTAGTCCTTTTTTCTTTCTTCCTCTGTGATTAAAATGAGTAATGGTATATTTAATGTCATAATGAATGCTAAGTTCACATGAGATAACTCATGTATACATTTGTATACTTTAAAAATGTATACTTAAGTAAGCTTTACATGTGTGGTTTTATTTGTTGCTTATTTTAAATACTCTAGTAAGACCCAGAACTAGTCACATACCCACAAGTTAACCCAACAGAAGAATTGCTCCTGGACTTTAAAATTGCATTGTGAACCTAGGAATAACTTCTTTACTCTTTTAAAGGAGTGGGTCTGAACAGCACTACTCAGAGTGTTCTGAGTCGCCCAATGCAGAGGAAGCTTGTGACTCTAGTCCACTGTCAACTAGTAGAAGAAGAAGGCAGGATTCGTGCCATGAGGGCAGCTCGATCTTTAGGTGAACGAACAGTTACAGAGCTCATTCTCCAGCACCAGAATCCTCAGCAACTCTCTTCCAATCTTTGGGCAGCAGTAAGGGCTAGGGGATGCCAGTTCCTTGGACCAGGTACATAATTAACTTTTGGTATTTATTCTGCTGGTAATTCTAAAAGTATGATGTAGGAATTATAAGTGATGTACAAAGCCTAGTTCTTTGCAGTATTTTATTGTTACCAAGTAATGTCTTGTTTGATGTTCATGGCTTGAGCAATTCCACGTAACTTAGTGGACTTACTAGGTGAACTTAGTGAACTTAGAACTTTTCTCTTAATGCCAAAAGTTGTTTCTTTTTTAAATTTTTTTATTTTTCCTTTTTTTCACACCTGTAGCAGGAAGTTCATTCATTTTGATAGAAGTTTTTCTTAAATGTATTAATCACTTATCTGTTTTCTTTATAAAATATATAGAATGTAATACAAAATTGCTCACAAAAATGGTGTAAAAGCGTGTTGCTGGTTAATTTTAACTGTATTGCCAGTTAATTGAGTGAATAGCTGCAGAAATGGTTAAATATTCCCCTTCTAATAAATGGATTTATCTTATCTATGTACTTGATAAATTTTGGTTTTGCCCAACTTTCCCTAGCAATGCAGGAGGAAGCTTTAAAGTTGGTTCTGCTGGCCTTAGAAGATGGTTCTGCTTTGTCAAGAAAAGTATTGGTTCTCTTTGTGGTGCAAAGATTGGAGCCACGGTTTCCTCAAGCCTCTAAAACTAGCATTGGGCATGTTGTTCAGCTCCTTTATAGAGCCTCCTGTTTCAAGGTATGAACCTACATTAAAGCTTAGCTTGAAAGGAAACATTGTTCTTTCCCCAAAGTTAAGTAGTAAAACTTTGAGTTTAATAAAGTTGCCTGTATCTTTTCAGAAAATTTCAGCAATTTTTCTTTATTCTTTTAAAGAATGTAGATGGTGTCTTATTATAGTTACATCCTATTATATTGAATTTTTGTATGTTTGATATTGAATAACATAGATCAAGTCAAGGTTTATCAATTTTTGTATTTCAAGAGACTAAGAAACTATATCAATTTCTTACCAAGACTGTGCAGAATTGGTCTGAAGAGAGAGTTATTGAAGCACAAATAAATTTCATTTATTTTTATTTTTTTGAGACAAAGTCTTGCTGTCGCCCAGGCTGGAGTGCAGTGCACGATCTCGGCTCACTGCAACTTCCACCTCCTGGGTTCAAGCGATTCTCCTGTCTCAGCCTCCCGAGTAGCTGGGGTTATAGGCAGGGCCACTGCGCCTGGCTACTTTTTGTATTTTTAGTAGAGACGGGGTTTCGCCATGTTGGCCAGGCTGGTCTCGAACTCCTGACCTCAGGTGATCTGCCCGCCTCAGCCTCCCAAAGTGCTGGGATTACAAGCGTGAGCCACCGCGTCCAGCCAAATAAATTTTATTCAGAGATTTTCTCCTAGTGTAATTCCACATATACAGTAATGAAGTTCCATTTGCCATTTCAGTTTATATGATAATGCTGGACATAGTCTCTTACCCCAAATTGAATAAGCACCACCTCAAACATTGCTTCTCACTATGTATCATTTATTATTCATCCAGTATTATTTTTCTGACTTTTTTTTGAGATGCAGTCTTGCTCTGTCGCCCAGGCTAGAGTGCAGTGGTATAGTCTTGGCTCACTGCATCCTCTGCCTTCTGGGTCAAGCAGTTCTCCTGCCTCCAGCCTTCTAATCATAATCATGATTATTCTAGTCTAGCATCTCACACTTTACACTTTCTGGTAGTAGCCCATCCCACAAAACTCCATGGAGAATTAAGCCAGGTACAAATTAAATCATTTTTAGAATTACACAGCATCTGAAGCTCTACAGTCATCAGTCCCACCTAGTTCATTGTCAGGCAATCTCAAGAGTCATAATCCACATTTATGGAGAAGAAACATTGTTTTTCAGAATATAGAATTGTATTAGTATTTTTTTCTTTTCAAAAATACATATACATACACATACACCTTAAACTGAATGTATATGTTAAAGTCTGTCAAATCTTTGGATTTCATTCCAGCACATACAGATTGACTATACAAAAATCCAAAATCCAAAACTTTTTGAACATCAACATGATGCTCACACACTCATTGGAGGATCTCAGATTTTCAGAGTAAGGATGCTCAAGTGGTTTAATGCAGATATTCTAAAATTTGAAAAAATCTGAAATCTGATAACACTTCTGGCCCAAGCATTTTGGCTAAGAGATTCTCAGCCTGCATTTATTCTTTCTGAAAGACCTATCCAGAAAATGTTGGCCTAAATCCAACTTGACTCAGAATGGGATGATAACAATATACCTACCTCAGCAAGTTGAGGAGAAGGTATTTTGCAGGCAAATGGTATATTCATTTAATCTTGCTGTTGCTGCTAAATTTGTTACATTAAAAATTATATGTTCGTATAAAGCATAAACTCATTTTTTTGACTTCATTATGAGATTATTTGTGTCTTATTAGGTCACCAAACGTGATGAAGACTCTTCTTTGATGCAGCTGAAAGAAGAATTTAGAACCTATGAAGCTCTGCGGCGAGAGCACGACTCCCAGATAGTGCAGATTGCTATGGAAGCAGGCTTACGAATTGCACCAGACCAATGGTCCTCTTTGCTTTATGGAGACCAATCTCACAAATCTCATATGCAGTCCATTATTGACAAGGTAGGACCTTTTTTGTTCCTTATTCTTGGACTAATCTTGGCATTTTGGTAATTCATTTAACAAATGTATATTAAAGTGAATACTGTATAGCTTTTGTAAATTGTATTTATAGCCAGTGTCATGTCATAACCAGTCACATTATAATACCACTTTGTTCACTTAAAGATTTGATTAGTTTGTATTTTTTATTTTATGTATTATATATTTTATTTTATTTTATTTTTACTGGAATCACAGAGATGAAGGCCAGCTCTAGAGACCACTCTACATTTAATTTAGAGAAATAGAGTCAAATAGTAAGAGTAACCTAAAAAAAAAAAAATTTACTAAAATCTTAATATGTATCTAGTGGTTTTAAATAATTCATTTAATCCTCTCAACAGCCCCGTATTATCCATTTTAGACAAAGACAAAGGGAAGTTAATATGTTTTCCAGCATCACATAGATAATAAATGACAGAAGTGGATTTGAACTTGGCCATTCTCACTGTAGAGTACACTAACCTTTTACCAAACTATTCCTCCCCACCTTTTTTTTTTTTTTTTTCTATTTCTGAAGATAGAGTTCCTTGAATGGGTAATACAGTGAGAATTGGGAAATATGTTTTTTAAATGCTTGGTGTAGGGTGGGCACAGTGGCTCATGCCTGTAATCTCAGCACTTTGACAGGCCAAGGTGGGGGGATTGCTTGAGGCCAGGAGTTCAGGCACAGCCTGGGAAACATTGGGACACTCATCTCTACCAAAAAAAAAAAAAAAAATAGCCAGGTGTGGTGGTAGGCGCCTGTAGTCTCAGCTACCTAGGAGGCTATGGTGGGAGAATCCCTTGAGCTCAGGAGTTTGAGGGTGCAGTGAACTATGTTAGCACCACGGCAACGGAGTGAGACCCTGTCTCTTTAGGGGGGAAAAAAAGGCGGTACATAATTTTCAGTTACAATGTAGGTTGTTTGCTCTGCCCTGTAAGTCTTCCCTGGATACCTTTAACCAGACTTTACCTGCAACTCTTAGGTTTGGACAGGAGCTTGTATCGGAAGTTTTGCAACTGATTTATAATTTACAAAAACGCTTAATGCTTAGTAATGATCTATTAGAGGAGTACCTTTCTACCTCTGAAGAGAAACTTGGCTTTCTTTTTTTTTTTGAGACAGAGTCTCACCCTGTCACCCAGGCTGGAGTGCAATGGCATTATCTCGGTTCACTGCAATCTCTGTCTCCCAGGTTCAAGCGATTCTCCTGCCTCAGCCTCCCAAGTAGCTGGGATTACAGGCATGTGCTACCACGCCCAGCGAATTTTTTGTATCTTAGTAGAGACGGGGTTTCACCTTGTTGGCCAGGCTGGTTTCGAACTTCTAACATCGTGATCTGCCCACCACAGCCTCTCAAAGTGCTAGGATTACAGGCATGAGCCACCATGCCTGGCCTGGCTTGTCTTTTATAAAGATTCTACAAGGTGGTTAATCTTCCTGTGTGAACTGAACTGTGTAACTAGGTGTATATCCTGCAATAATTTTCTCACGTCACGTGCAGTGCTTTAAATTTAATATCCAGAGACCTTTGTACAACAAGCTGGTAAACTTTGCAGTGTGTGTGATATTTTATAGAGCAATAGAACTTTCTGTAATCATGAAAATGTTCTGTGTGTGCACTGTCCAATATGGTGATCACTAGTCACACACGGCCATTAAGCACTTGAAATGTGACTTTTGCAACCAATGAACTGAAATTTTTATCTCATTTAATTAACAAATTTAAATAGCCACATATTGCCAAGGTTACCATATTGGATAATACAAAAGCGAATTTATTAAAAGTGATGAGAAAAGCACTAATTCTAGTAACTTAATGGGGAGAGAAACAGGAATTAACAATTCACAAAGATGACTCATCAATATATCTAATTGACGGTAGGCTGAATTGAGAGAGGTCTCACATTTGAAGAATGTGACAGCAGAGGCAATACAGTACACAATGTGCCAAGCTCTGGATGCAGAGAAGTACAGAATTTATTTGGGTAGCAAGTAATCTACTCTGGCCGAAGTGTAGGGTATATGGGAAGATAAAAATTAAATTTAATAAATCGCAAAAATGATTGTGATATAAATAATCTTTATAATAAAAGGATTATCTGACCTTTGGGAAAGTTAACATTTATCTTTTTTAAGTTGCAGACCCCAGCCTCTTTTGCACAGAGTGTTCAGGAACTAACAATTGCTCTCCAGCGGACTGGAGACCCAGCAAACTTGAACCGACTAAGACCCCATTTGGAGCTGTTAGCAAACATTGACCCTAGTCCAGGTAAACCCACGGGAAATTAATGGACTATCTTATATGTGCCTTTCGTGCTACTCAATGGTTCTTTAATTATCTTTTGTTATTCCTCTAGGGTTTCCCAAAGTAGTTACTCCAGATATTTTTTACAGTATTTTAAGTTTCCATTTTAAATCTTTTCACTCTTTATCTCAGGTTAGTTCACTTTAATATTTATTTAATACTTTTTACACTGTTGCTCATTTCATCAGGAAAATAGATTTCTCTGGGCTTCTTTATGTTTCTTCTTTCTCCCGTCACAAAATTGTGTTGTATTTTACCATTCTTACCTCTTCCAAATCTTGTTTTTCTCATTTTTTTCTGTATCATGTATCCTTAGTTGCATTTCCTTGATCCTGTTTTTGCCATCTCTGTGATACCTTGTTCCTTCAAATATCCTCTCTTGTATATCTTTACTTAGGCTTTTTCTGCTGCTTCTCCTTAACCTGAAAATATACCCAACCTTCATTTTTCAACTTATACTTACATCTAAGTTATTTTAGCTTCTCTGTGTTTATTCCTACTGCTGATCTGAAGCTCTCTTAATATTCGCTAGTAGATTCCCAGTCTCTGATTCCAGAAGCTTTGTCTTAGTTTTTAAATCACTCCCATTTGTTTTCAGCATTTGGATAATGTTGTTGAGCACTTTTTTGATATCTTTCTGTGATCTCATAGTTCTCTTCTGACCTGAGTGCTACTTCTGTCTTATTTGTACCATGCTTTCCCCTCCTGCCCACTAAAGAGTAGGCAGGTTATGCTCTTGGAATTTTGTTTTCTCTACATGCTCTGATGGTGGTTATTCATTCTTAGCATCAGGTATTACCTTCGTGTAGAATACAGACTCCCAAATATCTCTATCACTATTATCTCTGCATCACTCCAGATACATCTCCCAGTGCTTGCTGAGATTCCCCATCATCTCCTCTGAGTGCTTCAAAGCAAGCTCATCATTACTTGATACTTGCTCTTCCTTTAATGTTTCCTCTTTCTGATAATGACCTCATTCTCTGAGGTATGTAAGTTTAAAACCTTAATGTTTTGTCTTGCCTCATCTTTTCCTTTCACTTGTTCTACATACTGTTTCATACAATACGATTTATCTGTTCTTCTTTCACAATATCCCTGTATCCCCTGCTTATAATTACTTCCTTTGAGAGCCTCCTTTTCCCCGAGACTGAATGTCTTCCAAGTTCCTCTACTCTGAGTTCCTCCAATCCAGTCTACTTACTGCTGTAAAAGAAATCACATCCCTGGCCGGGCACAGTGGCTTACGCCTGTAATCCCAGCACTTTGGGAGGCCGAGGCGGGTGGATCACGAGGTCAGGAGATCGAGACCATCCTGGCTAACGCGGTGAAACCTCGTCTCTACTAAAAATACAAAAAAAATTAGCCGGGCATGGTGGCGGGCGCCTGTAGTCCCAGCTACTTGGGAGGCTGAGGCAGGAGAGTGGTGTGAACCCAGGCAGCAGAGCTTGCAGTGAGCCAACACTGCGCCACTGCACTCCAGCCTGGGCGACAGAGCGAGACTCTGTCTCAAAAAAAAAAAAGAAATCACATCCTTGATCTTGCTTCCACACTCATAAACTTTCATTGTTTGTAGAATTGCTTACGGAATAAGGTTTGACACTCTTGACTATGGCATTCAGAACCCTCTTAGTTTTTTGTCAGCCTGCTTTTATAGATTTGCTCCCAAAATTGATTAGTAAACCAGATCAATGTTATTAGAATATATAGTGATTTTTTTCCCTGACTGCTGTGCTTTGATTATCCTGAGCAGTCAAAAGAGAACTTCCACAAGTTCCTAAACCATTTTTGACCCCGTTTCTCATCTACCTACCACTTCATTTCTTTTTTTGGCACTCTGTTGAACTCAACTCCAGTCAGGCATTTATCTCCACTGCTCTATCCAAACTTACTTTTTCAAGATCATAAATTACTTCCATGTAGCTAATTCCAAAAGTCAGTTCTCAGTTCTTACTGTACTTGATTTAGCAGCATTTAACTTTTTTTTTTTTTTTTTTTTGGAGACACAGTTTCACTCTGTCCCCCAGGCTGGAGTGCAATGGCAAGATCTCGGTTCACTGCAACCTCTGCCTCCCAGGTTCAAGCAATTCTTGTCCTGAGTAGCTAGGATTACAGGCGTGCACCACCACATCCAGCTAATTTATTATTATTATTTATTTTTAGTATCTTTAGTAGAAACAGAGTTTCACCATGTTGGCCAGGCTGTTCTCAAACTGCTGAACTCAGGTGACCCGCCTGCCTCAACCTTCCAAAGTGCTAGGATTACAGGCATGAGCCACCATGCATGGCCATTGTTCTGTACTCTCTCTTCCTTGAAATGCTTTTTTATTGGCTTCTAGGTTACTAATTCTCTTCTTACTTTGTTGGACTCTGCTCAGCGTCCTCTGCTTTCTCATCTCCATATCCTGTACTCTTTGGAGTGTTCTTAGAGTTTAATCCTACTGTTTCCTAGATAATCTTATCTATCCCATAGCTTCAAATATAATTTATGTAACTCACAAATTTACTGTATTTTTATCAGTTCTGAGGTTCATAATTATTTCAGATCTTAGCATTTCTGAAATTGGAATGCATTTGTTTGAAGACATAATTAACCTTTTTTTTCTTTGTTGGCACATAAAGTAATATGTATTACAATTGATAGTCTTTTAGAGTTTGAAATATATATCCAGCCCATGCCTTTTTCCTGAACTTGTATATAAAACTGTTTTCTCGGCCGGGTGCAGTGGCTCATGCCTGTAATCCCAACACTTTGGGAGGCCAAGGCGGGCGGATCACAAGGTCAAGAGATCGAGATCATCCTGGCCAACATGGTGAAACCCCGTCTCTACTAAAAATACAAAAACTAGCTGGGCGTGGTGGCGGGCGCCTGTAGTCCCAGCTACTTGGGAGGCTGAGACAGGAGAATCGCTTGAACCCAGAAGGTGGAGGCTGCAGTGAGCAGAGATCATGCCACTGCACTCCAGCTTGATGACAGAGCGAGACTCCATCAAAAAAAAAAAAAAAAAAAAAAAAAAAAAAAAAAAAAAAAAAAAAAACTGCTTTCTCAGCATCTATCATCTTATATCTGATAAGCATTTCAAACTGAATCTGTCTAAAAATGAGCTCTCCCCTGCCATCCTGTTTGTGGCAACTCTATCATTCCAGTTGCTTAGTCCAAAAACCTCAACTCTTCTTTCTCTCATAATGTATATCTGATCCATTAGCAAATTCTGTAGGCCCTACCTTTAAAATCCATCCAGAATCCATCTACCTTCACTGCTGCCATCCCCATTTCTCAGGGGATTATGGAATAGCCTCCTGTTGTCTGTCTGATTTTAACAAAAGAGCTGGAGCGACCCCGTCACCCTCTGCTCATAAATTCTCCTGTAGCTTTCTATCACTCAGAGTAAAAGCCAAAATCTTTCCCATGATCTATAGGGCCTCATGGTCTGGTCTTTCATTACCTCTCTCAAACCTCATTTCCTACCCTTTTTTTCACTTAATTCCCTCCTCTCTGATTCCACCTCCATGCAACATGCCAGGCACACTTCTTACATCAAGGAATTTGCACTTACTCTTTCCTCTAACTTGGATGTTTTTCCCTTGGTATATTATTCTGCATGTCAAGAAGAATTAGTTACAGAATATTCTTTGATTATAGGGCCTTTTGTAGTTTTTGTGGTGTGTTGTATGGAAACATATATATAGCTGTATTGAACATTGTACAAAACAAATATTAGAAGATAATTTATATATTTGAAAGTCTCCAGTAGGCACATTTAAACCCTTCTTTCAGGTCTTTAATGAAATGTAACCTTCTCAAGGAGGACTTTTCTGGCCTCTGTCTAAATTTTTTTTTTTTTTTTTTTGAGACAGAGTCTCCCTCTGTTGACCAGGCTGGAGTGCGGTGGTGCGATCTCAGCTCACTGCAACCTCCGCCTCCCAGGTTGAAGTGATTCTCCTACCTCAGCTTCCCGAGTAGCTGGGACTACAGATGTGTGCCACCATGCTCAGCTAATTTTTTTGTATTTGTAGTAGAGCGCAGTGGCTCATGCCTGTAATCCCAGCACTTCGGAAGGCCAAGACGGGTGGATTGCCTCTGTCTAAAATTTTACACATTGGCCCCACTTCTCTTTTTAGCTCTGTTTTTTCAATTCAACATTATCTAAATACTACTCTATATTTTGCTTATTTGTCTTGGTTATTATCTGGCTCTTCTCCTTGAATATAATGGGGATTTTTGTTTTAATCACTATTGCTTACCCAACAACTAGAACAATAACTCAGATTTAGCAAGTGTTCCAAAAACTACTTTTTTGAATACTTGTTTTCTTCACCTTTTTTCCTTTTCAGATTCAATGTGTCCTTCAAAGCCCGGTTCAAATGCCATCCCCTAGAATTCTTTCAGGGTGTCTGAGCAAGAAGTTATCTCTACGTCTCTCTTCTTGTTTCATTTTATCTATTTCTTTTAAAGGATATATTTAGCCTTATAGTTAATTTTTCTTTTATAAATCATAGTGCTGGCACTGGGCAAATACCTACTAAATGAAGACATGTAGCAGAGTTGCTTTATATAATAGCTCTTCTATTAAACTTTTTTTTTTTTTTTTTTGAGACGGAGTTTTCGCTCTGTCACCAGGATGGAGTGCAGTGGTGCGATCTCGGCTCACTGCAACCTCTGCCTCCCGGGTTCAGGCGATTCTCCTGCCTCAGCCTCCCAAGTAGCTGGGACTATAGGCGCATGCCACCGTGCCTGGGTAATTTTTGTATTTTTAGTAGAGATGGGGTTTCACAATGCTGGCCAGGATGGTCTCCATCTCTTGATCTTGTGATCTGCCCACCTCGGCCTCCAAAAGTGCTGAGATTACAGGCCTGAGCCACTGTGCCCAGCTTATTAAACTTTTTAAGCTTTTTATTTACCAAAACTTGATTTATATAAAAGTTAAAAATAAACATGCAAATTGACTAACTATAGGCAGTCCTCAGTTTTGTTTAGTCTACACAGTGTTGGTCTGAGCAATGGTCTAAATTTCTTAGATGCCAACATTTTAAAACTGGGAAATTTTTATTTAAAAATCTCAAGTTTCAGGTTTCCCTGGGAAACAGTGAATGTATCTGGCAGTGCCAGCCTTGTATCATCACATAACAACAATCATCTAAAGCTGAGTTATAACCATACTCTTAGATGAGGGACATGCTCTCCAGTTCAGCAGTCGCTGTCACTTGTTGTCTCCTCAACACTAAGAGTCTAATGACAGTTACCACTATTGTGTGGCCTATTTACCTCTTTCATGTTACCTTTCTTGTTCCTATGGTTATTTCAGTTTGCAACCCCAGCTTTGAAAGAATATGTCCATTCCTTTAAAATGATGGTTAGGTGAATAACCTATTATCTAAAAAGCTAAGGTGTGAAGCTTGATTTCACTGAAATGTTGTCAACTAACTCTTTTATTAATTTGATATTAGGGAAAATATTGAGTAACATTAGAGTTTAAAACATTATCATTGGTTGTATAGATGCTCCTCCTCCTACTTGGGAACAGCTGGAAAATGGGCTGGTTGCTGTGCGTACGGTGGTACATGGGCTGGTTGATTATATCCAGAACCACAGCAAAAAAGGAGCAGATCAGCAGCAGGTAAGGAAGCTGTTTAAACCTTAGAGTTACCCCACTGTGGATATGCCTTAAAACTATAGGTAAACCACTGTGGGTATACCTACAGATACAAAGCCAAAAAGATGACATGAATATTTTGAGACTCTGACTATAGAAACTATAAATTACCTTGGCATGGTTAACAGTTTACTGCATTAGGCTGGTAATTTTATCTGACAATATTGACATTAAGTAATCCTTATTGATCTGATGTCATGCTGGGGTCAGTCTTCACATTGGATATGGCAGCATTTGATGGAGAAAATGGATTCAGTGCTGAAGTTTATTCCATTTATATAAGATTATTATTCTCTTTAGTTTGTTTAACATTTTGGTTTGACAATAAGTATCACTTTTTAGTGCTAATACTGTGTCTTTCCAATGCTGTTCAAATTTCTATATATTTTCTTATTAATATTTTAAGATTTTTTTCATTCATAATGTCTGTTATGCCATTGGGCCAAATTTCCCTCAAAGTTTTTAGATGAAATACGACTGTAGAATATAATAACTTCTTATAGCTAGAGTTTTAAATTTTATTCCCAGTAATTTTATTTGGCTCTCAGGATTTATATTAGGTTCATTAGATCTTTTATTTTGCAGTAGTAAGCCTGTGAACGTAAAACTCTTAATTTACCTGGTTCAGGTAAATATCAATAGATTACTCAGTATTCCTTTTTGCTTAAGAGGCAAGAAATATAAAAATTATCCTGCTAAGTAAAATAATCTGGATATGATTTTCCTAACCTGTCTAACACAGGTCAAAGCTTTATTTATGAATAGGCATAAAAGAAAGGAGAACCTACAGTTTTTAACTCTCTGTTTCATTAGACATCTTGAAGAAAATAACAAACGTAATGAGACTAACTCTGCCATATAGTGGTAAAATACACTAAATTTTGTCCAATTTAGTGTTGTGTCTCATATTTCATTAACTTTCAAATCCATCCTCCTGCCTTATCCTTGAGTTGTAAATAATAAGTGTCATTTGTACTTTCGGAACTATTTTAAGTTCTTCTTATATTATTCTGCATGTCAAGAAGAATTAGTTACAGAATATTCTTTGATTATAGGGCCTTTTGTAGTTTTTGTGGTATGTTGTATAGAAACATACATATAGCTATATTGAACATTGTACAAAACAAATATTAGAAGATAATTATATATTTGAAAGTCTTAAACTACAGTGGTTTGTTTTTTCATTATAAAATGTGGAAATGGGCTGGGCACAGTGGCTCACACCTGTAATCCCAAGCACTTTGGGAGGCTGAGGCAGGCGGATCATCTGGGGTCAGGAGTTTGAGACCAGCCTGGCTAACATGGTGAAACCCTGTCTCCACTAAAGATACAAAAATTAGCCAGGTGCGGTGGTGGACACCTGTAATCCCAGCTATTTGGGAGGCTGAGGCAGGAGAATCGCTTGAGCCAGGGAGGCAGAAGTTGCAACGAGCCAAGATTGCACCACTGCCCTCCAGCCTGGGCAACAGAGTAAGACTCCTTCTCAAAAAAAAAAAAAAAAAAGTGGAAATGAGATCATAGTGCCCCCATGAGCTTTCTTTTTCCGTATAAAACAAGTATAAGAATGCCTATGAGATTTATTAAAGAATTTATATGATGCTACTTGTTTGAGAATTAATATCAACATATCAGAAAAATTAGGACTACCTTCTTTGTTTTTGCTTTATTTATATTTGGACTTTGAAACTTCAGACAGAAGGGCACTTTTGCTCTTGGTAATCTAAATAAATATGTGAATTACTTATCTAGATTATCAAGATCCTAAAATGACAACACAAAATTTATGTTTTTTTTTGTGGGGGTTATTACACATCTAATGTTTTGATTTTGGTTTTAGCCTCCACAGCATAGCAAATACAAAACATACATGTGTCGAGATATGAAGCAGAGAGGAGGATGCCCTCGTGGGGCCAGCTGTACATTTGCACACTCACAGGAGGAACTGGAAAAGTAAGTGTGAAAGGAGACTTTGGAATAAGGTATAAGTGGAATAATTTGCTGACATACAGAAATACAGAAAGAGTAGTTGCTTTATCTTAAACAAATAGGACATTTTTAGAATGTAACACAGCTTGAACATTCCTATTCTGAAAATCGGAAATGCTTCAAAATCCAAAAATGCTTGAAAGCCAACTTGACACCACAAGTTGAAAATTCCACACCTGACCTTGTGATGGATAGCAGTCAAAACTTCATGCACAAAATTATTTAAAATGTGTAAAATTACTTTCAGACTATGTGTAAAAGATGTATATGAAATATAAATGAATTTTGTGTTATATATTTGGGTCTTATTCCCAAGACATCTCCTTATGTATATGCAAATATTCCAAAATCCAAGACAAATCCAAAACTTGAAACACTTCTGGTCTCAAGCATTTCAGGTAAGAGATATTCAACCCGTACATAATTTTTAAAAATGAAAAGCAGTTTCTTCAGTTTTTATTGCATCATGCCTATAGATAGGAAACTATTTTATGATTAGCTAAATCTAAAAGTGGGTCATTTTCACTACAAAAAATTAAAATTCTAATAATTTTAATCAATTTTAATTTAACTAATTGCATAATGTATTTCCAGTGGAAAATTTTGCCCTTGGCTCAGTTTAACAGATTCTTTTAAACTTCAAGGACAAGATAATTTCAGGGATGTTAAATTTTTCAGCTCATTGAAGAAAGAAAGGAAAAGCCTCTTAATTTTTTTATTTTTATATTTTATTTTATTTTATTTTTTAAAAATAGAGACAGAGTCTCCCTATGTTGCCCAGGCTAGTCTCAAACTCCTGGGCTTAAGGGAGCCTCCTGCCTTGGCCTCCCAAAGTGCTAGGATTACAGGCAGGAGCCACCACACCCACCGCCTCTTAATTTATTTATAAATCCAATGTAACACTTTCATTAAATTTGACAAAGATAACACAATTAAAACTGCAAATCTATCGCACGTGTTAATATTAAAAATCTCAAAAATTTAAATATAATTCAGTAATACATTACAATAGATGCCATGTCTATGGGCATAACACCCTGAATCCACCTGAGCTCATCTGATCTCAGAAGCTAAGCATGGTCAGGCCCAGTTAGTAGTACTTGGATGGGAGACTACCTGGGAATATTGGGTGCTGTAGTTTTTTTTTTTTTTTTAATATAAATAACATAATTTTTTTTAAAGAAAAGAAAATAGATGCCATGAGTCTGCAAAAGTAGTACAATATACTTCTCACAACTTAGAAAATAACATGATAATATCCAAAAAATGCCAAAGACTTTTGAATAAAATTGAATGTCAATTAAAAATCAAATTCCAGCCAGGCGCCGGTGGCTCACACCCGTAACCCCAGCACTTTGGGAGGCTGAGGCGGGCGAGGCTGAGGCGGGCAAATCACAAGGTCAAGAGACTGAGACCATCCTGGCCAACATTGTGAAACCCCGTCTCTACTAAAAATACAAAAATTAGCTGGGTGCGGTGGCATGCGCCTGTAGACCCAGCTACTCGGGAGGCTGAGGCAGGAGAATCGCTTGAACCCTGGAGGTGGAGGTTGCAGTGAGCCGAGATTGCGCCATTGCACTCCAGCCTGAATGACAGTGCGAGGCTCTGTCTCCAAAAAAAAAAAAAAAAAAAAAAAAAATTCCTTAATACAACAGAAATATCATACTTTCTCAGCATGGTAATAAATTATATTGTAAATCAGAAGCCAACATAATAGTAGATGCTTAATTAGTAAAATATTCAATTCACTCTCTTTAAAGTCAAGGATAAAGCAAAATTTTTTGCTAGTAATTAGTAGTAAAATTTTCTACCACTGTTATTTAACATTGTGGAAGTAGTAGCTAATGTATGTAAGAAAGAATAAAATAGCCATAAAATTATTGGGAAAAATTTTAGTACTAGAAACAAAAGAAATGAGAATTTAGTAAGATGGCAAATTTTAAAAATCACAAAAATGAATTGCCCTCATGTAAACTAAAAAGAGAAACATAACCAATTTAAAAATAAGTTAAAATTAAGGATCTCTTCCAGGGTGTATATAAATTGAACCAATAAATTACCTAGGAACATAAGAGAAATATTGAGTAAACATACTGTGTTCTTGGATAAGGTTTGATGCTATAAAAGTTTCATTTTCCCATAAACAACAAATTCCAAGAAATCCTAATTTAAATCTCACCATGATAATGTTAAGATCCTATCAAAAATTCACTTGTAAAGAATAAATAGGTACAAATAGCCAGGAAAATTCTGAAAATTCTGAAAAAGAAGTTTTCGACTGGAACTAGACTAATAACTATTAACCTGTATTATGGACTACAGTGAATAAAAGACTATAGCCTTTTACGTAGGAATAGATAGATTAATGAAATGCAATAGAGAATCTAGGAGGAGTTTGAGATGCATATAGGAGCTTAGCATATGTGCTAAAAGGTGGCATTTCACATCAGTGACCAAATGAATGATGGAAAATAACTCACCTATTTGAAAAATAGAGCTGGATTCTTACCACAATCTTTATACTAAAATGAACTCTAGATGTATAAGAGATTTAAATATTTAGGAAGGCAAGAAACTACAGAGGAGTAAGAGGGTTTTTGTTTGTTTTTAGTTATTAAATAAGGAAAGATTTTTTTTAAGAACTGCAACCCAGCATCCGTAAAGGAAAAGATTGATACATTTGATTACATAAAAATTATAAAACTAAGATATGGTACAAATACAGTTTTTTATAAAAAACTTGGTGAGGAAATGACATACAGAGGGCCGATACCCTAACATAAAATGAGCTCTTACAAATCTAAGCAGGAGAGGAACCAATAGATTTATGGATCATAAACATAGTTTACAGAAGAAATACTAATGGCCAATTATCCTGTGAAACTATGTTCAATCTCACTAGTTGTTAAAGAAATGCAAATTAAAGCAACTTAGTATTTTTGGACTACCAAATTAACAAGACCAATACTACCCAGTATTTGATGAGGTTTTGAAAGACATTTTCCTTCATGATCAGTAGGACTTAAAATAGTTTTAGAGAGCAGTACGACAAAAATTTCTAATTTGCGTGCTCTTTGACCTCATTCTGCCTTTGCTTACTTGGTTATTCACACAAGGTGCAAGTACATGTTCATAAATATCTGTTACTTTTTTTTTTTTTTTTTTTGAGACAGGGTCTCACTCTGTCTCCCAGGCTGGAGTGCAGTGATGCGATCATGGCCCACTGCGGCCTCGACTTCCAGGCTCCAATGATCCTCTCACCTCAGCCTCCTGAGAAGCTGGGACCACAGGTGCATGCCACCATGCCCAGCTAATTTTTGTATTTTTGGTAGAGACAGTTTTCCCATGTTTCCCAGGCTATTCTTGAACTCCTAAGCTCAAGTGATCCACCCACCTCAGCCTCCCAAAGTGCTGAGATTACAGGCGTGAGCCACTGTGCCCAGCACATTATTTTAATAGCCAAAAAAAACCCAACCAGCCTAAAATGAACTGACATAAAGGGATATCTAAGATTAGTAAGTAGAGGGAAAAATTAGCAGTAATATATGACTCAACTGCTGCAAATAATAATCTTATATGAATATAAAGCTAATGTATAAAGGAACAATTCCATATAATGATATACCAGACTTTCAACAATAATTATCCCCGAGGGATAGTTTTCTCCCCAACCTCAGAAATTTGTCAGTTGTGGGAAATGTGTAAAAATAGCATTATTACTCTGATGGGGTTTTATTTATTTTTTTATTTACTTTTTTTTGTTTTTTGAGACAGGGTCTCGCTCTGTCGCCCAGGCTGGAGTGCAGTGGCACAATCTCTGCTCACTCACTGCAACCTCCGCCTCCCGGGCTCAAGCAATTCTCCTGTCTCAGCCTCCTGAGTAGCTGGGTCTATAAGTGCCTGCCACCACACCTGGCTAATTTTTGTATTTTTAGTAGAGATGGGGTTTCACCATATTGGTCAGGCTGGTCTCGACTCCTGACCTCAGGTGATCTGCCCGCCTCATCCTCCCAAAGTGCTGGGATTACAGGTGTGAGCCACCGTGCCAAGCTGAGGTTTTATTTTTGAAAATAAAAATGCATTAGCAGTTGTAAATGGACTTGCTTTCATTGTTGAGGAACAAAGATCCTGGAGTCTGATGGCTTATATTTTTTCCTTTGGTTAGATTTCAGAATCGATGTGCTTGTTGTACCACAGCATCTGTTTAAACTTAGGCAATTATTCTGTATTGGTTCCATTAACCTACTTTTAAAATAACTTTAATTTTGTATTGGCATACATAACATCAGCATCTCTGAAGCAGTTCTAATAAAAGTCACTATCCTTAATTGCTTAAAATTTTTTTTTGAAACAGGGTCTCACTGTGTTGCCCAGGCTGGAGTACAGTGGTGCAAACTTGGCTCACTGCAACCTCTGCCTCAGGCTCAAGTGATCCTCCCACCTCAGCCTCCCGAGTAGCTGGGACCACAGGCATGCACCACCACACCTGGTTAAGTTTTTATATTTTTGGTAAAGACAAGGTTTCACCATGTTGCTCAGGCTGGTCTCAAACTCCTGAGCTCAAGTGATTCGCCCACTTCAGCCTCCCAGAGTGCTGGGATTACTGGTGTGAGCCACAGTGCCTGGCTGCTTAAATTTTTTAACAGAGTAAATGATAAATGTTTCACAGTGCATACTGGCTTTGTTTTTCTTTTATTCCTAATTTTTAACATTGGCTCATTGTATCCCAAGGCATTTGAGGGAGAGCTGAAGTAAAATATTTCAGAAGCTATCTTCTAAAGCTTTTTCTACTAGCTTCTCCAATAAGTTTTAGAAATACAAATGTCCACAGAAATATATTATAGCAAAAATATTAATAGCATAATTTATAATATGACAAATGTTACTCTTTTTTTTGAGACAGAATCTCACTCTGTCGCCAGGCTGGAGTTCAGTGGTGTGATCTCGGCTCACTGCAACCACTGCTTCCCAGGCTCAAGCGATTCTCCTGCCTTAGTCACCCGAGTAGTTGGGACCACAGGCACATGCCACCACACCCAGCTAATTTTTGTATTTTTAGTAGAGACGGGGCTTCACCATGTTGGCCAGACTGGTCTCAATCTTAACCTTGTGATCCGCCCACCTCGGCCTCCCAAAGTGCTGGGATTACAGGCGTGAGCCACAGTACCCGGCCTATGTTACACATTTTTATGAGGAATTTTATACTTAATATGTCTTGCTGCTAGAGATTTTATGCAAAATATACACACTGATAGAGTTAATGTTTCAAGAGAGAATATTTCTAAAAAATAATGTTAAGTACATTTTAGTTCTTGGTTTTGCTTTTATATTTGCTTTTTGATATGTGCCTATGCTTTTTATATAGATTTCGTAAAATGAACAAGCGCCTGGTTCCAAGAAGACCCTTGAGTGCCTCTTTGGGTCAACTTAATGAGGTGGGCCTGCCTTCAGCAGCTATCCTTCCAGATGAAGGTGCAGTGGATCTCCCTAGCAGAAAACCTCCTGCTCTGCCAAATGGAATTGTATCAACAGGGAATACAGTAACACAGCTTATTCCACGAGGAACAGACCCCAGCTATGATTCTAGTCTGAAACCAGGAAAAATAGATCATCTGAGCAATAGTGCTCCTGGATCCCCTCCTGACCTGTACGTCATTTTTCCTAACTCTTATTTCAAAATTTCTTCTTTATAAAGTCGAAGGAAGATAGAATAATTAATGTTTGGGATTTAAAAAAAAAAAAACATGATTTTTTTTTTTTTGGCCTTTATTTTGTTGCTTTTTTATTTCCCATGCTAGTGTTTTTTAAGAAACAATTAGCATAGCCAGGCATGGTGGCTCGTGCCTATAATCCCAGCACTTTGGGAGGCTGAGGTGGACGGGTCACTTGAGGCCAGGAGTTCGAGGCCAGCCTGGCCAACATGATGAAACCCATTTCTACTAAAAATACAAAAATTAGCCAGGCATGGTGGCACATGCCTGTAATCCCAGCTACTTGGGAGGCTGAGGCATGAGAATCGCTTGAACCTAGGAGGCGGAGGTTGCAGTGAGGCGAGATTGCACCACTGCACTCCAGCCTGGGCAACAGAGCCACAGAGTGAGACTCTGTCTCAAAAAATAAGAAAAGAAACAATTAACATAGGGGAAATAAGATTTAAAAATTGAAATTTTGTAGAAGGGAGGACTATTAGAATAAGTGAGTTTCCCAAATTGTAGCAATCTTTTTTACTTGTAACAATTTATGCACATGAGAAGTATTTTTTAAACAACTTCCATAATATTATTCCCTTAGGCTAGAATCTGTTCCTAAGAGTATTTCTGCCTTACCTGTGAATCCACATCCTATACCTCCAAGGGGGCCAGCAGATCTGCCTCCAATGCCTGTTACCAAACCACTTCAGATGGTACCTCGAGGTTCTCAGTTATATCCAGCACAACAGACAGATGTTTATTATCAGGATCCTCGAGGAACAGCTCCACCATTTGAACCAGCACCTTATCAGCAGGGTAACGATTTTTCATTTATATTGCTCACTTTTCTTAGGAATTATCAGAACTGTTCAGGTCAGAGTGATCATTTACACAGTAGCCTCTTTAAGATAAGTAAATGTATAAATGCATTTTTTAATACTTCAGAAAAATTGAGATTTTATGATTAGCTAAATACTATGAAATAAATGAAACAAAGTAATAAAAAACCACCATATCTACTAAAAGCAGTTGCATAATACATGTGTTCATATATAATATTTATGGAAATAACAAGTCACACAAGTAGGCAATGGAAATTTGCTGAGTAAGGCAGCATATATTCTCCTGACCAAAATTTTCTTCAAGCATGAAAAAAGAATTAATATTATAGTGTGTGTAAATTAAACACCCACAGTACATTTTTCTTCCTTTTAATTATTATTTTTCTGGGCCCTATAATATGTATGAAAAAATGCAGCAAACACACCTTTAGAGAGTTTACAGAATAGAATAAATAATGGTAAAGAATAGAAAACTGTTTATATGCGTGAGTAGTAGATGCGTGTGTGTGGTGTTTATGTATGTGTTAAAAATTAAGTGATCTGTTGTGGTTAATATTAGCTTGATAGAGATTGACTGAAAGACTCAAGGGAGATCATTGAGAACTTGAGGAATCAAAAAGACTTAATGGAAGAAATGCCCTAAATAGAGGTATTTGGAATAGAAAAAAAAATTATGAATGGATTGGAAAAATGAAAGTTGAGTTAGGAGACTATTAATCCTGTTGTGAGTGTTGAGGAATTAGTGTGATGGGAAAGGAGAAGAAGGGATTTCAAAAATAGACAAATTTGAAAATTAGCCAGCTTTAATGATAATACCAGGTATGGAGAATGAAGGAAAGAAAATAAACTAACGTTTTACATATACAATTTATATGTAAAATAAACACTGAATGATTTTAAGTGTTGGATCTCTCTGTCAGAAGCAATATAGTACTATAATTTTTAAAACGGGAATAGATTAAAAGTGCCCTCTTCTTTTTCCGAGTCTGTCATTTAATTTTGAATCATGTTGTCTTCTCTACAATTCATTCATGAGAATGTTTTTTAATTGATATGGCATTACTAATTCATGCAAAATATGATAAAACGTGATTTGTATCTTCCTTTTGGCCATCCATTATAGGAAAAATGCAACTTTTTTTTGTAGCCTGGTTTCAATTTTAGGTAAATTATTTTACCTATGTTAAGCAGAAAGAGATTTAGTGCAGGAGTTAGGTGCCTGCCATATTGGTAGAGGTACTAAAGAAGCAAACAATGCTCCAGAGCTAGCTGCCAAGAGAACTTGTTACAATGAGGAAGCAGTAGAAGTAGAAACTTCTGTCCTAACTACTTAATTCCAAGATCATGTCATTTGAGGCAAAAGTCTGAAAATTGAGAAACTGTTGCCACAACTGTTGTCTCAAGAACTGTAGAGCCAAGCAGTAGCTACTAATCTGCACCAGCAAAATTGGCCTTTTGTGTTCCATGTCCTCCCAGTCATTTCAGTTTCAAATTCAGAACTCATGCAAGTGATTGATTTGTGGAACCTGACTTCAAGGATATCTGGGAAATGTAGTTTTTTTTGTTTTCCCATGTCTTCATTGCATTAAGACACACCAGAAAGAGGGTCAAACAATGAGAGCCAATCTACTATTACAGATTATAAGTAGGGTAGTTTTTTCAGTGACTTTTACAGATAATTTTTGCTTATTTTTTAAAAAGCTTACCTGATTATATAAGCAGATGGAAAACTTCTAAAGAAATAAGTAGATTACCAATACTTTAGTGTTCCAGTATTTTAAAAGGTAAAATCTTACATAGAAAACTAAATTGGCTCATTATTGCCTTTGGGTCCTCTTTTGTATTATACAGGTATGTATTATACTCCACCACCACAATGTGTGTCCCGCTTTGTCCGACCTCCACCATCTGCTCCTGAACCTGCTCCTCCCTACTTGGATCATTATCCACCCTACCTCCAAGAACGTGTTGTAAACTCTCAGTATGGCACACAGCCACAGCAGTACCCACCTATATACCCATCTCACTATGATGGCCGTCGAGTGTACCCTGCTCAGTCTTACACGAGAGAAGAGATATTCCGAGAAAGCCCTATACCCATTGAGATTCCACCTGCAGCAGTACCATCGTATGTACCAGAATCCAGAGAAAGATACCAACAGATTGAGAGTTACTATCCAGTGGCTCCTCATCCAACTCAGATCAGACCTTCGTACCTCAGAGTATGCTGTATTTTTTTTATTACATAGACTTAATTTAACTATTGCTTGCTGTGATTCCTTACTTTTTATGCAATGACAATAACCCTTTGATGACTTCTTTTTTATAAGAGAGGTTTTTTTTAAAAAATCTTTTCATAATTTGGGTAGGTTTTTTTTTTTAAACTATATAATGAGAAAAAAATCTGCCTCCTCCCCCTCAATTAACCTTTGTTAGTGTCTGAACTTTAGATGGTTTAATTAACAATTCTAGATCTACTTGGAAATTATGACCAAATAAAAGAAACCTAAATTTAGCTATTTGGAAGATCTTGAGAGTTTGGGGGGTTTTGTTTTACTTTGTTTTATTAAGTGTTGGTGTTTCCAAATGCTAAGAAGGGTATACAAGCTGTTTCATAACTTAAAATATACGCTGAGTATATTATATGAATTAATCTCTCCTGAAATTCTCTTTCAATTTTAACTAATCTTTCTATTTTTAGGAACCTCCTTATAGCCGGCTTCCTCCTCCTCCCCAGCCTCATCCTAGTCTAGATGAACTACATCGCCGACGAAAGGAAATAATGGCCCAGCTAGAGGAAAGAAAGGTTATCTCTCCACCTCCTTTTGCACCTTCACCAACCTTGCCTCCTACCTTTCATCCGGAAGAAGTAAGCAAATCATTTTTAGTCTCATTTATCAGTGTTTTTGTGTGTGTGTCCGGTTTAAGTCATCTTTGCCTATTCCCAGTGGTATGAAGATTTTTTTCCTGTTTTCTTCTAAAAGGTTTATTATCATTTAGCTCTACAATCCATCTAGAACTGATTTTTGTATGTATGTAATGTAATGTATTAGGAGTCAAGATCCCTTTTTTTGTTGTTCCTGTAAGGCATTGACTCAGCACAATTTAATGAAATCAGCATGCTTTCCCTGGTGTCCTGTTTTATCATAATCAGGTGACCACACACGTGTTTCCTGACCCTATTCTTTTCCATCAGTCTATTTCTATCCTTGAACCAATGCCACGTTCTCTTCGTGTAGTTTTATAAGTCTCAGTATGTGGTGGTTATATTTTCTAGTATTGTTATTTTTCAAGAATCAGCATGTTGATTTCCACAAAAACATCTGCTCCAGTTCTGATTAGGGTTACATCAGATCTCTAAATCTGTGCTGTCCAATATGGTGGCCACTAGCCACATGTGGCTGTTGAACATGTAATATGTGGCCAGTTTAAGTTCAGGTGTAGTATAGTCATCAAATACACACTGAATTCAAGGATTTCATACCAAAAATGTAAAATTCATTAATATTTTTGATATATTGGATTAAATAAAATTATTAAAATTAATTTCACCTGTTTTTGTTTTTAATGTGGCCATTAAAATGTTTTAATTTTATATATGTATCCCATTATATTTCTATTAGACAGTGTTGCTTTATTTTTTTTTTTTAAACAGAGTCTCACTCTGTCACCCAGGCTGGAGTGCAATGGTGCAGTTTTGGTTCACTGCAGCCTCTGTCTCCCAGGTTCAAGCAATTCTCATGCCTCAGCCTCCCAAGTAGTTGGGACTGCAGGTGCACATCACCACTCCTAGCTAATTTTTGTATCTTTTTTTTTTTTTTTTGAGTCGGAGTCTCACTCTGTCGCCCAGGCCAGAGTACAGTGGTGCAATCTCAGCTCACTGCAACCTCCACCTCCTGGGTTCAAGTGATTCTCCTGCCCCAGCCTCCCAAGTAACTGAGATTACAGGCACGCACCACCACGCCCAACTATAATTTTTGTATTTTTAGTAGAGACAGGGTTTCACCATATTGGCCAGGCTGGTCTCGAACTGCTAACCTCAGGTGATCCTCCCACCTCAGCTTCCCAAAATGCTGGGATTACAGGCGTGAGACACCACGCCAGGCCTAGACAGTGTTGTCTTAGATCAATATGATGAGAAGTGACATCTTTCTTTTTTTTGATACAGAGTCTTGCTCTTTCGCCAGGCTGGAGTGCAGTGGTGCGATCTCAGCTCACTGCAACCACCGCCTCCCGGGTTCAAGCGATTCTCCTGTCTCAGCCTCCCAAGTAGCTGGGACTACAGGCATGAGCCACCATGCCCGGCTAATTTTTTGTGTTTTAGTTTCACAATGTTGGCCAAGATGGTCTTGATCTCTTGACCTCAGGTGATCTGCCCGCCTTGGCCTCCTGAAGTGCTGGGATTACAGGCATGAGCCACCGCGCCCGGCTGAGAAGTGACATCTTTCTAATATCAAGTCTCTATGAACATGATATACCCCTTCATTTATTTGGATTTTCTTTATACTTCATACTTCAGTGTCTTGCGCATCTTACATTGAATTTATTCCTAGATAACCAATGTTTTTTGAAACTATTTTAAATAGAATTGTTTGGAAATTTTTATTTTCTATTATTAATATAGAGAAATTAAACAGATTTTTATGTATTGACCCTTCTATTCAGCAGGCTTGCTGAATTTCTTTATTAATTATAATACTATTAGTAGATTCTTTTGAATTTTCTGTGCACACTATTATGTCTTCTGAATAATCTTTTTTCCCCTTTTTTATCCTTTTGTTTTGTCTTTGTCTTATTATTTTGGACTCCAGCATAATACTGAATAGAAGTGATGATAACACATATTCTTGACTCCTTTCTAATCTTTGAGTAAATGGAGCTTTTAATAATAATTTACCATTACGATGTTTGCTGTAGGCTTTTTGGTAGAAAATCTTTATCATATTTATGAAGCTTTTCTCTAATCCTAGTTTCAGAATTATTTTAAATAAGAAAGAATATCAAAGATTTATTTAACTCAGTAATGAGGAAACCAGCCAGAAGAGTTGGTTTAATGAATAGGAAAGAGCAGGTAAATATAGATAGTGAAAATCAGAAAAAAAAAAAACAGTCAAATAAGATTGCTTTAAAAAAAAAACTGGTTAATGTATCACAGGGCAATAACCATAATTTGGGGAGTCAACTTCTTTGTATTTCTGTTTGACAATGCTAGTAGTTATAGTGAATAAGTGTTGTCTTATTATCTTAATGTCTATATGGTCTACAGTGATGTTTGTTTTTCTATTTCTATATTGGTAATTTTTTTTGTCAGTCCTGCTAGGGATTTATCAATTTTATTCATCTTTTCAAAAAGCCAACTTTTTTTTTTTTAATTATTTTGTAAGACAGAGTCTTGCTCTGTCACCCAGGCTAGAGTGCAGTGGTGCGATTTCGGCTCACTGCAACCTCTGCCTCCTGGGTTCAAGCGGTTCTCCTGCCTCAGCCTCCCCCAGTAACTGGGATTACAGGCATGTGCCACCACACCTAGCTAATTTTTTTGTATTTTTAGTAAAGATGGGGTTTCACCATGTTGGCCAGGCTGGTCTCGAACTCCTGACCTCAAATGATCTGCCCACCTTGGCCTTCCAAAGTGCTGGGATTACAGGCGTGAGCTACTGTGCCCAGCCCAAAAAATCCAACTTTAAAGTGATCGTATTTGTTTTGTTGATTGTACATACTGCTTTAGCTTATAGTTTGTAATTTTTTTTTTAAATAATCAAGTAAGGTTTCTCAGGATTACAGTTGATACTATGTAAGGAACTTGTCTTGCATCCTTTATGTATAGAATTATGATTCTAAACATTGCTAACTGACAAATCATGAATAATAAATGAAAATTGAGAAGTACATCACACATAGTAAATAGTATCTTGTTGGGTGTATGAAGGAAGTCTACTAAATAGAAGTTGTTCACAATATCTGGTTTTCCCACCTAAACACTTTGGATGAGTTTTCCACAAAAATGTAGGTTATTAGTAAAGTCACATCTTCTATTAATGTAGTTTTTTTTTTTTTTGAGACAGAGTCTCGCTCTGTCGCCCAGGCTGGAGTGCAGTGGCGCGATCTCGGCTCACTGCAAGCTCTGCCTCCCGGGTTCATGCCATTCTCCTGCCTCAGCCTCTCCGAGTAGCTGGGACTACAGGCGCCCACCACCACGCCCGGCTAATTTTTTGTATTTTTAGTAGAGACAGGGTTTCAACGTGGTCTCGATCTCCTGACCTCGTGATCCACCCGCCTCAGCCTCCCTAAATGCTGGGATTACAAGCGTGAGCCACCGCGCCCGGCCATATTAATGTAGTTTTATTTGTAAAGTAAAAACAGCCAGGTGTGCCGTAGCTCATACCTGTAATCCCACACTTTGGGAGGCTGAGGTGGGAAGATTGCTTGAGCCCAGGAGTTCAAGACCAGTCTGAGCAACATAGTGAGACCCCATCCCTACAAATTTAAAAATAAAAATTAGCTAGGTGTGGCGGGACACGCCTACGGTCCCAGCTACTTGGGAGGCTGAGGTGGGAGGATCGGGAGGATCGCTTGAACCTGGGAGGTCCGTGTTGTAGTGAGCTATGATTGTGCTACTGCACTCCAGCCTGGGTAACAAAGACCCTGTCTCAGAAAAATTAGAGAGGAGAAAAAAAAACAGGTGTGATATTTTTTCAAAAATGCTTTATCAAAGTACACCCTGGAACTTTGTTATGCCATACTGTTTTATAAGAAATATGGAAAACAATATGACATTGTAAAAAGTGAGCAGTTTTTGGTATCAAACATTCTAAACTTTGAGGTTCAGTTGTGTCCTTCACTGTGTGATCTTTTTAAAATTACTTAGCCTCCCTGAACCCTGAGGTGCACGTTTCTTCATTTATAAATCAAACATAATAAAGCCTACCTCATAGTGGTATGGTGAAGATGAAACATAAGGCATCTGGTATGTAGCAGGCATTCAGTAAATAATTCATATTTATTATTGTTATTTTTACTCATAAAATTATAATAATGTCTGGCTATTAAGGAACATTATCTAGAATCATTGTAGTTACTGAGATGCAAAGATATATATTTAAACCTCAGTTCTGATTATAAACAACCTGAATACAAAAATTAGCCGGGCATGATGGTGGGCGCCTGTAATCCCAGCTATTCAGGAGACTGAGACAGGAGAATTGCTTGAACCCAGGAGGCAGAGGTTGCAGTGAGCCAAAATCGCACCAGTGCACTCCAGCCTGGACGACAGAGCGAGACTCCTTCTCAACAAAAATTTAAAAATAAATAAATAAAACAACCTGTATATAGTTGTACTAAATTCATACGTTATAGAAATACATGATATAGAAAGAGAAGTTTCTCCAAAATCTCGTTTTCTATAACCACTGTTTATTATGTATTTAAACTTCTTATATATATTTCACCTTCTTTCTGTGCATGAACTAACATCTTTTTAGTAGACACATTATAATTGTACAAGTTTATGGGATACAGAGTGGTATTTCTTTCTTTTTTTCTTTTTTTTTTTTTTTTTTTAATTTTTTGAGGTGGAGTTTCGCTCTTGTTGCCCAGGCTGGAGTGCAATGGCGCAATCTCGGCTCACCGCAACCTCCGCCTCTTGGGTTCAAGTGATTCTTCTGCCTCAGCCACCCGAGGAGTTGGGATTATAGGCATGCACCACCACGCCCAGCTAATTTTGTATTTTTAGTAGAAACGGGGTTTCTCCATGTTGGTCAGGCTGGTCTCGAACTCCTGACCTCAGGTGATCCACCCACCTTGGCCTCCCAAAGTGATATTTCAATACATATATACAATATGCAATGATCAAAGCAGGGTAATTAGCATATCATCTCAAACATTTATCTTTTATTTATATTGGAACATTCAAAATCCTCTCTTCCCTGGACAATTGTGTATGTGATACTCGCTGCTGGAAGGTCAAGGTTACAGAAATGCAAGGTGCTTCCAGAGAGTTTCAGATCACCCTTTGACTGGTAGGCAGGTAGCATTTAAGTCATTCAGAACAGTCATCCATCTTTTCCTTTCTTTTTTTTTTTGAGACAGACTCTTGCTCTGCTGCCCAGGCTAGAGTACAGTGGCACGATCTCGGCTCATTGCAACCTCCACCTCCCGGGTTCAAGTGATTCTCCTGCTTCAGCCTCCTGAGTAGCTGGGATTACAGGCATGCACCACCATGCCAGGCTAATTTTTGTATTTTTAGTAGGGGCGGGGTTTCACAATGTTGGCCAGGCTGGTCTCGAACTCCTAACCTCAAATGATCTAGCCACCCCAGCCTCCCAAAGTGCTGTGATTACAGGCATGAGCCACTGTGCCTGGCCAGTCATCCAACTTTTCTTTGAAGAAGAGAGCAGTGTTATATTTTAATTGTAAATTTTTGTATTATATAACATTGTAGAAATAACATTCTTCCTGTGGGCTAAATAAATATCTCCTTATGGTTTTCAGATTTTATTTCAAGGAAAAATGCTGGGCAGATCTACTGTTGTCCTTGCTTTTTGTATCTACAACATTGTTGACATAGTGTTTATCTCAAGATTCCTTTATGAATTGGCCGGGCGCAGTGGCTCACACCTGTAATCCCAGCACTTTGGGAGGCCACAGTGGGCAGATCACGAGGTCAGGAGATCGAGACCATCCTGGCTAACACAGTGAAACCCCATCTCTACGAAAAATACAAAAACAAAACTAGCTGGGCACCTGTGGTGGTGGGCACCTGTGGTCCCAGCTGCTCGGGAGGCTGAGATGGGAGAATGGCGTGAACCTGGGAGGCGGAGCTTGCAGTGCGCCAAGATTGCACCACTGCACTCCAACCTGGGCGACAGAGCGAGACTCCTTCTCCAAAAAAAAAAAAAAAAAAGCCAACGTCTGTTACTGCAGACCTGATGTTGTTGTTGTAGTATGAAGATTGTGGTTTCTTTCTTTTTTTTTTTTTTTTTTTTTTTGGAGACAGTGTCACACTGTCGCCTGGACTAGAGTGCAATGGCGTGATCTTGGCTCACTGCAACCTCCGCCTCCCAGGTTCAAGCGATTCTCCCACCTCAGCCTCCCGAGTAGCTGGGATTACAGATGCCCACCACCATGCTTGGCTAATTTTTTGTATTTTTTTTTTTTTTTTCACGCTTAATTCACTTTATTTTTCTTGTATAAAAACCCTATGTTGTAGCCACAGCTGGAGCCTGGGTCCGCTGCACGGAGACTCTGGTGTGGGTCTTGACGAGGTGGTCAGTGAATTCCTGATAGGGAGACTTGGTAAATACAGTCTCCTTCCAGAGGTCGGGGGTCAGGTAGCTGTAGGTCTTAGAAATGGCATCAAAGGTGGCCTTGGCGAAGTTGCCCAGGGTGGCAGTGCAGCCTCGCGCTGAGGTGTAGCAGTCATCGATACCAGCCATCATGAGCAGCTTCTTAGGCACAGGTGCGGAGACGATGCCAGTGCCCCTGGGTGCAGGGATGAGGCGCACCAGCACAGAGCCACAGCGGCCTGTCACCTGGTGAGGGGAGGAGTCAGGAGACGGGGGCCTGAGGGAGCCTGCCCCACAGCAGGCCCATCACCTGCCACCAGCCTACCTTGCAAGGGACGGTGTGGGGCTTGCCGATCTTGTTCCCCCAGTAGCCTCTGCGCACGGGGACAATGGAGAGCTTGGCCAGGATGATGGCCCCACGGATGGCGGTGGCCACCTCCTTGGAGCACTTAACACCCAGACCGACGTGACCATTGTAGTCCCCGATAGCAACAAACGCCTTGAACCTGGTGCGCTGGCCGGCACGGGTCTGCTTCTGCACTGGCATAATCTTCAAAACCTCATCCTTGAGAGAGGCCCCCAGGAAAAAGTCAATGATCTCTGATTCCTTAATGGGCAGGGAGAAGAGATAGATCTCCTCCAAGGACTTGATCTTCATGTCCTTGACCAAGCGGCCCAACTTGGTGACCGGCATCCACTCCTTATCCTCGGCCTTGCCTCCGCGAGCTCCGCGGCCTCGGCCCCGGCCCCGTCCACGGCCGCGACCCCGGCCCCGGATGCCACTGCCGAAACCTCCGCGGAAGCCACCACGGTTCCCCAACCCAGGGCCACCAGGGCCTCCAGGCCCCCCCGCTGCACCGGCGTCATCCGCCATTTGGTGTTTTTTTGGAAAAGAAGTAATTTTTTGTATTTTTAGTAGGAATGGCGTTTCACTATGTTGGCCAGGCTGGTCTCGAACTCCTGACCTCGTGATCTGCCCGCCTCGGCCTCCCAAAGTGCTGGGATTATAGGTGTGAGCCACCACGCCCAGCCTAAGATTGTGGTTTCTTTCTTCATCAAATCAAAAATCATTTTGTTGATATTCCTTTCTTTTGTCAATCTATCCTAGATACTTTCCATTTTATTTTGACTTTCAAGATCCTAAGTAGAAAAATTTTTTTTAATGTTTCTATTTTCTTAAAAAAGAGACAGGGTCTTGCTGTGTTGCCCAGGCTGGTGGTCTCAAACTTGTGGGCTCAAGCAATCCACCCACCATGCCCCGTCCAAATTTTTTATGTCATTTGTAAATAAGTAAATCACCTGGATTGAATTGGTCTGTAGAAATAATGAATAAAATTGTATATAAAGATCAGTTTATGATGTTAAAAGTTTTCTTCAAAAAAAAAACATAATTTTTTCAAATCAGGAAAAACAATCCTCTCTTCTAGCTTTTAGAAAATATATAGTAAATTATTAACTGTACTCACCCTGCAGTGCTATAGAATGCTAGAAAGTAATTCCTCCTGTGTAGCTATAATTTTGTATCTGTTAACCAAGCTCTCTCTCTCCTTCCCTCCCTCCATTCCCTTTCTAGTCTCTCATAACCACAGTTCCACTCTCTACTTCTGTGACTCAACTTTTTAGCTCCCACATATGAGTGAGAACATGAAATATTTATCTTTCTGTGCCTGACCAATTTCACTTAATGTGACGTCCTCCAGGCTCATCTATGTTGCTGCAAATGACAGGATTTATTTTTTTATGTCTGAATAGTATTTCATTGTATATATACCACATTTTCTTTATCAGTTCATCTGTTGCTGGATACCTAGGTTGATTCCATATCTTGGCTATTGGGAATAAAACATGAGGGTGCAGATATCCCTTCATATACTGATTTCTTTTCCTTTGGATGAATGCCCAGTAGTGGGATTGTTGGATCTCTTTATTATTTTTATTATTATTATTATTTTTGAGATGGAGTCTCACTCTGTTGCCCAGGCTGGAGTGCAGTGGCACAAACTTGGCTCCCTGCAACCTCCGCCTCCCAGGTTCAAGCAATTTTCCTGCCTCAACCTCTCAAGTAGTTGGGACTACAGGCATGCACCACCACGCCCAGCTAATTTTTGTATTTTTAGTAGAGATAGGGTTTCACCACCTTGGCCAGGCTGATCTTGAACTCCCAACCTCAGGTGGTCCGCCCGCCTCGACCTCCCAAAGTGCTGGGATTACAGGCGTGAGCCACCTTGCCCAGCCTTATTATTATTTTTTTAATAGGATCATTTAGTAAATACATCTTGGTTTTATGTCTGTTTTGCCTTTTTGTTTTTACCTAATCCATTTTCCTGGCCGTCTTTGTATGTCAGTATATAAATTTATCTCATTCATTTAAATAGCTGCATATAATACACTACAGTCAGAGATTTTAAAAAGGAGCACTCTTGGCCAGGCGTGGTAGCTCACGCCAGTAATCCCAGCACTTTGGGAGGCTGAGGTGAGTGGATCACCTAAGGTCAGGTGTTCCAGACCAGCCTGGCCAACATGGTGAAACCCCTTCTCTACTAAAAATACAAAATTAGCTGGGTGTAGAGGTATGCACCTGTAATCCCAGCTACTTGGGAGGCTGAGTCAGGAGAATGGCTTGAACCTGGGAGGCAGAGGTTGCAGTGAGCGGAGATCATGCCACTGCACTTCAGCCTGGGTGACAGAGAGAGACACCGTCTCACAAAAAAGGAGCACTGTAATTGGTAGGTCATGTGTTTTAAAAGTTAACTGTTCTATCTAAAGTTAGTAAGTACAAGAAAAATAAAAAAGGATAAAAATTTTTTAAATAGTAATAGGACAAAGAAAAGGGAAGAGGTTATGAATAATAGAAACAGAAGAGTGGTTGACAGTGAGTGATATTAGTGAGCAGCAGATCCTATGTCAATGCAGAAGGCCAATAATGATGACTCAGAAAAGAGATGTTTTTAGTATAGCGGGAGGCATAGGTCCACTTAAATGAACCAATACAAATGAACACTGATAAGATATATCAGTGTATATATGTCTTGTGATAAAATGAAAGAAACATTAAAGTTATAGTCCTAGCACTGCCCTATACTGGTATAGCCTTGGTCATATCACCTGTGTTGTCTATCATGGATTTAGGAGCTTATTAGGTAGTATACGTGAAAACACTTTGAAAATGTAAAACATTTTATAAATGTGAATGTTGCAATTTTAGTGAAAATACATTAGCCTTAGAATAGCTATTGTTATTAGACTGGAGAACTATCTTGAGAAGGTAAAAATTAGACATCCTTTTCATCTCATTGAATCAACCTAAGGAACAGAATTTATTCAAGATACAAATTATTGCTATTAAAGAGATTTCAGTAAAAAGTTACTACATCATCGTGTACTATAAAAATCAAAATTTTTAATGTTCTTGTTTACCTTGATTTTGTTGAAAGAAACATTGAGGCGGGTCTAGCAAAACTATGGCTTGGTACATATATGCTTAAATGTTTACTGATCTAATGAAGAAAAGGATGAGCAAACCCATAAAATCCTAGCTTGATTCCTGGAAGGATATTGAAATACCTTTTTTTTTTTTTTTTTTTTTTTTGCCTTCTGCTAAGGTAAAACAACAACAACAAAAAACCTGAAAACTAAAAATCACTCTTCACTTATTTTATATTTTTCATAGTTTACAAAAATCTTCTATTGTGGCACTTAAAAATCAAATAATCATCATGTTGCTTCAGCAGGATGTTCTAAGAAATTCCCTGCTTTCTCTGTCTTGTTACTCATAGACCCATTTCCTGTTTTGTTTCTTTCTTTTTTTTTTTTTCTTTCTCCATCTGTAGTTTTTGGATGAAGACTTGAAGATAGCTGGGAAATACAAAGGAAATGATTATAGCCAATACTCTCCCTGGTCATGTGACACCATCGGCTCCTACATTGGAACCAAAGATGCAAAACCCAAAGATGTTGTGGCAGCAGGGAGTGTGGAAATGATGGTATGTGTAATAGCTAAGCAATAATTAATACAAATTAAGATAAACCAAATAAATTTTTACCCATTACCATTTAGGCACAAATAATTCAGCTTTGCTTAAGAGTTTCAGACCGTATTCTATACTCTGCAGTTGAGTTATCTTTAAACAGTATAGGTTTTTGATTCATTTAGATGTAAATAAAAATATTTTAATACGGAGACAGACTATTATATTTCTGTGCAAATAGCAATTTATCAACAATTGTTTAGAACCCAGATTAAATTATTTTACATAATTAATTAAGATCTTGGACTTCACCAAATAAGTTAAAATTCTTTTTCACAGAGAATGGCATGAACCCGGGAGGCAGAGCATGCAGCGAGCCAAGATCGTGCCACTGCACTCCAGCCTGGGTGACAAAGTGAGACTCAGTCTCAAAAAAAAAAAAAAAAAACTATTTTTCACAGCTCTGAAGTTTAAATAACAAAGTTGAATCTAGTGAACAAGAGTAGTATTTGAGTCAGAATTATAGCTGCTCAGCTTCAAGTGAACTCTGAGATGCTGAAATTTAATACTTGGGTTATTTTATTCTTTAGTGAAAAGTCATGTAACACCAGTGTTTCTAATAACCAAGTTTAAAATATTATCAAAATCTTATCTCTTTTTTTTTTTTGAGACGGAGTTTCACTCTTGTTGCCCAGGCTGGAGTGCAATGGCGCGATCTCGGCTCACTGCAACCTCCGCCTCCCAGATTCAAGTGATACTCCTGCCTCAGCCTCCCGAGTAGCTGGGGTTAGAGGCATACGCCACCATGCCCAGCTAATTTTATATTTTTTAGTAGAGATGGGGTTTCTCCATGTTGTTCGGTTCTCCCGACCTCAAGTGATCCACCCGCCTCGGCCTCCCAAAGTGCTGAGATTACAGGCGTGAGCCACCGTGCCTGGCTTCATCTTCTCTCTTTTTATAGAGATAAGATCGATCTTTGTCACCTAGGGTGTAGTGCAGTGACATGATTATGGTTCACTGTAACCTCAAACTCCTGAACTCAGGTGATCCTCCTGAGTACCTAGGACTACAGGTGCTTGTCACCACACCCAGCTAATTTTTTAAAAGAAATTTTGTAGAGATGGGGTCTTGCTATGTTTCCCAGACTGATCTTAAACTCCTGGCCTCAAGTGATCCTCATGCCTCTCCCTCCCAAAGTGCTGGGATTACAGGCATGAGCTACCCTACCTGGATAGTATCTTAATTCCCTTTTTATTTTTTAAAGAAATAAAATTTTCAAGAAGTAGTTATATCCCCCTGTATAAATTTCCCAAGTCTCATTTTTCTCCCTCTTTCATCCCTCCAAGTAATCTCTATCCTGAGTTTAGTATTTATCATTTTCATGGATAATTTTATTTCCCCTAAGACAGGATCTCCCTCATGCTGGAGTACAGTGTCACAATCACAGCTCACTGCAGCCTCACACTCCTGGACTCAAGTGATCCTCCCACCTCACCGTCCCAAGTAGCTGGAACACAGATATGTGATACTATGCTCAGCTAATTTTCTTTTTTTTTTTTTTTGGTAGAGATAAGGTCTTGCTATGTTGCCTGGGCAGGACGGGCTGGTCCTGAACTCCTGGGCTCAAGCAATTCTACTGCTTCTGAAAGTGCTGTAGTTACAGGTGTGTGCCAGTATGCCTGGCCATAGATAATTTTACACTGTTCCTAAACAATGTTGTTTTATATGTTTATAGACCTTATGTAAATTATACACTTCAGCTTGCATGTTCATGTTTTCACTTAGCATTGCTTTTAAGATGTGTACTTTTTTTTTTTTTTGAGACGGAGTTCCACTCTGTACCCAGGCTGGAGTGCAGTGGCGTGATCTCAGCTCACTACAACCTCTGCCTTCTGGATTCAAGTGATTCTCCTGCCTCAGCCTCCCAAGGAGCTGGGACTACAGGTGCATACCACCATGCCCGGCTAATTTTTTTGTATTTTTAGTAGAGACGGAGTTTCACCATATTGGTCAGGCTTGTCTCGAACTCCTGACCTCAGGTGCTCTGCCCTCCTCGGCCTCCCAGAGTGCTGGGATTACAGGTGTGAGCCACCACACCTAGTCCGTATTTATATCTGTAGCTCAGGATTATTGATTTTAGCTGCTTTTACAAGATATTCTGTATAACTGATACCATACAATGATTACTTTTTGTATTGGTGGACATTTAGGCTATTTCTGATCTTTCACTATTATGTATGGTACTCCAACAAACATTCTTATGTATGTCTTCACGTATGTGAAAGTTACACTTAGAAATGGTATTGCTGGCTGGGCACTGTGGCTCATGCCTGTAATCCCAGCACTTTCGGAGGCCAAGGCAGGTGGATCACTTGAGGTCAGGAGTTTGAGACCAGCCTGGGCAACATGGTGAAACCTCATCTCTACTAACTACACAAAAATTAGCTGGGCATGGTAGCAGGAGCCTGTAATCCCAGGTACTTGGGAGGTTGAGGCAGGAGAATTGCTTGAACCTGGGAGGCAGAGGTTGCAGTGAACCGAGATTGCGCCACTGCACTCCAGCCTAGACAACAGAGTGAGACTCCATCTCAGGAAAAAAAAAAAAAAAAAGAAATGGTATTGCTGAAAGGTATGCCTTGACTATTATTCTTAACCCATTTGTCCTTATTAACTCTAACAGAAGTTTCCTAGGTTGTTATATAGATTTTCATAGATAAATACTTTTCCAGGTGGTTAAGAAAAGACCAGTATTTGCAATAAAAAAAGATTTGGATGCTGATAACCACTGTAAATGAGTGAAGTGATATCTAATGGCATAAATACGATTATATGCCAGCCCCACCCCCACCCCCAAAAATAGAGAGTTTTAGAGGAAGAAAAAGCAAAATAAATCTTTTTTTTTTTTTTTTGCAGTTGGATTACAGAAGCATTGTTTTTAGGCTGTAGTAAGGCTCTTATTGGAACGAAATAAGTGGAAATTAGGCAAGAATCTTTGCCTTGAACTTGGCTTTCAAAAGGAAAGGGTTATCATATTAAAGTAACATGAGTATTAGCAAAATAAAACTCATTTTCTTAAATCAGTAAAGAATTAAAAAGTTTGGGCCAGGCATGGTGACTCAAACCTGTAACCCCAGCACTTTGAGAGGCCAAGGTGGGAGGATTGTTTGAGCCCAGGAGTTCAAGACCAGCCTGGGCAACATGGCAAGACCTCATCTCTTCAAAAATTTTTTTAATTAGCCAGATATGGTGGTGCACGCCAGTCCCAGCTACTTGAGAAGCTGAGGCAGGAGGATCGCTTGAGTCCAGGAGGTTGAGGCTCACACACCACTGCAGTCCAACCTGGTGACAGAGCAAGACCCTGTCTCAAAAACAAACAAACAAAAAGTTGCAATCCAATCTAGAGGTAATTGAAAACCTCCCAAATAGGTGAAAGAAGTCTAACCTAGTATTTCTCAAATGTTAATGTGCATACAAATTATATATTTGTGTGTCTATATATATATGTGTAACATTATATAGGGATAAATATATATTTGTATGCATGTATATACTAGATCATTATATATATGTATTTCTTAAAGATTGAATTGGCTTTTATTAGTGATTGATTAATCAGGAAGCATTTCATCTGTGAAATAGAAAGATGCTCTAATGAGCTAAACAGAGAAAAGTAACAAAACTCAGATTAGTTGTTTCAAAGTTATTTTCCTTATAGGACTAAAGCAGAAGGAACTTACCAGTTCAAATTGAGTGGTCCTGTTATGATTGATTGCTGTGAATCTCCTGTTTTTTGGAAAACTGGCCCATTTTCAAGTTCAGTTTGATTTTGTGGCATCTAGCACAAGTGATTACATTCTGCTTTGATCTGGTGTCTTGGGGCTTAGTGCGGGAGCTTAGTCCAAAACAGTGGCCTCCCATAAATTTTAAAAATATATTTCTTAGGCCAGGTGCAGCGGCTTATGCCTGTAATCCCAGCACTTTGGGAGGCTGAGCTTGAGGCAGGAAGATTGCTTGAGCCCAGGAGTTTGAGACCAGCCTGGTCAACATAGGGAGACCTCATCTCTATAAATAATCAAAAAAAATTAGCTGGGTGTGGTGGTGCATGCCTGTAGTCCCGGCTACCTAGGAGGCTGAGGTGGTGGAAGGATCACTGGAGCCCAGGAGGTTGAGGATGCAGTGAGCCATGAGAGTGCCCCTACATTCCAGCCTGGGCCACAGTGTGAGACCCTGTTGCCCCTCACCTCAGAAGTTTAAAAACCAGTGTTACATAAAAACAACCAAAGGTAACTAATGATTTTAGTCTTACTAGTAAGAGTGTTGTACTCTTCTTTAACCTTATTACAGATCTAGAAAAAATCAGGTTACAGAGCCATCTGAGTGTGGGGTAATTTCTCATTTTGCTTTTTTATCAGAATGTGGAGAGTAAAGGAATGAGGGACCAGCGATTAGATCTTCAGAGAAGAGCAGCAGAAACCAGTGATGATGACCTCATCCCATTTGGAGACCGACCAACAGTGTCTCGGTTTGGTGCCATCTCACGAACTTCCAAAACTATATATCAGGGTGCTGGTCCAATGCAGGCTATGGCACCTCAGGGAGCTCCTACAAAATCTATTAACATTTCAGGTAAGAATCTCACAGGTAAGCTGACCTAAAGGGTTCATAATCTTGACTTTCAGCATTACCCCTGCTCCCCATTTACTATCAGTGTTTTTAGTAATCTTGCAAGGCAGTAATTTTCAAACTTTCCATGGAATCATCCCTGTAAAAAAGGTAATATAACCCAGAGAATTTTAGGTATATAAACTGAAATTAAATGTCTATATGTGAAGCTTTCCTAATGTTTCTTCCCCACTCCACCTCCCACCCAAAATAGCTTAATTGTTATGTGGGGGCATAACATTCTCATTATACAGTAATTTGGAAGAAAAACTACAAAGACTGAAAGTTCATCGGGGGAGAAACAAACATACCAGCACCCAGCATCATGCTGCCTGACATTTAGAAAAACAAAGTTAAAAAATTTTAAAAATCTGGCCATTTAGGGTAGATACCAGATATCTGTGTATGCAATATGCTGATGTCTTTCAGATTATGAGTAACTTAAAAGAAGAATCAAATCTGTGAATTATACCATAATAAATCATTCTCTTACAGATTATAGTCCATATGGAACCCATGGTGGCTGGGGAGGTTCTCCATATTCACCTCATCAAAACATACCTTCTCAGGGACACTTCGGTGAGAGGTATGAGTCATTCTTTTTACTTGAACAAACATGTAGAAACCTTTAAAATTAGGCAACTTCTTTTTGTTTTTCTGGTCAGTAATATGTTAACAAAATGAAACGTTAAAATTTACTTCACATTTTCTTTCTAACCAAAGGGAGAGAATATCTATGTCAGAAGTGGCCAGTCATGGAAAACCCCTTCCATCTGCCGAGAGAGAACAGCTACGACTAGAATTGCAGCAATTGAACCATCAGATTAGCCAGCAGACCCAGCTACGTGGACTAGAGGTACCAGCCTAGAGAGCCATTTTTATTCCAATTTTTGAAGGTTCTCAGAGATTTTAAATAGGAACTTTTGAGGCACTGTGAACAAAAAACTTTAAGGTCTATTTCTTAGGAGTTAGTGTAGGTTTCCATTCTTCAAAGAATTCAATACTGGATTTAGCTCTGGGACAAGAGAAAACGTAAAATTTCTACTACCTAAGAATAGAAAACAGATTACCTAAAATTTCCCAACAGGATCTTATATTCTCTGATGGCACATTTAAGTTTTTTTGTTTGTTTGTTTGTTTGTTTGTTTTGGTTTTCTTTTTTTGAGACAGTATTGCTCTGTTGCCCAGGCTGGAGTGAGGTGGCGTGATCTCGACTCACTGCACCCTCCACCTTCTGGGTTCATGCAATTCTCCTGCCTCAGCTTCCTGAGTAGTTGGGATTATAGTTGTACACCACCATACTCAGTGAATTTTTGTATTTTTGGTAGAGATAGGGTTTCACCCCTGTAATCCCAGCACTTTGGGAGGCCGAGGCAAGCGGATCACCAGGTCAGGAGTTTGAGAACAGTCTGGCCAACATAGTGAAACCCTGTGTCTACTAAAAATACAAAAAATTAGCCGGGCATGGTGGTGTGCGCCTGTAATCCCAGCTACTCGGGAGGCTGAGGCAGGAGAATCGTGTGAACCCAGGAAGCAGAGGTTGCAGTGAGCCAAGATCATGCCATTGCACTCCAGCCCAGGCTGCAGTGTGAGACTCCATCTCAAAAAAAAAGAGAACTTTGACTTAAAACATAGTTCTGGTGTAATAAGAATAATAACACTTTTCATTTATGTAGTTCTGTACCATTTAAAAATCACTACCACTTATCTTATTTGACCCTTACAATATCCCTGATAGGTTAGGCAGGTGGTATTGTCCTCCTTTTTTGATTGAAGTATATGAGTTTCTCAGAAGTTGAAACATGAACCCAAGTCTTCATACTCCAGATTTAGTGTTCTTTCCATCATGCTGCCTGACACTTAGAAAAACAAAACTAAAGAATTTTTAAAATCTGGCTGGACGTGGTGGTTCATGCTTGTAATCCAAGCACTTTGGGAGGCCAAAGCAGACGGATTGCTTGAGCTCAGGAGTTTGAGACCAGACCTGGGCAACATGGCAAAATCCCTTCACTACAAAAAGTGCAAAAATTGGCCAGGCATGGTAGTACACGCCTGTAGTCTCAGCTACTCAGGAGGCTGAAGGCAGGAGGATCACCTCAGCCCAGGGAGGTCGAGGCTGCAGTGAGCCCTGATGGTGTCACTGCACTCCAGCCTGAGTGACAGAGTGAGACCCTGTCTTCAAAAAACAACAACAACAACAACAAAAACACAGGAATTTTAAAAATCTTTTAAGTGCCACATAAGGAAGACTAGGTTTTGTTTATACATCATCCTTTACATTGGAACATATTCTTTGAATATGGAAAACTGAAGACATTCTAATGATAAACACATTGTCCTTTCTGGAGGAAAAAATGGTACTGTTAGAACATTAGTCTCTCTTTCTACCATAATCTTTAATAATAAGTAAGCCATCACTTTGGGGGGGGAAGTTATAAGACAGACTTTCTTAGTAGACCTTTTTTTTAGGAAGACCAGTAGGAGATTGTTTTTGGAACATATAGCTGGCTTGTGCCCCTATGTATGCAATTAGATTTAGCAATTTAAAAAATCTATGTAATATTTAGATTTTGTCTGCTTTTTCCATTGCTTATTTACATTGATTCAGAACATCTTGCTGATTCCTGTCATAGAAACAGAATGCCATGTTTGCTTATGGCAATCTTTCATTCATTAACTTTTTAAAGATTCAGACCTTCAACCCAATAAGGCATTACTCCATATCTTCAAATGCATGGTTTTTCGTTTGTTTGTTTTATATATATATATAAAGTATATATATATACTTTAAGTTCCAGGGTACATGTGCACAACGTGCAGGTTTGTTACGTATGGTATACATGTGCCATGTTGGTGTGCTGCACCCATTAACTCGTCATTTACATTAGGTATATTTCCTAATGCTATCCCTCTCCTCTCCCCCCACCAAATGCATGGTTTTTTGTTTTAAAGTTTCCAGGAGCATTTTCTGTCCAAAAAAACTATCAGTATTATTTAGAAACTTGCCACATATTTAACTCAGTACATTTAAAAGTCCTTGCCATTACTGAGGTTTCATTGAAATAAGTTATAGGATTTACTTCAGAGAAAATTACCATTAAAAACAGAGGGGGAAAGATGCACATCTCTAGTTGACTTGTTTTTCTTCCATTTCCTTTTTTTTTTTTTTTTGAGAGACAAGGTCCCACTCTATTGCCCAGGCTGGAGTGCATGGAGTGCGGTGTCATGATCGTAGCAGCTTGCTGTAATCTTAAACTCCTGGGCTGAAGTGATCCTCCCTAGTAGCTAGGACTACGGGCCCACACCACCATCCCAGGCTGATTTTTTGGTTTTTTTATTTTTTATTTTTTGTAGAGGCAAGGTCTTGATATATTGTCCAGGTGGATCTCAAATTCCTGGCCTCAAGTGATCCTCCCACCTCAGCCTCCCAAAGTGCTAGAATTAAAGGCATGAGCCACCATGCGTAGCCAACTTCTCTTTCGAATCAGAAAATACAAGGAGCAATTTATACTTAAGATGAAATTACTGTTTACTAAATTTAAATGTCCCTATTTTGTAATTTTTTTGTTCAAATGGTACTCAAAGAGAACAGTGCCTTACAGTTGCATTATTTTTGTTGCAAATAGCTGGGTGATAAGCTACTCAAGGCTGTGGTCTGGAATTGAGCCTGGTTATTCTGTGCATGGTGTGAAGTGTGTTGAGTTTTCTGTGTGCTTGGCTTTATGCACTAGGCTGTTAGTAACAGGCTGGTGTTGCAGAGGGAGGCAAACACCCTGGCAGGCCAGTCACAGCCCCCACCACCGCCACCTCCAAAATGGCCTGGGATGATCTCAAGTGAGCAGTTGAGCTTGGAACTGCACCAGGTGGAAAGGGAAATCGGGAAGAGAACGCGGGAACTGAGTATGGTGAGTGTTATGGTGGGGAAAGAGAGGGAAGGTGAAATGAAATCTTTCATGTGGCTCTGGAATTATCTAGAGGTACAGAATCATCACTTCAGGGCACTCTGATGAGTGGTTAATATTTAAAATAATTCTCATACAGGTGGGCTACCTTCCGATTTTATCATTCCTTTCCTCATTCTCTTTTGGTTTGGGTGTGTTCTTTTTTTTTTTTTTGAGACGGAGTCTTGCTCTGTCCCCCAGGCTGGAGTGCAGTGGCACAATCTCGGCTCACTGCAACCTCCGCCTCCTGGGTTCACGCCATTCTCCTGCCTCAGCCTCTCCGAGTAGCTGGGACTACAGGCGCCTGCCACCACGCCCGGCTAATTTTTTTTTTTTTGTATTTTTAGTAGAGACGGGGTTTCACCGTGGTCTCGATCTCTTGACCTCGTGATCCGCCCGCCTCGGCCTCCCAAAGTGCTGGGATTACAAGTGTGAGCCACCGCGCCCGGCCTTGGGTGTGTTCTTTGTCTTGGAATTCTTCGTTAACTTTTAGGGAAAACAAGGTTTTAATGCTCCTTTAATTTAAGAACTTAATGGAAGTTCTTAAATTTCTGTTTAGCATACTAATTAGGGAAGCAAATAGGATGGTGTTTACTATTTTGCAATGACAACATGTTATATAAAGATATATTCACCAAATAACATTCTAGTTTCATAGCCTTTATAATGATGACCTATTTTTGCTATGAGTGATATGCAATCTGCACATTCTTTCCTGTATCCATTATATATGCTTAGGAATAACTATATCCATTAATATGCTTAGGATTTGCTTCATAGTGCACGGACATTCATTTTAGTAAATTTTGAATCTTAGGGGATTCCTCAGGTTGCATGATATGATTTTTTTTGTTGCATAGTTTTCATAATCTTTCTAAGCAAATAAGTTGAGTATGCAGGGTTTTTTTGCTTTCAGTAAGTATGTTAAAGATATTTATTGTACTTTGGTTTGCTTTTTTTTTTTGAGACTGAGTCTCTGTCACCCAGGCTGGAGGGCAGTGGCGCAGTCTCAGCTCACTGGAACCTCCACCTCCCATGTTCCAGTGATTCTCCTGCCTCAGTCTCCCAAGTAGCTGGGATTACAGGTGCCTGCCACCACACTAGGGTAGTTTTTGTTTTTTATTTTTATTTTTTAATTAATTTATTTTTTTTGAGACGGAGTCTCACCCTGTTGCCCAGGCTGGTGTGCAGTGGCACGATCTCAGCTCGCTGCAACCTCTGCCTCCTGGGTTCAAGTGATTCTTCTGCCGCATCCTCCCAAGTAGCTAGGATTACAGGCGCCTGCCACCACGCCCAGCTAATTTTTTTTTAATTTTTAGTAGAGACGGGATTTCGCCTTGTTGGCCAGGCTGATCTCAAACTCCTGACCTCAGGTGATATGCCCACCTCAGCCTCCCAAAGTGCTGGGATTACTGGTGTGAGCCACCATACCTAGCCTTTTTTTTTTTTTTTTTTTCCCTTTTTTTGAGAGGGAGTCTCACTCTGTCACCCAGGTTGGGAGTGCAGTGGTGCAATCTCAGCTCACTGCAACCTCCGTCTTCTGGGTTCAAGTGATTCTCCCCCTTAGCCTCCTGAGTAGCTGAGATTACAGGCGTGTGCCACCACGCCCAGCTGATTTTTGTATTTTTAGTAGAGACGGGGTTTCACCATGTTGGCCAGGCTGGTCTCAAACTGACCTCAGGCGGTCCACCTGCCTCAGCCTCCCAAACTGCTGGTATTACAGGCGTGCGCCACTGTGCCTGGCTGCCTTTCTAGGTCATTGTTTTTTTCTGAGAAATTTTTTTTCATGTTAGCTTGAGGCATTGTCTGTCTTATTGTCCAGCTTGGTTAGTGAGCAAGTGGGTTGTATTCTGTTATGTTTTTATGTATGTCACTCTTTTAGTCTGCCAGTTTCTTTGGTTATTTTACAAAATCAAATATGATTTCTGGATCATCACGTTGTACTATCTGTAATTTGGTCTCTCCCATTAACACCATTAAATAGACAATAACTGATTTTATTTCCTTCTCTTTCAAAGGAAAACCAGTGTTCTCTGGACATGAAAAGCAAACTGAATACAAGTAAGCAAGCAGAAAATGGACAACCAGAACCACAAAACAAGGTTCCGGCTGAGGACCTTGCATTGACATTCAGGTAAAGAAAAGGAGATTTTCGTAGCCATATTAAATTACACACAAAAGAGAAACTATTATATTATCCAGTCATATCAGAAATACCCTCATAAATATAATTTGATTCTTAAAATATCACTATTTTGTGTACATAAAGAATATTTTTGTGGCTGGGCACGTGGCTCACGCCTGTAATCCCAGCAGTTTGGGAAGCCGAGGCGGGCAGATCACGAGGTCAAGAGATTGAGACCATCCTGGCCAGCATGGTGAAACCCCGTCTCTACTAAAAATACAAAGATTAGTTTGGCGTGGTGGCACGTGCCTGTAGTCCCAGCTACTCGGGAGGCTGAGGCAGGAGGATCGCTTTAACCTGGCAGGGGGAGGTTGCAGTGAGCCAAGATTGTGCCACTGTACTCCAGCCTGGCGACAGAGTGAGACTCGGTCTCAAAAAAAAAAAAGAAGAATATTTTTGCATAAATCTGGAGTTACAAAACTTCTATCCAACGTTGAATTATCTGTTAATACCGAACAAAGGAAAATTTCTGGTTATGTTTCCATCTTCCCCTTGTTTTTAAATTTATTTCGAATACGGCCTTATATCTTTGCATTATGAAAGTACTATATGCTCAATATAAAAAAAAAAGAAAAAACAAAAAGTCACTCCCCCATCTTAAATATGTTATAAAAAACTAGCTTTAGGGAATGGAAGATTTTAGAAAAGGGCAAATTTTAAAATTGCCTGTAGTTCCAATATTCAGAGATACCTCTTGTTAACATTTTGGTGTATTATATTATCTTTCCAGTTTTTTTTTTTTTTTTTTTTTTTTGTGAGGTGGAGCTTTACTCTTGTTGCCCAGGCTGGAGTGCAATGGCATGATCTCGGCTCGCCGCAACCTCCGCCTCCCAGGTTCAAGCAATTTTCCTGCCTCAGCCTCTGGGATTACAGGCATGCACCACCATGCCTAGCTAATTTTGTATTTTTAGTAGAGATAGGGTTTCTCCATGTTGGTCAGGCTGGTCTCAAACTCCCGACCTCAGGTGATCCATCTGCCTCAGCCTCCCAAAGCACTGGGATTACAGGTATGAGCCACCGCACCTGGCTCTTTCCAGTCTTTTTAAGTGTGTAGGCATTTAGCCTCTTGCTAGTTTTACAAACCCAGCACTCCATCTCCCTGGTTTTTAATTCAGTCTATCCTGTATCATCCAATATTATTCTGCAGATATGGAAAGATACATATCAACTACCATGAACAACCCTACAATAAACAGTATTAATGCTTTGTTTGCATATCTTAAATTATTTTCTAAGGCTGTTTTGAGGCTTTTGAATGCATAGTCCTAAGTTGCCCCCCTGATGATATATAACAAAAATTTCTAATGCTTTCAGGCTTGGATTTTGACTATTTTAAATTCATGCAGTATTTTGGATTCCTTGTTTTTTTTTTTTTTTTTTTTGAGACGGAGTCTCACTCTGTCACCCAGGCTGGAGTGCAATGGCATGGTCTCGGCTCACTGCAGCTTCTGCCTCCTGGATTTAAGTGATTCTCCTGCCTCAGCCTCCCGAGTAGCTGGGACTACAGGCGCGTGCCACCACACCTGGCTAGTTTTTGCATTTTTAATAGAGATGGGTTTCAGTATCTTAGCCAGGCTGGTCTCAAACTCCTGACCTCATGAGCCACCCGCCTCGGCCTCCCAAAGTGCTGGGATTACAGGCATGAGCCACCATGCCTGGCTTTTTTTTTTTTTTTTTTTTTTTTTTTTTTTTTTTTGATAAAATCTCATTCTATCACCCAGGCTGGAGTGTAGTGGTGCGATCTTGGCTCAGTGAAACTTCTGCCTCTCAGGTTCAAGCAATTCTTGTGCCTCTGCCTCCCTAGCAGGTTTTTACAGGCACGCACCACCAGGCTAATTTTTGTATTTTTAGTAGAGACAGCATTTCACCATGTTGGCTAGGCTGGTCTCCAACTCCTGAGCTCAAGTGATCCACCTGCCTCGGCCTCCGAAAGTGCTAGGATTATAGGCATGAGCTCAAAATTCTTTCTTATAGTAGCAAACCTGCTAAATCAGGGATAAGTACTTTTCTTAAAGGCCAGATAGTATTTTAAGATATGGGCCTTACAGTTTTTGTCACAATTCTCAACTCTGCTCTGTAGTTTGAAAGCAGTGGCTAATACGTTAAACAAATGACCAGGCTATATTCCAGTAAAACTTTAGTTACAAAAATACGCACCTGAAAAAAAAAAATACGCACCTGGCTAGCTTTAGTTTGCCAACTGTGTGCTAAAACATGGATAAGGGGCTGTAGATTAAAATGTGGAAGCCATTTATATATTTTTTATCATGCTAAATTATATTCCCTGTTGATTTTATTGTACTAATCATTTTTCTGTCTCTCCTTTTTCAAAATTTTAAAATGTCACCAGTGATGTACCAAATGGATCAGCCTTGACACAAGAGAATATCAGCCTCCTATCAAACAAGACCAGCTCTCTGAACCTATCAGAGGACCCTGAGGGAGGAGGGGATAATAATGACTCCCAGAGATCAGGAGTTACTCCCAGTTCTGCTCCTTAAAATATGAGGAGTCCTACTTTTATCTTCTGCTCCTAATCAGTTTGTCGGGCATAGGGGTAGGAGAATGCATAACTTTTTCTCTTAAGAGCGGTCAGAGAAATCCAGGAAATTCACCAGAGGCAATGTGCACAAACACCACTACTAAAAACAAACCCTGCACATAGTTCACATTAATGCATTTTTTTAATTTAAAGAAAAAGAAAATTAGCAGTATCTGCAAGCAATTCAGATTAAATTTGTTTTTGTTCTGTGAATGAACTTTATTTTAATAACTTTGGACGCCTTGGATCCAGGGCTTTAAAAAAAAAAATATTATATATACACTCTGTTTGATTAATTGTATGATCTTAATGAAGTAGGTTTTCTTGTATTTTGGTATTACATACCCAGTGTATAATTTGTATAATTCCTTACCCCCAATCCTTATCAATTCTCACCACTCCATAAACTTAAAACAGACCAAAAACGTCAGCTTTCGGAGAATTCTGTGGTGCTTGAGAAACAGACAGTACTAGACTGAGTTATTAGAAAATGTGCAGCAAACCAACTTTTCCCAGAGCTGGTATTTGGAATTCTTTATCCCTTTCTAGATCACTAGCTTCATTGGATACATATGTTTTTCTTGACATTGAAGCTTTTTGTTTGTTTGGGAGGGTTTTATTTCTTGTTTTTATTTTCAATTTTTCAAAGAGAATTACCAAATTTTGAGGTCCTCATTTTCATATTAAGGATCATTTGCATTCTCTTAATATAATCAGAAAGCTGATTCAGTGTTTAATTAGATTTAAATGTTGATCAAGAATTAACTGTAACTTATTAGCACTGAAAATACATGTTTGGTGTTTCGCCTGTGTTCAGCTCATGGTTGGAAATTTGAAGCAGTGCTTTTCAAATTAAACTTTTGCTGAAATCATAGGATGCTCAAAAACAAGGACAATCAACTGTTTTAAAACTGCAACATTTGATTTGAACTTAAAATGAATAGAGCCACATTATTTTAATGGATGTTTTTGTTTTACTTGTAAACTGATTGAGTCTTAAGGATAGTTTATGAATTGATCGCTTGTTCAGAATCATTAGTATAAGTAGGTAGGAAATAGTTTGAAGTCATTTTTCATAGACTTAGCTGTCCAATGTTGAAATTGTTTCTTCATGAAAATGTTGAGAAGAGTAAGGACTTTTTTTTTTTTATTCTGCTGCACATATTCTGATGCCATGTGTCTGTGCTTAACTAAGACCCTGTAAAACGTGTTTAGTGGGGACTGTTTGATATAGTTGCCCTCTCCATTCCTCTATTTGCCTGATTTTTTCAGTTTCCCTTTCTGGATTTTGCTACTAAATTAGAAAGCACTGGTTATGTAATAAGTTACTACATTGCTTTGGTTGGGTAAAAACAAGAGTTTATATTTTTCTTGTTTCTTATTTTCTTAACCCTTAACTCCTGCTGAGGTCATAACAACCTCAGTCTAAGCTCTGTGTCCATCATACTATTAACTTAAACAAATGGGTGGTGGGGGGTGGGAAGGGTAATACAGTCCTGCCATTGCCTACCAGTAGGAGAGTCCAAACAGAACACTCTTTTGAGTAGCAATTATTTAATTTGCCCAGTCAAGGCACCGTGTTTATATACTATTTCACATTGAATTTGATTATGCCCTACAGACCTGGCTGGTCAAGGATTTGATATACACATATTGGCTTGGGATTCGAGCTTTCTTTTTTATTTAAATAAAAATTTATATATATATTATATATATACATATATACATAGCTATATCTGTATATATATTGGGTATGTTTTAAGGATTTTTTCGCATGAGCGCAGCTGTTGCGATAAATTGACCGATTGGGAGGTGGTAGAAGCACTAAATGAAGGTGAGGCTTTTTTTTTTTTTTTTTGTTTTTTTTTTAATTTTTTTTCTTTTAAAAAAAAAATATATATATATATGCTTTTGCTTTTTTTTTTTTTTTTTTTGCTTTTGTTTGCTTTTTGACTTTTACTTAAAACCCTTTTACATTTCCACTTTAAATGCCTATTGTTTATTGGGAGAAGGAAAAAAACTTTTGTATGTCTGACAGAGTCCCAAGGTTTTTCATTTCTCTGCATAACAGTAAAAGGCAACATTATTGGCCTCCAACCTTCTTTTTCTTTTTTTTTTTTTTTTTTTTTTTTTTTTTTTTTGAGAAGGAGTCTCCTTCTGTCACCCAGGCTGGAGTGCAGTGGGTTGATCTCGGCTCACTGCAACCTCCACCTCCCGGGTTCAAGCGATTCTCCTGCCTCAGCCTCCTGAGTAGCTGGGACTACAGGCACGCACCACCACGTCCAGCTAATTTTTGTACTACAACCTTCTTATAGGCAGATTTGGACCAATCTTCTCCTTTGGATATGTCAGATCATCCCAAATTTTACAAGCAGTTGATTCACTTTGGAATTCAGAATGATTCTTTTATTAGAAGATAATTTGTGGGTATTAATTTTTGTTTAAGTTTAGAATAAAAGTAAAGATTTATTTTGGATATCAGTTGAAACCCCTTAGTAACTCAGTTTCTGTTATTCTTGTTCTTATTTCCTTTAAATACACTTGTTCTTGGCTTTCACCATTTTTATTCTGTGAAGTAGGCAGGAGCAGGGATTAATTTATACAGTATTCCTGTTCTGAACAAAACCAGAAAAGTCACTGTATAAACGACTTAAAATAGTATCATTCTCTTTTCATGTGTTTTCATTTGGGGGAAGAAAATCTCTTTAATTGTAACCTGAATTCAAGCTGTACCCCTCCATGGTCCTACACTCTAGAACTAATCTGGTTGGGCAGAAAGGCAGAAGGATGGTATATTGTCCCATTGTGCCTATAATGTATTTTAAATTGGTCATTCCACCTTACCTAATGGAAATTCTTGCACTTTCCTAGTGCTCATCAGCAGTTTTAGGAATTCACTAACACCCCCAAAATTTGTTTTCTGTTTTTTGTTTTTTTTCTTTCCTTTTCTGTGTGATATCATGAGCCTGTAAGGACAAATGGCATATTTGGGCATAACTGCTTGACTCTGTAACTACTTTTTTAAAATCAAAATCTAAAAGATATTAATTTCTTCTGGCTTTTTAATTCTGTTTTTTTAGAGACAAAGATGAAACCAGATAGGAAATACAATTTCTATGTTTTCTACTTATTAAAATATTAGTTTCTTCTAAATATTACTTTATTTGTATTTCACTAAATTCAAAAGCAAAAATTGGATATCTGAGATGAACAATTTTGAATGGGTTAAGGTAGGAGTAATAAGCATTGTGTACACTCATATATAGGTGAGGGAATTTTATTTATGGCGAGAAATATAAAAGTATTTTGACTTACTCTTTTTTCAAGGAGTCTCTAGGAAAGGGTAGAAGAACAGAGAATAAGACATCTAGATTCCATTTCTGGTTTATATGTAGCTCTTTTGCCTAACTTATATATGATTTTGTCATAAGATAAGTCCAGTAACTGTCCTGTCTTAGATAACTTACAGAGGCTGAAGTGACCAAAGATCCATTCCTTATTACTTTTCTAATTAAAAGAAGAGTTAGCTAGATTTCTAGTAGTAGTATTCGAGATATTGATAAGACATTATTCCTAATGCCAACTACAAATATTCAACTACTCAGAATGTATTTAAAAAATTGTTTGGTACAGCATTAATGTGGTGATTCCTTTCTCCCATCTTATTTCCCTTCCCTTCTATTCTTTCCCATGTATTTCTTTTGCCTAAAAGAATATTGGTATGATTCTCATTTGCTACTTTGAGTATATAACTCCATCAGACTTTCCAGAGTTCTTCAGGGATGGAGCTCAAAGTTTACATTTTTCCATAAATGTCTTTTTTTTTTCTTGACCTTTTTCCACCCTGTAATTTCCCCTTGACTTACCCACTGCCCTCCCCAATCTGCAACAGTGACAGTTTGCTGCCTCAAAACAGAGCATTCAAATGAATTCGCTTAGCCAATAACTTCTGTGAAGTTGCCTTTTCTAATGGTGTTATTACTCAGTGATGCACAAATGTGGTATTTGCCCTACTGGTAGGCAAACAAAGGTCTGGTTAAGAATGGTAACCTGCTGTTTTCTTTAAAGGAGAGCCAAAGACTTGTGCTTTACTCTGTTTTGGTTTTGGGGGAAGTAGTAGCCATTTTGATCATGAAACCTTTTAGTATTTGTGAGTTGATTGTACTGTGTAAGTAGATTTATCTAAAGTTAACTGTTAAAGTTAGCTAGCCTTATAAAATGTAAAAGTAATGAAAATTGATCAGTTTCTCTAAGCCAGTGAATGTCATCTTTTATAATATTGTGTATAAGCATTTGTGCCCACCCCAGCTTCTGCTATCACTGTGGTCAAGTCATGGGTCTGAGTAAAAGAATTCTCGAGTATGTGACTGGTGAGAAATAACTAACTATAGTCAGTACATGTACAGATTGTTAAAATTCAAGACAAAATATTTTCACTAAAAAAAAGGATTTGTCTCAGTAAAGAAGTATTCAGTTGCTGTCACTTATATACAAATGGTGGTGGGTAGCAGTCTCACCATTTTTCTACTCTCTTTTTGCTCGTTTTAAATAATTGAGTAAAGGTTTTATTTGTAAAATCTGTCTGTAAAAAGCACCTGTAATGATTTATATGTCATTGAAAGGAACGGCCCAGTTACTTTTTAGGAGAGATTAATAACCTACCTGGAAATTAACTACAGTGTTTACTTAGATTTTTTCCCCCTAGTAAGAGTCTAAGTGTGTTAAATTTTTAACTGATGATATGATTACAGTGTTGCAAGGTGATCTCTTCTCCTGAAAAATCTGCCTATCCTTTTAAGAAAAATTAGACCTACTAAACTAAAGCAAATTTTACTTTCATCATTAGCACCTGAACAAGCAAGCAGTCTGCTACTATCATCATTTTACCTGAGTGCCCATTTTGCTGATCCACATTCATACCTTTATACCTTGGACAGCTATGATTTTTGTATTTATTTGTTGCTTCAGCTCAGGTTTATGAAATTTTCCTGCTGAAATGACTTATTGGCAGTTGTAGGTTGATTATAGTTACTATTAAACATTTTCTCAATTTAGCTTTTCTGAGCCACTTCAAAAAGAAAGCTGTTTTTGTCAAAAGGTACTATTAATTGTAGCAAGTAAATCTTAAGATTTGAATTTTTAAGATTTTATTTCTGTGTTCACTAAAGATCTTTTCACAAGTAATAGATTATAATTGATAAGTAATACTAGCTATAGTGTTAATAAAGAACAAGACTATCACCACCAGGAATAAGTAACACCTTTTAATAATAAATCTATTCCTAATAGGTATGTTTTCAATACTGCACTGAACAAAGTGGGTAAAGAGCCCTTTGAAATCCTGTTGTAATAAAGGGACTTACCTCACCACTGGAATCCTTGTTTTCAGAGCCTCTGGATTTTCAGCCAAACACTGAATTTCTCCTAAACTTTATTCCGGAAACATCCCTAGAGAACAAACTTTATTTTCACAAGAAAATAAGGCACAATAAGGGGGAAGAACTTAAACCTCAAGATAATATTGTGTCCATAAATGTGTATTTAGAAAAATAAAATCCTGTGGAGTTTGTTATCCTAATGTTTATTTTATACTAGATAAGGTGACTTGTTTTCTTGTATTGAGGTCTTACTGTTTCAGATTTGTTTTTGTTTCTGTTCTAATTCTAATCAGACAGAGCTCACAAGTCTTTGGCATCCATTTTAGGTTGTACACTCAGAGTCGTCTTATAACTGGAAACTGTCAGGTGGTCCCCCACCCCAGTGAGTGTATGGAAGGGTCAGGAAAAAGATTGGAAACAAACTATTGGGTGAATAATTGGTTGCTCTATTATTATTATTATTAGCCTGGTTTTTTTAATCACCATTTATTTGTGTAATCTTTCTCCATTGATTGGCTGTCATTCTTATAATATCTGAACTACCCCATAAAATAGTTCTCTGATTTAAAGGCATTTAGCTTTTGCTTATCATTTTTACATCCTCTGTTCAACAAAGACACTGTCCTGAGAATTATTTTTTCCAGATGGATCGTTGGACTAAATTTTCACACTTCTCCCCTGTTCATCCTTTTTCCTCTTCCCTGCTTCCTGGGAATAAAAGGAACTTTTTTTTTTTAATTAATTAGTCCACAGGCCTCATTATCTTTCTTTATGATTAATCTATGACTTTTTGGTACAAGAACAATGGAAAAAGTGAATTAAGGTAATGAACAAAACCTTTCACCCACTTAAACATTTTCCAGTTTTGAGATTCCTCTTCGTGTGTATGGTCTCTTCCCCTTGTTACCCCTTCTGCCCTTTTTCTCTGACTATTTTAATTTGGTCTTTAGGCTCATACCAGTCTCCCCGAGACATTCTGCAGTCATTATCACCTTTTTGGGTGTATTTTATTTTGTTTTATTTTGTTTTTTAAAAAAAATAACTTTTTAACATTGGTGCATATTTGCTTGGGATAGAGCTTGTGTAATTTACCAATCGTATTGATTGTAAGTGATTGTGCCCTGCAGAGGTATATTTAACAAGACAAAAATAATCTTGGTTAATAAAGGAGCCCATGAGATTTGAGTCAGGTTATAAGTGACTATGAAATCACTTACACTTTTGGATAGAATTTATATCTCCTGTTCTTATAAATCAGTGGTAGACATACCATTTTTTAAAGTTTTCTTGCATTTTTTGTTTTTTTTATTGCCACAGCTCCCTATTCTTTCTTGCCTGCCGCCACCCACCTGTTGAGGAAAAAAAAAAATTGAGCCTTAAAGTGACAGCTGATTTTTTAATTGCTGAATTTTGTGACGTTTTACTTTTTCCAAGTGTTTCCAACTTTAAAAAGAGAAGTGAAGACAAATAGATTGGAATGGTGAAGGCAAATGGATTGGAATTTCACAGGCTGTGAATAATTCCTTAGGATCTGGCAAACTGTGAAGTCTTATTTGAAGACCTTATCTTCTGAGAGTTCTTTTGGAGTAGGAAAAAGAACCCTATTTGAAATAGACCGTTTTTCTCTTGTTTTTAATCTGTTTAATATTTCTGATTTTTAAACAGCTTTCAAAACAAGTGTGGTGGAAAAAAAGAAATAGTAGTAGGAAGATGTTTAGGGCAGCAGAACTCTGGGTCTAAATAAGTACATGTTCCCACTTGTTGCTGATTTTTGAGAGTACTAGGGCCATCTTTCTCATTTTTGTATTATTTGTGTGCATGTTTATATCAAAGATGCCCATTTTGTTAAAATGCTATTTCCTTTATTACCTTGGAAACTGACTCAGCCTCATGTTGCTCCTAATTAGTGTTTAAGGCTCCCATGAGTTGCAGATAAAACGATTTATTTTAACAAGTAGAAGGAGGTGATTCACCTTTTGGATTGTAAATATATGAAAGTGTCTACAAGGTCTTTATCTGCTTTCTGTCAGCATTTATATTAAATGATAAATTAATGAGGAACGTGTGTATTCTTTTTTGTAAATGAGTGTGTGCCATCTTATTCTAATCTTGAGATTACTTTCTTACACCTTTTTAATGGAGGGGGCTTTTTTAGGTGAAAAATAAAGAAATGGCTAATCCGCATGAGCAGACACATACTTGGAGTAGCCAATTTTGTGTGGACATCACAGGAATTAGTCCAATCTTAAGCTACAGTCAGATTCCTTCATTTGTCACACAGTGATTGCACATTAGGAGTGAGGGTAGTGGTTCTGAGATACTAGCATCAATTCAATGAGATTCCATGGCTAACATCCAATGTCTTGGTTTTTATGGCTTCTCTGAAAATTAGGACCATCTTTATGCTTAAGTGAAATGGACTTGTCATAGTAACTTCCTGATGCAAAATGTTTTTTGTCTTTCCAGTCTTTTTTTTTTTTTTTTTTTTTTTTTGAGATGGAGTCTTGCTCTGTTGTCCAGGCTGGAGTGCAGGGGCACAATCTCAGCTCACTGCAGCCTCTGCCTCCCGGGTTCAAGCAATTCTCTTGCCTCAGCCTCCCAAGTAGCTGAGAATATAGGCCTGTGCCACCACGCCCAGCTAATTTTTATATTTTTAGTAGAGATGGGGTTTCACCATGTTGGCCAGGCTGGTCTCAAACTCCTGATGTCAAGTGATCTGCCTGCCTCAGCCTCCCAAAGTGCTGGGATTACAGGTATGAGCCACTATGCCCAGCCTTGTCTTCTCATTCTTACTGACTTCTGATTGTCCTGAAATCCCCACCCATTAGTCATTCCTCGCAGTTAGTGGATATAAGTAAGATTGTCTAATAGAGACCATACGTTAGTCAACACCTCAATGGCATGAAGAAGAAAAAGGAGGAGGTTGGGTGTGGTGGCTCGTGTGTGTAGTCCCAGCTACTCAGGAGGCTGAGGCTGGAGGATTGCTTGAAGCCAGGAGATCAAAGCTACAATGAGCTATGATGCTTGATTGCACCACTACACCAGCCTAGGCAGTGGAATAAGACTCTATTATTCTAGATTAAAAGAAATGTCAGAAATACAAAAATCAAATGCAGCATAGGTGGTTTTAGCAAACCAAATATACAAAGACTTTTGTATACAGGAAAATTTGATTAAGTATTGGGCATTAGATGATACCAAGGAATGGCATTTTTGTTCATTGTGAAACATGATTATGTAAGAAAGCATCAATTTTTTAAATAAAGATGGATAAGCTGCAATTTCCTTTAAGGTAGGAACTAAATATTTTTAAAAAGTAAATAATGCAGCCACGCACGGTGGCTCACGCCTTGTAATCCCAGCACTTTGGGAGGCTGAGGCAGGCGGATCACCTGAGGTCAGGAGTTTGAGACCAGCCTGGCCAACATGGTGAAACCCCATCTCTACTAAAAAAAAAAAAAAAAAAAAAAAATACAAAAATACAAAAATTAGCCAGACATGGTGGCGGGCACCAGTAATCCCAGCTGCTCGGGAGGCTGAGGCAGGAGAATCGCTTGAACTTGGGAGGTGGAAGTTGCGGTGAGCCAAGATCGGGCCACTGCACCCCAGCGTGGGCAACAAAGAGTGAAACTCCATCTCAAAAAAAAAAAAAAATCAATAATGCACATTACCAGTGAAGGTTATTTACTCCTACCAACAATTAGCGATTAGGTGTCCATTGGTATATCTGACCTCAAGGGAAGGGACCATAGTAAAGAAAGTTCAGGGTATGAGCAGTGGTAACTGCTACAGCCATCCCTGAATGATTATAAATTCTGGACTGGGAATTACAAAACTAGCCCTGCCATCTTTATCACCTACCTAGGCCTACCCTGCTCACAAGCAATAGGGTACATTCTGACCTCTTGGGCTGAAACAAAAATACCAATAGAAATTTGGTTTTTATGCCCATTAGTGCTTCAATCCCAATAACCAGCTAATCTTCAGTGATCAATTAGTAAACCCCTTTGCCTTCCAGCAAGATGACTCATTCAGTAAATGGCTGCCACTCTTATTTGGAACACCTACCATATAAAAAGTGGACTTGTCAAATACCCACTGAATACCCATTGAGTATTTACTAAAGAAATGAGTACTTCCCATATGCACAGCCCTGTAGAGGACAAAGAGTTAGAAAATACTGTCTCCACCCTCAATTAACTTTAATTCTGGAACTTGACAAAACACTAAACAGAGTTACCAAAGAATTTTTCAACCACACTTGTCCTCAGAAGAGCAAGGAGCAGTGAGATGGTATCCAAGGAAGACTTAACCTTGCCTGGCTGGTCAGGCTTTCCTGAGGAAGTTGCATTGAAGATAAAACTTGAAAAATCATGGGGGAGGGGGAAAAAGGTGTGTGAGAGACAAGAGGCTTGGTCAGAGAAAACAGAATGTGTGAATTCTCTAAGGGAAGAAAGAGCCTGAGGTGTGGAAACTGGAAGGAGTTCATTAAGACTAGAGGAAAATACAGCGGCTTGAGATGCACAGCCAGATAGATCATGGAAGCCTGTGGACCGTGTTTAAATGTTTGGATTTTATTCTGAAAGTAAAGGGAATGCAAAGAAGGGTAGTAAGCAGTGGAATGAAGGGACCAGATTTGTGCTTCTTGGGAGCTGATCATAATCCCAAAAGACAACCCCAAATATTGAAATTCTGAAAGACAAAAGTTCCAAAGATAAAATTTTGGGGAAAAAAATGTAAATTCTTTAAAAGGCATTTACTTTTTTTTTTTTCTCGAGACGGAGTCTGGCTCTGTCACCCAGGCTGGAGTGCAGTACTGTGATCTCGGCTCACTGCAACCTCCGCCTCCTGGGTTCAAGCAATTCTCCTGCCTCAGCCTCCTGGGGCACACGCCTCCACCCCTGGCTAATTTTCGTATTTTTAGTAGAGACGGGGTTTCACCATGTTGGCCAGGATGCTCTCAATCTCTTGACCTTGTGATCCGCCCGCCTCGGCCTCCCAACGTGCTGGGATTACAGACGTGAGCCACCGCGCCTGGCCCTATTTAAATTTTTAAAAGGAGATTTAGGGCCA